>NC_085108.1:601001-1202003 GCF_030269925.1 Bombyx mori | reverse complement strand
CTCACTTTTTTTTCTTTTTTTTATTGCTTAGTTGGGTGGACGTGCTCATAGTCCACCTGGTGCTAAGTGGTTACTGGAGTCCATAGACATCCACTACGTAAATGCGCCACCCAAATCACTACAATAGGTAGGATAAAAAAAAGGTAGCAAAACTGCAGCTTGCGTTTGCAAAATGTAACTTAATGTGTCTATACTATCTATACTTCTTCTTCTTCTCTATATTATAAAGAGGAAAGATTTGATTGTTTGTTTGTATTGAATGGGCTCCGAAACTATTGAACCGATTTACAAAATTCTTTCACTGTTGGCAAGCTACACTATCCCCGGGTGACATAGGCTATATTTATAAAATTTTCTAAATAAATTAGGGATCCTTACTAAAACTCCAATAATGTAACCAAATGTGTAAAAAAAATACCTAAAATTCTTTACATTGCGTGCGCTACTGTCCAAGCGAAGCCGGGGCAGTCCGCTAGTAATAAATACAGTTATTAATAAACTTTATTGATTTGTCATTAAGCAGCGTGTACGTTTGTCCAGTCGGTGCATAGTTCGCTTTCCGGTGATGACGTCATACGGGCGGATGCTGGTGCACCGCTGCGCCGCCCTGTTCCAGCTCTCGCACAACCTCGACCACACCAGCAAGAACTCCGTGCTCGTCTCCAAGAGCGGTGAGTTGCGGGTCTCTGTAAATTAGGCTTTATACGTTTTTTTTTTATTGCTTAGATGGGTGGACGAGCTCACAGCCCACCTGGTGTTAAGTGGTCACTGGAGCCCATAGACATCTACGATGTAAATGCGCCACCCACCTTGAGATATAAGTTTTAAGATCTAAACGGCCGTCTGGTGTAGTGGTAAGTGACATGGTCACTACACAAGGGGGTCGCGGGTTCGAACCCCGCCAAGGGAAGATATTTGTATGATAAATATAAATGTCTTTCCAGGGTTATAGGTGTATATTAAATATATGTATGTGTATAATAAAAATATTATATTTATTTCCGTTATCTGGTACCTGTAACACAAGTTCTTTACGAACTTAGCACGGGACAAGTACAGTTACAACGGCTGCAAGGCCCTTCAAACCGAAACGTATTACTGCTTCACGGCAGAAACAGGCAGGGTGGTGATACCTACCCGCGCGGACTCACAAGAGGTCCTACCGCGTTCGAAGCCAATCCTTCTTTCTCTTCTTGGCCGTGAAGTAGGGGGATCGTCCGCTGATACTGAGTTCGATGTGCAACCTAACCCATGCATCAGCCCGCTGAGTTTCTCGCCGGATCTTAGCGTGTCGCGATTCCGATCCGGTGGTAGATTCATTCGCAAAGCAGCTGCTCTTGAGCTGTTAAGTCTCCTTCGCAGGCGCTCGGGTAGCTGTTAGCAAATCCCACCCCTCCTGGCTGAGCCTTTGCTCGCCCACCTGTCCTGGTGAAACTGGAAAGGCCCCAGGGCTACCAGTAATCCTTCAATCATAAAAAAAAAGATCTTTGCATATGTCTCATTCGTGGAATCTGTTTTTTAGTCAGGTGTGCCTCGCGGCTTTGCTTACGTTTAATATTATTTTTTTTAAATCATGAAACGCGACCTTTGTTCCATACGCCGGTATCACCAAGTACCATTTAACAGCGAATGAAATAGAGTAGAAAATTTCTGTTTATTATTTGTCTATTCATCGTTTTTTTTTATTCAATAATGACGAGTCTTAATATGAACAATATAATAAAGTATAATGCATATTAAAAAGATGTGTATCCCTTAATTTCACATGAGAAAGTAAATAAAATGAAAAATTCCATGCACCCAATCGAAAGTGAACCTTGAAGTTTCAGTCGTTATGGCAGTTTTTCGATTGTGCGACTAGCACTATATATGATAGAGTTGTATGAGATCCTATCGCAGGTACGAGCGGCGGGCGCGTCCCCTGCACCGCCTTCCGCGCCTGGTGCTCCGCCGTGTTCCCGCCCTCCTCGCCGCACGGACCGCACGGACCGCACGAGCCGCACGCGCCGCACGAACCGCACGCGCCGCACGCCAAGTACGTACAACCGCAAGGAAATTTTGAAGTGAAACTTCAAAATTTCCTTCTTTCTTTCAATTCTTTTAGAATCGTTGTGCTTTCAAGCTCGATGAAACGAATGAAACGAAAAAATAAGTCCATAGAGACACAAACACATAAATGTATAGGATTCAGCCGGCGAGGGAATGAGATAGAACACATTAGACGTTCTCTTCGTAGCATCCCCACCATTATCTACTGAACATTGTCCACATGTATGCTCCTGTGTAGTGGGATACTCAGTATATCTATATCTTATTTATAAGTTTCACTTCTACCGTGTGTGACTTGCACACACACACACTTTTTTATTTAATTTTTTTCCTACCTAAGTTATCATCTGTAATAAAATATCATTATATTTTATTTATTTATTAAGGTCTCAGTATAGTTACAACGGCCGCCGCACCCTTCAAACCGAAACGCATTACTGCTTCACGGCAGAAATAGGCAGGGTGGTGGTACCTACTCGCGCGGACTCACAAGAGGTCCTACCACCAGTAATTTGTACTTCCGTGAGAGATTTATATATGAGAGCATAAGTTCTAAGGTCTCAAGTATAGGTCTCACTTCATCACTTCATTAACGGTAGGTAGCGGCTTGGTTCAATTTTCTTGGTTCAATTTTTTTTTACAATGTACATAGTTTTTTTACAAGCATGAATGTGCTTTGAATTTTATTATTGTATAGCAGCTGTCCACGCGGATGCATCACCTCAGAGCGAAGTAACGCCGCATGAGTCATGTTTTTTCGTGCGTGCAGCCGGCTCGATCGAATTATAAGACGTTGTCACTTCAACAAAAATTCCACTCCATCCACCAGGTCGATCCTGAAGCGCGCCAGCCAGTCCCTGGACGAGGGGGGTGCGGGGCGGGCGGCGTCCCGGAGCAAGTCGCTGGAGCAACGCGAGCGGGAATACGAACGGGTACGCAGGAGGATATTCAGCTCTGTGAGTTGTCCAATAGCGCGCAAACCTCGCCCGGCGGAGCTCTGCCGCGAGTGACGTCACTTGGGGCCAAACGAACCGCCGTTGATGAATACGAACGAATTAAACTGTCATCTGTCCCGGGACAATCGGTTTTTTGAAGTGAAACTTCTTTAGAATCGTTGTGGTGTGATTTCAAACTCGATGAAACGAAAAAATGAAACGGAAATGAGATAGAACACATTCATTATACGTGAAGTCAAAATATCAATTCACAGAGGGCGCTACCTCATACGTTAGCGGGGCCAAACGAACCGGCATTGAATATGAACGAATTAAACTGTCATTTGTCCGGGGACAATCATTTGCGTCACCGTCACGCGGTCTTCGGGCCTACCGGTGAGACTACTAACTGTTCTCGAACGTAACTCGATTCGAATCCGTTCAATCATTTTCGATCGAACCCAAAACCATTTTTGCGATTTAATAACGCGTTTTCGTTTTTCCTTTTTTTTTGTTTACAAGTTCCGATGCGATTCATATACTTTACAAGTGCGTATACAGACATTTAAATATTGTGTTTATACTAACTGGGGGGGGGGGGGGGGGTTGACGATCCAAACATTGATCTATTTATTAATTACTAGCGGCCCGCCCCGGCTTCGCTTGGGTAGCAGCGCACGCGATGTAAAGAATTTTAGGTATTTTTTTACACATTGGGTTATATTATTGGAGTTTCAGTAAGGATCCCTAATTTTTTTTTAATTATAATAAATATAACCTATGTCACCCGGTAATAGCGTAGCTTTCCAACAGTGAAAGAATTTTTTAAATCGGTTCAGTAGTTTCGGAGCCTATTCAATACAAACAAACAAACAAATCTTTCCTCTTTATAATATTAGTATAGACAACGATTTTACTATTTCTTTTCGCGGAGACGTACATTGTAACTAGACCAAATTTGCATATATATTTTTTTTAGTTTTATACAAAATTTTAATAACGAGACAAATTACAAAATACTCGAATACACGACAAACGAATCTATACCTTGGGGTGTTAGTGATTACGGTCGAGTTTCGATGGTAAGGGGAGCTACTAGTGAAAATGAATGAACGTATTGAACAGCCCCTGTGCTGATAGGGGTGAGGGGTGGGGGGGAGCGATGCTCGAGGACGGCCTCGTCTGACGTCACCGCCACCGTGTGACGTCACGAGAAGGACACGACGCCATATTCAAAATACATTAGATCCGAGTGATGTTTCCGCAGGACAACTGTGCGCAGGACGAAGCCGCGTGGCCCTGGAACGCTGGTCCCATCAAGGTACTGACTCCTGAATCCGGCAGGAAGCAACTCCTCAAGGTAAGCCATTAGAAGCTATGCCGTATTGCTGCCATCCATAGACTGTCGAATCATGGTATTTCCATTGGACTCCATATATTTAAAGTATCTTTTTTTTATTTTTTTTTATTGCTTAGGTGGGTGGACGAGCTCACAGCCCACCTGGTGTTAAGTGGTTACTGGAGCCCATGGACATCTCCAACGTAAATGCGCCACCCACCTTGAGATATAAGTGCTAAGATCTCAGTATGGTTACAACGGCTGCCCCGCCCTTCGAACCGAAACGCATTACTGCTTCACGGGAGAAATAGGCAGGGTGGTGGTACCTACCCGCACGGACTCACAAGAGGTCCTACCAACAGTAAAAATATATTCTTCTCTATATTCTCTATAAGTGTGGGAAATTTCATACTCCTGTGTCCGCGCAATTTCCTTATAAAGGAGTACAAAGTTTTTGCTTCACGTATTAATATATAGTATAACGTACAGGTGCAGTCGCTGGAGAGCTCCTCGTCCGGCGGCCCGTCGTGGCGGAGTCGCGGCGCCGTGTCCAAGAGCCACAGCTTCAGCGGAGCCCCGCTGCACCAGCACAGGATACTCAGCAGGCAAGGTCAGCTGCCCCATCACCAGGCGAACGAAGGGGACCCTAACCAGAAGCGACCTTGTCTTTAGTGTCAGATGTTCTGAAGGCTCTAAGTCGGTTGTAGAGCAGGACGGCCTTTACACGATCGAGACTGACCTCATGCCTCAAAAGTAAATTTCCGTAGGCAGCGGCTTAGCTCTGCCCCTGGTATTGCTGATGTCCATGGGCGACGATAACCACTCACCATCAGGTGGGCCGCATGCTCGTCTGCCTACAAGGGCAATAAAAAAAAAGTCGGAGCGCGAACTCGTAACCCAGCAACTAATATTAGACAAGATAGTAGCCAAGATGACCGTACTATATAATGTGCGCGGAAGTGCTAGTCACCTCCTGAGGTATGTGAGGGGCAGGGCGGGCGAGGTAGACAAACGTCAAGCTAACTCAGTCTCTCGGGAACATATAAATGTTTGTTGGTCTGAAAAAATATCGATTTTCATACCTTATCGATACTTGGAATTTTATATCGATACATCGACGTATCGAAGTATAAAGGTGGTTTTCCAATTACAGAGCATAATGCGACTCAGTGACGCACAATGCCGAATTATGCTGAAGCTTAGTTGAGCATTATGCCGCATAATGCGCTCTTGTGCTGTAATTGGAAAAGTACCAAAATATCGTTCAAAAATATCGATACATTGAAAAAATAATATCGATATTTCGATGTATCGATATTTTTTCAACAAGCCTAGTCTGCCGTCGACCACCGCGGCGGTCACACGATTCACTTGTTCTTGCCAGTTTGTTCCAAACATACACGAGATAAAATATCCTAAGACGGGTCCACTAATTACACGATCAATGTCAAATGTAATACAATGTGCACAGTTTTTTTTTTCTCGAGACCGTAATGAGAATTGTAGCTGAAGGATATTCGAACCGGAAAAACCAAAATTTACTTCTCCGCGTAAACCTAAAGAAATAAAAAAGAGAATCCATATTGATGATTTCGACATGGGGGTGTTACGAAGGAAAATTCATCAGTTTTTGTTGATAAAAAAATCAAAATAAATAAATAAATATATATTTTTTAAATGTACTATAACGGTGATAGCCTTTTTTTTTATTTTCTTATCAAGAAAAGTAAATTTGCTTATAAGATTATTTTGTATCGTAAATAATTAAATATAATGAACACTTTTGAATATGCATTTTTTGTATAACCAAGAAATAGAAAAATACAATATTACAATTAGGTGCCCATTACATTAATTCTCACATGTTATTCTGAGATTTATCTGCACTTAAATATAATATCGTATGCGTCTTGTCAATCGCGCCCTCCCCCGTCTCACCCCGCCACATACCTCAGGCGGTGACTAGTGCTTCCGCGCACACTATACCAGACGAGAGAGAAACATTGCTTACTTTAATATTACTAAAGATTCCTTCGTCCTCACCAGGGGACCTGGCCTCCAGCAGCTGGCGCCTGTCTCCGTCGAGCTCCGGATACAAGACCCTGAGTTTGAGGAGTACAGATTCCGTGACTCCCTCCCCGACTGGTAAATAAACTGTATGATGTAAGTAGGTCGGCTCGGTGATGGCGATATCTGTGGGCTTGCCGTGGCCACGTCAACATACTGCTTACGACCACGTGGGACATGCGTTCCGTTAGATCGCAGACTAATGGTAGGACCTGTTGTGAGTCCGCGCGGGTAGGTACCACCACCCCGCCTATTTCTGTCGTGAAGCAGTAATGCGTTTCGGTTTGACGGGTGGGGCAGCCGTTGTAACTATACTGAGACCTTAGAACCTATATCTCGAGGTGGGTGGCGCATTTACGTTGTAGATGTCTATGGGCTTCAGTAACCACTTAACACCAGGTGGGCTGTGAGCTCGTCCACCCATCTAGGCAATTAAAAAAAAAGCCGGGATTCGTGTATCTTCCTTCTCACTCTAAAGCCAGTATTCATGTATCTTCCTTCTCACTCTAAAGGCGGTGCCAGTCCGGAACCAGCCCCGGTCCCGGGTCCACCGCCGGGTCCCGCCCCCGGGACCCTGGCGGCGAGCATGCCGGGGACCATACCCGGGACCGAGGTGCTGTGGGCCGTCACGGACATGTCCGCCGTGCCGCCCGGGGCGATCGTGATACATCCCCAGGTGAAGTTTTTTATATGAACATTCTATCTCTTTCAAACAATTCTTCATATGCTTTACCTAAACTCTGGAACTATATTGCACGTGCCTTCATCAAGGCTAATAAGACGAGATTCGCCATAGATGATACACGACTAGCCACATATGACGTCACGCGCTGTGATGTACACTGAATAAGTGAAATAACCAAAAACTTCATGACACACGCAATGATCGCATCGTGTAATATAATTTTTTGAAATGAAACTTCTTAAGGCGCGTTTTGAGAGTAAAATTTAACTCGCGGCAGATTCGTTACGGCTAGAGAGAAAAGATGCAATTTAGGACAAGCGAGAGTGAGAGAATAGATAGAGCGTCTCGCGAACCACTCGACTGTGGAGATAGAGAAAGGCAAAGTGAACTAGGTCGTTTCTCTTGTATACAGTATTCCCTATTAAAAGAAAAATTTGATATAAAAAAAGATTAAAAACGAAGAAAATTACAATACTACTGTGGCGGGTAGCCATCATACAACGCAAGATAATTGACAGATGCCTGAATCTCGCTTACGACATTTTCAAGATAAAGCGCATATATACAAGTTCCGAACAACAACATTCGGACCGTCGGTCTACCGAGCAATATCACCCGCTCGGTGGAAGATCTTCCCTTTCGTCGTTCAGCATTCCCCAAACTACACACCGCAAAAGAAGTTTCACTTCTGCCACGAGCACCAAGTTGCACGACCAATGTTTTTTTTTTGTAAGCATAAATAAATAATTATCCTTTCAGACCGGACGTCCTCTCACGAATTCAGACGGCAGCATCTACCACTTCGATCCGGCGAATCCGCCCATCGTATACGATCCCAGCGCCTACATACAGGACGGACACGCGGTAAGCGAGCCCCTCGCCGCTGTCACAGGGTCCGAGCCGCATCGGACGGACTATACTGTGTTACGCGCTGGAGTTAGGGATAAATAAAACTTCCATCGAAGTACAAATATAAACTTAGAACACTTACAGAGCACCTTACAATTATTTTATTGCTTAGATAGGTGAACGAACTCACAGAACACCTGGTGTTAAATGGTAACTGGGGTCCATAGAACGTAAATGCGCTACCCACCTTGAAATGTGAATTCTCAGAATTCTCAAGTATAGTTATAACGGCTGCCCCACCCTTCAAACCGAAACGCATTACTGCTTCACGGCAGAAATAAGCAGGGCGGTGGTATCTACCCGCGCGGACTCACAAGGCGTCCTAATAGTACCAGTAATTACGTAAATTATAATTTTGCGGGTTTGATCTTTATTACACGATGTTATTCCTTCACCGTGGACGTAATTCGCTTCAGATGATCCGTTCGCTATTTCGCTTCGAGTAGTTCGTGTCATCTCTGCAACGCCTTTATAGTCGATACGACATACCTAGAATTATCGAGAAAATTCCTTACAAGTCGAGTATTTTCGATATGCGTTTCCGCTATTTGACAATAGATGGCGTTGTACTTTGCGAGCGTTCTTTCTTTTGATGTTCGTTTCGGCTATTCAACGATAGATGGCGTTGTTCTTGCCGGCGTAACAATACGTTATAAAGCGTCTCTGGTCTGTTTGTCTCGCAGGACCCGCCCCAGGATGACGCGTCCGAGAGGAGACGCGGCAGACTTGAGAAGCAGCACTCGTTCATTGACCACGGTAAGTGTGATAGAACATAGTAACTGAATGTCGGAACACCCTTCACCGGCGCTTCCGTGGGGTCGCACACTGAGAAGGATGGGCGAAACTGGTGGTAGGACCTCTCGTGAGTCCGCACGGGTAGGTACCACACCCCTGCCTAATTCTGCCGTGAAGCAGTAATGCGTTTCGGTTTGAAGGGTGGGGCAGCCGTTGTGACTATACTGAGATCTTTTAACTTATATCTCAAGGTGGGTGGCGCATTTACCTTGTAGATGTCTATGGGCTCCAGTAACCATTTAACACCAGGCGGGCTGTGAGCTCGGCCACCCATCTAAGTAATAAAAAAAAGATACTGCGGGACCACTAGTTTTTTTAATATAAATGGGTGGATGAGCTAACGGCCCGTCTGATGTCAAGTCAAATCATAGCCTTTTGAAACTTGATTATATATAGAAAAATGAATTGCTGTTCGTTAGTCTCGCTAAAACTCAGAACGGCTGAACCGATTTGACTAATTTTGGTCTTGAATTATTTGTGGAAGCCTAGAGAAGATTTAAAAGGTAGATAAATATGAAAATGCTCGGAATTAAATAAAGATAACAATTTTGTTTTTCCTTTGATGTGTCACCCGTCGGACGGATACCTTTTGTTTGTTTTAAGTTTATTTTATACAAAAGTTTAGGTCTTTTATTTATCGATTGAGGCGCTACGAAGTGTGCCGGGTCAGCTAGTTTTTTTATAGAAATTAAAAATTCTGATTTTGCTTTACAGAATGTGAGTGTCAGCCGTCGGAGGACGGTCGGAAGTGCTACTGCGATTGGAAGCGTCAGGAGCCTTACCAGCAGAGGACCACCGCGGATAAGGTACGTCGCCGGAACTGACACTGCAGCTAACGATCGCTCCACCGTGCTTACTGCCCTAAAGGAGTCCGCACGGGAACCGCCCTCCTGTCCATTCCTACCGCGAGACAGTCAAGCGTTGTGGATACTATTGTGGGATAAAGTATTTGTATCATTGAAGTCGTCGTTGGCTAAAGGATAAGACGTCCGGTGCATTCGTGTTGAAGCGATGCACCGGTGTTCGAGTCCCGCAGGCGGGTACCAATTTCTCTAATGAAATACGTACTCAACCAATGTTCACGATTGACTTCCACGGTGAAGGAATAACATCGTGTAATAAAAATCAAACCCGAAAAATTATAATTTGCGTAATAACTGGTAATAGTGGCAGTGGAAGCAGTAATGCGTTTCGGTTTGAAGGGCGGAGCAGCCGTTGTAACTATACTGAGACCTTAGAACTTATATCTCAAGGTGGATGGCGCATTTACGTTGTAGATGTCTACGGGCTCCAGTAACCACTTAACACCGGGTGGGCTGAGAGCTCGTCCTCTGGGGAGGAACTAAAGTTGAACAAGGACTCACATTAAACACGTTTATTTTCAGGAAACGAACACAAAGCAGCAGACACCGGTCAAAACTCGCCAGGAGAGCGCCAACGACCGCGTCCACGAGCCGGCCAATCAGAATGCAGCGTACGAAGCGTCGACCAATCAGAAGGCGCCCGAACATCAGCACGCGCACCAGCCGACCAATCATAGACAAGCGTACGAACACCAGTCGAACGAACACGACGGACAGAGGAGCTACGAAGCGAGAGGTATATATTTAAGACTAGCTTTTGCCCGCGACTCCGGACCGGCGTCAAGAGCGATGACAGCTGTCAAATTACAGGGTTGTCACTTACATGTACGAACGAAAAATTCCACAAAATTAATATAAAGTCCACTTTTTTTCCTATGCCTTGAGAGGCTACTTCAGCTTCACCCTTACGTGTAGGTGAGCTCATGGGGCTCAAACCGGAATGTTGCTAACACTGGCCCTAGCAAGAGTCGTGCTTCGCAGAATCTACCACCGGATCGAAAACGCAACCCACTGAAAAGATCCAATGAGAAACTCAGTGGGCTGTGTCTGAGGGTTAATTTACTCGTCGAGCCCTTCGTCGCAAGCGATGGGTTCGACGAGGACGATGACCGGTGCTTGAGGTACCTAAAAGCGCCGTTAGTGGATCGGGAGGGTCCGCAATGTCGTGTACTTTTATTGGGAATGAACTCCCTTATCAACTAACAAGCAGTTAATTGAGTTTTTTTTTTAATTTTATTTATTACAGATTCGTTCGCCAATCAGCGTTCGCTGTCGGAAGTGAAGCCATCGAACTTGACCAATCAGGACAGCTTAGAGATGTCGCAGCAGCAGCACTACCCGCCCGGCTTCAGGAGCGAGGAGGTGCCCTGTCATTTTTACACGCTTTATATTAGCTTCACTTGTATGTATGTTTGTATGTTTGTAACTGACTCCTTTAGACGCGATTTTGACCCACTTTAAACGGCCAGATTTCATTCAAACTTTGTAGATTTATCGAGGACCGATGATAATGTATAATATAATACACTAATTTGATAAGATTATTCTATTATTCAATTTGCAAAATAAGATTTTTGCCAGTTTATATAAATTTTTATCTATAGCCGATAAGGCAGGAATTGATGTTAAAGTACTTAATAGTTTTAAAAATATGCTTTTATAGAAAATTTAACTAAAAAATTAAAAATAAATAATAGTTTAAAAAACTAAAAAACACGCTTTATATAAAATTCATATTATAATAAATTTTAATAAATTTAAATTGAAAATAGTGTAAAATATATTTTATTTAAAAAAAAGGCGTAGGGTGCTTTTTAAGATATTATTGAAATAACAATTCTTCTACTCATATCTATCAGAAAAATATTTATAACTAATAACACCATGCACCTATAATATATATAATATTATTTAATATTTCTAACATTTTGCTAATATTATAAACGAACATAGGCTTTGAGTCGTTGAGGTCTTCATCATGACACGTATTTTCAAGACGTCCTTGTAATTTGATGATGACATCTGCAGCATCAGAAGCGGTTACTGACTTAAATATACGTAATCCTTAACCAACTAAACTTATTTTACTCCGTTGAATTTTGTTTTCACAATTAAATCATAATTTAATTTTTAATGAGTACAATATAATCTCAACGGATAATGACTACTAGATCAATAGTAGAGAACAGCCAACGTCTTCGCCCTCCGGAGGGCGCCTTGGGAGGGCGTGCCTGCCGCGTCAGTATAGGGCTTCGACATAGAGAGGATGCATCTAATTATGCAATAATTGTCTCACTTCGGCCCTCTATTCTGACCACAATCACTTTGATAATATAAAAAAAGTCTGATTGTTAATTTTGTTCACAATAAAAGTGTGCCCCTTTAATTTGTAAATTTAATTTAATTTTAAACTTGTTTATGATGTTATACCATTAATAAAGCAGTTTTTTTGGTATTTTTTATCAGCGTGAGGTCGTGGCCTCAACTATATAACGTCTCAACCGCTCCGTGACCACATATGACGTCATGCCATTGATAAAACAGTTTTTTTATAAGCGTGAGGTCGTAGCCTCAACTGTGTAACGTCCCAACCGTCCGTGACCACGTATGACGTCATACCATTGATAAAGCAGTTTTTTTATCAGCGTCAGGTCGTAGCCTCAACTATGTAACGTCTCAACCGTCCGTGACCACATATGACGTCACACCATTAATAAAGCAGTTTTTTTTCTTTTCCATTTCAGATAGCTTCCCCCTCTCAACCCATGAACCAGTATTGTCAACAAGACTACAACATGCAGCAGATGGCGCAACAGAAGGCTGTCCCCGTTGAACCGAATATCAGTAAGTCGTATAAATATGGTTTTAAACGCGCCGAACAATATGCTCACTGCACCGATGGCTTTATTATATGTGGGTGTAAAAAATACATGTGTGCAATTCACACGTGGTAGAAGTGAAACCTTCAAAAATTGAAATACAATTGAGTCGTCTATTATCAAAGGTGGCAATCTGTGCATTTGGACAAAAAAATGTTATTGATATGTCAATACAGATTGATTTGAATATAATCTTCTCCTTCAAAGGATACGGTTCAAAACCTGCATTAAATAAAGGTTAATACTTAACCTGTTATTTATCTAAGATGTCGTTCCGAAGAGTTTTGTGACTGCCAATGGAATACAAAGTCAATAATTCGTTTTTCTGATTTACCGATAATTGTCCAAAAGTCACATTCCCGGCTTTGATAATAGTCGACTCAATTATCCTAAATGTCTAAGTATATGTAACATTTTGTCGTTAGTAAATAATTGTAAATCATCTTTTATAGTATGAGGTAGCGCCCTCTGTGAATTGATATTTTAACTTCACGTATAATCCTAAATTAAAATTCGCTACAAGAGGTTTCATACACACGTTAGTATTAAAACATCTCACAGATGGCGCTGTATTAAAAAACACTACATTAAAAACGTCTAATGTGTTCTATCTCGTTCTCTCGGCGGCTGAATCCTATACATTTATGTGTTTGTGTCTCTATGGACTTATTTTTTCGTTTCATCGAGTTTGAAATCGCGACGTTTCTAAAGAAGTTTCACTTCAATAGCCTTCTCGCCCAGAGCAGTTTTGAAGACCCGCTCGGGTAGGTACCACTACCCTACTTCTGCTACGAAACAGTACCCGGCTTGAAGGGTGGGGCACACGCACGACGCTTACAACTCGCGCCGCAGGTGAAACAAGTCTTCCGTCTCGTTCTGTCGCACGCTAAACCTTATAGTGGCATATGTTGATCTTCTTTTTATTTATTGCTTAGATGGTTAGACGAGCTCACAGCCCACCTGGTGTTAAGTGGTTACTGGAGCCCATAGACATCTATAACGTAAATGCTCCACCCACCTTGAGATATAAGTTCTAAGATCTCAGTATAGTTACAACGGCTGCCCCACCCTTCAAACCGAAACGAATTACTGCTTCACGACAGTAACAGGCAAGGCGGTGGTACCCACCCGCGCGGACTCACAAGAGGTCCTAGCATCAGTGATTACGTAAATTACAATTTTGCGGATTTAATTTTTATTACACGATGTTATTCCTTCACTGCGAAAGTCAACCTACGTGGTAGTAACCTAATGTGGAAGTCACCTTATAGTGGTATATGTCGGTCTCTTTCTACAGTGGGCTTGTATCCGCAGGGTCGCTGCCCGCGCGCGGCGTGCTGTACCCGGCGCAGCTGCAGGGCTGTCCCTACGTCGCGCAGTGCAGGATGGTGAGTGCGGGGCCCTCCCCCCAACCCCCCGCTGTGCTAAGGGTCATTCACCTTGATATTTGTTACTATACCAGGAGCAGCCCATGCCGCCGGTGTACCAGCCGGCGCTCCCGCAGACTGACGAGCAGAAGCACCTGGCGGCTTCCCCACACAATCCAGAGAACACCTTCAGGATCGGTGAGTGTGCTGGTGGATCTTGATTGGGAGTGCCCACTTGAGATATTAGATCAAAGACCCAATAGGTTTGTGTGAGGGCTTGGATTACAATAATGAAAAGCACGCAATGTAACACGAGCTGTGCCTCCGCGTGTCACAGGAGCCCATGGACCCCCCCCCCCCCCCCACCTCCTATCTAACAGTATATAATAATAAAAGTATTTCCGTTGTTTCAGACCCTAGTTATCCGTACGGGGCGGAGTACCCGGGCGCCGCGTGCGGGGCCTGCGTCGAACCCACTGGCATACAGCACGCGCACAGGAGGTAACCTATTATAAAGCAACGCGTAAACGCGGGTAGGTACCACCACCCCGCCTATTTCTGCCGCGAAGCAGTAATGCGTTCCGGCTTGAAGGGCGGGGCAGCCGTTGTAACTATACTGAGACTTTAGAACTTATATCTCGAGATGGGTGGCGCACTTACGTTGTAGATGTCTATGGGCTCCAGTAACCACTTAACACCGAGTGGGCTGTGAGCGCGGCCACACATCTAAGTAATAATTTTTTTTTTTACATATGTGTGTGTGTGCGTATGTGTGTATGTATATACAAGACGATATGTGTAAGAGGGGAGTGAGCGAAGGAATGGTATATGGTAGAGGAGTATGGAAGAAGAAAGCATGTTGCGCCGACCCCAGGTGACTGGGAGAAGGGCAGGATAATGATGATGATGATACACACAAGATATTTAGGCAACTATTTAGTTGTTATAATTTTTCTGTATGCACCCGTTTGTGAATTGCAATCCAGATTGTTATATTGAATATTTAAACTTATCCTTTCTTGGTTGTAATTTTGTTTTGTGCATTAATAAAGGAAAAAACGTGCCGCCGCCCATGGACATCAACAATTAGGTCGCAATCTACCGCAAAGTAACATCCTTAAGTCTAGTTTAAAGGCACGTGCTTTAGCCCCGAGAACAGGGTCAGGGTATCCTTGTCCCGGGGGAAGTTTCCCTGAGCGATCGCCTCTGTTGCAGCTACAACGTGCCCTACGCTGAGCTGCCGCACTACTCGCTTCAGAACCTCGTGCTGCAGCAGCCCCACCTCCAGCCCTACCCCGTGAGTAAACCTGTTGTGCCGATGAGTAGGTATGGTAGGCAGCGGCTTGGCCCTGCCCCTGGCATTTGACGTCCATGAGCGACGATGACCACTTACCATCAGGTGGGCCGTATGTGCGTCTGCCTACAAAGGCAAAAAAATATTACATAAGATACGAAATTCATTCGGGTGTTTGTCTGTGCGCCTGCACAACAAAATCCCACAAGATGTTCAGAACCTACATATACATAGGTTTAAGAAAACTATTAAAGAACATCTGTGCAATAAAGCTTACTATAAAGTCAATGATTATCTAGAAGATTGCACAAAGTGGGAATGAGTTGCTCGCCCCGGGCATTTCAATATAGCAATAACTGTTACTTCTAAAAATTTATATTGAAAAAAATCTAATATTTAAAAAAAAAAAGCCCTCTGGGTTTCTTGACAGTTCTTCTCAGGACGGAGGCTAGTTCTTGTGAATTGGCGGTAGTTCTTTTGACGTTCAACAAGTATGTACTTTCATTTATGTTGAATAAAAAAAAATTGATTTGATTGATTGATTGAGTACCAGCGCCCTCGCCTTTAACTACCGCTGATTATTAATATAAAAAACTCAATCTTAACACTAAACATATTATTGTTATGCGCTGGAGTTGAGGATAAATAAAAATTCTACCAGAGTACAACTTGACACTGCATTAGCACTTAAAACACTTTAGAATTCTCAATTCGCTTCAGGTGATCCGTTCGCTGTTTCGCTTCGAGTAGTTCCGATTACTGGCATCTCTGCGACGGTTTTATAGCCGATACAACATCCCTAAAATTATCGAGAATGTTCCACACATTTCGAGTGTCGTGTTTCCGCTATCTGACAATAGATGGCGTTGTAATTCTCGAGCGCTCTCGATTTTGAGAGTTCTTTTGATGTTCGTCTCTGCTATTCGACGATAGATGGCGTTGCTCTCACCGGCGTAACAGTGTGCTTAGTGTTAAGTTTTGAACTGTTTCGCTTTTCGTTTTCAGTACCAAGAACAGCTGCAGTGGGCGGCGGTGGGCGCGCCCAAGCTGGTCATGCCGGATCTATACCCGATGCTGCACTACAACGTACCGTACCCACAGTACAACGTCATGTACCCGCAGGTGAGGACTTAACAGCACTTGTGACGTCATTTGAGGGTAAAATAAACTTTTTTTTTGATTGCTTAAATTGGTGGACGAGCTAATGGCCTGGTGTTAAGTGGTCACCCATGGACATTCACCAAGTAAATGTGCCACCCACTTTGAGATATAAGTTCTACGGTCTCAAGTTTAGTTACAACGGCTACTCCGCCCTTCAAACCGAAACGCATTTCAAATTTACTAAAAATCTATTTTCTATTTTTCAGTTGAATTTTCTATAAAAGCGTATTTATTTTCTAGATGCTACCACAGACTTACCCGATGTGTCAGCCCGTCTACCCGCTGCTAGAGAAGCCAGACAACCCTCAGCGAAGCTTCACCAAGAAACAGACCTCCGTGCCCAACTCCTGCCGCAACACCCCCCTCGCCACCCCGCCGGTGGAGCGGGGCGAGCCCGAGCGCGGCGCCGAGATATCCGACAGGATACAGCAGATCAAGGAGCAGATGGCGCAGATGTCCACCCGCGACAAGAGAAAGGACGACTGGAGGAAGAAGAACTACGGGAACGGAATCCTCGGCAGCTACCCGAGTGGCAACTACGGCGGGAGATCTACAGGGTGGGGTTTTTTTCATCACTTTACACTAGTTTCGTGGCCCGATTTCACTCGCGAACATTTTATTTCGCTCTTCGAGTCGTAGAAGTCACAAAGTAATCTCCGGAAATTACCTTAAGAAATATTCAGAAGTCGTCGTGTTTCGGTTTGAAGGGCGGTTCAGCCGTTGTAACTATACTGAGACCTTAGAACTTATATCTCGAGGTGGGTGGCGCATTTACGTTGTAGACGTCTATTGGCTCCGGTAACCACCTAACAACGGGTGAGCTGTGAGCTCGTCCACCCATCTAGGCAATAAAAAAATTCAAAAAATAAAAATTGGAGTGTCTGTTTGTAATAATAAAATAACCACTTTTTACTAAATGGTAGACAGTATGTGTATACTGTCTGTCTGTTTGTTCCGGCCAATCTCTGGAACGGCTGGACCGATTTTAACGGAGCTTTCACTGATAGGTAGCTGATGATATAAGGAGTAACTTAGGCTACTTTTTAATACGCTTTTATTAGCTTCAGACGTATGTATGTATGTAACGGAATCTTTGAACATGATTTTGACCCCCTTCGAAACGTCGGACTAACTCGAAATTTGGTATACTTATTAAGGACCGATGACAATTCAATATTACAAAAAAATATATTGAAAAAATTGAAATTCAACTAAAAAATGAAAAAAAAAATATTAATAAATTTGAATTAAAAATAGTGTAAGACAATGAGGTGCATGGTATCAGTAGTTATAAATATTTTATGAACAGATATGAATAGAAGGGTTATCTATATATTAATACGTGAAGCAAAAACTTTGTATCCCTTTTTACGAAAATTGCGCGGACGGAGGAGTATGAAATTTTCCACACTTATAGAGAATATAGAGAAGAAGTGCAGAATGCTAAAATAATGCATCAAAGATACATTAAATCAATAAAGAAAACATTACACACACTACATACCATGTATTTGACGCACACACGCATGCATACTATTTATTGTCAAACTTTTGTTCTTGACGTCTGTTGTCAAATTGAGAATAGATTAGATGTTGTTTGTCTTTGTGGTCTTTCTTAATATTTTTTTATACAGTAGCCTTGGCAAAATTTGTGATTATAGAAGTATAAAATACAATAGTGTACAAACTTACAATTCCAATTAATTATAGTCGAATTTCGACTACTGCGGGACCTCTAGTTTTGATAATATTCTGAAAAACTATTTTTTAGTTGGATTTTCTATAAAAGCGTATTTTGTTAGTTTTTTTAAACTATTATTTATTTTAGACCAGTTACGATAATAACAGTGAGTGAAGTCGCGGAACTCGGCTATCAATGATAATACTTTTGAAGCGAAACGCGGGCGGATCGCTGGTTGAAAATAAGTACATATACTTGGCTAGATCAATAACCATGTCCTTTTGTCCGCAGGAGACCTTCGAACGAATCACAGCTGAGCAAGGAGGCCCGCGTCATCGTCAACTCCATAAGGAATATGCACCCTAAAAATACATGTAAGCCGCCATGCCACGGGTGAACGAGCTCACAGACCGCCTGATCTTAAGTGTTTCACGTTTGGTTGAATCGCATCGCTTGATAGATACCCGAATATATTTCGAAGTCGTCGGGACCTAAAGGATAAGACGTTCGGTGCATTCGTATGTAGCGATGCACCGGTGTTCGAATCCCGCAGGCGGGTACCAATTTTTCTAATGAAATAGACGTACTCAACAAATGTTCACTATTGACTTCCACGGTGAAGGAATAACATCGTGTAATAAAAATGAAATCCGCAAAATTATAATTTGCGTAATCACTGGTGGTAGGACCTCTTGTGAGTCCGCACGGGTAGGTACCACCGCCCTGCCTATTTCTGCCGTGAAGCAGTAATGCGTTTCGGTTCGAAGGTTAGGGCAGTCGTTGTAACTATACTTGAGACCTTAGAACTTATATCTCAAGGTGAACCGTGAGCTCGTCCACCCATCTAAGCAATAAAAAATATTTATTTTTAATTGTAATATTTTTCGTAATTATAGATCATCAGGAGGGGCGCAGAGAGCAGGAGGGGCCGCGCGGGCCCCCCGGCAGGCGTTCCGACCGGGATGACAGGAGCTCCTCCTACCGACCCCAGTACTTCATCAGACAGGTCTGCCTTCACTGGTTTTATCTGCAGCGTTACGACCGCCTGTGTACTGAGTGCGAGTTTTTTAACGTTCTCGATAGCGTAAAAGTTAACTCTGATTTGTATGCAGTTGGAACAGCGCCCCTAGCGGCAAACGTAGGCAAACGTTCCAACTCCATACAAATTTGAGTTAATTTTTTTAATTTTTTTATTGCTTAGATGGGCGGACGAGCTCATAGCCCACCTGGTGTTAAGTGGTTACTGGAGCCCATAGACATCTACAACGTAAATGCGCCACCCTCCTTGAGGTATAAGTTCTAAAAAAGTATAGTTACAACGGCTGCCCCACCCTTCAAACCGAAACGCATTACTGCTTCACGGCAGAAATAGGCAGGGTGGTGGTACCTACACGCGCGGACTCACAAGAGGTCCTACCACCAGCAAAAACCTGTCCACCTGTTTTGTAACAATGGTGCTGTGCAATGATTCTTCGAGCTCACAGTCCCCCCTATGTTGGTTATAGGTGGGACTATGAGCTCGTCCACCCATCTTATCTTGTTTTTGTCTTACAGATGTCTCCGGGGACGTGGTGCAGACGCTCTCCCGGACCAGTTCATCCAGGTAAAGCCGCTTGTGTTAATGGCGATGTTAATGGCGGTTATATATTAATATGTGAAGCAAAAACTTTGTATCCCTTTTTTACAAAAATTGCCCGGACGATGGAGGATGAAATTTCCCACACTTATAGAGAATATAGAGAAGGAGTGCAAAATGTTAATTTTTTTTTTTAATTATGCATAAAAAATTCATTAAATCAATAAAGAAAACATTACACACACTACCATGTATTTGAGACAACACATTATACTCTGCGTTTATTGTCAAACTTTTGTTCTTGACGTCTGTTGTCAAATTGAGAATAGATTAAATATTGTTTGTCTTTAATACTATTTATGTATAGTGTAGTTTTCGCGAAATCTTTGATTTTATTAACGAAGTCTAATAGTGTTTGATAATATAACCATAATAATGTTTATAAATAAAATTTCAATTAATTATAGTCGAATTTCGACTACTGCGGGATCACTAGTTTACATGTAACTAGCTGACCCGGCAGACTTCGTAGTGCCTCAATAAATAAATAAAAGACCTAAACTTTTGTATAAAATAAACTTAAAACAAACAAAAGGAATCCGTCCGACGGGGGACACGTCAAAGGAAAAAAACAGAATTGTTATTTTTATTTATATTCCAAGCAGTTTCATTGCTATCTACCTTCTAAACCTTCTCTGGACTTCAACAAATAATTCAAGACCAAAATTAGCCAAATCGGTCCAGCCGTTCTCGAGTTTTAACGAGACTAACGAACAGCAATTCATTTTTATATAATTATATAGATTAACATTTCATTTTATGAAAAAGTATCTACCTATAATTAATAGATAGTCTAATAATATTTGGCGCTTCCTTTAAAGTTCACCCTGATGCTAATGTGGCGCCAAGCTTAAATTTTTATTTTTATTTTTTATTGCTTAGATTTGTGGACGAGCTCACAGCCCACCTGGTGTTAAGTGGTTACTGGAGCCCATAGACATCTACAACGTAAATGCGCCACCCACCTTGAGATATAGTTCTAACGTCTCAGTATAGTTACAACGGCTGCCCCACCCTTCAAACCGAAACGCATTACTGCTTCACGGCAGAAATAGGCAGGGTGGTGGTACCTACCCGCGCGGACTCACAAGAGGTCCTACCACCAGTAACTCATTAGACACTTCATATACACAGTTGATTTTCCTTACCTCTACCCTCCATAAATGTTTTTAGCAATAACCTAGAATATACTAATTATTGTTTGAGCAATTAACGCGCCATTTTAACACCAGTCAGTCAGTAACCAATGTTAGATAGATTAATACGAGATTGTGAAATGCTAATAATGTATGTAATTGATTTCAGTATTAAACAACCCCGGACGTCCCTCCCCGGATTCCAGGGGGGGTCGCCGCCCCCATCACGGCTCGGGCCCCCGGGCCGCGCCACACCTGCACTCCTGAAGCCGTCGGACAACTCATTAGTATTTCGACATTGTCATTATCATAACTACCCTCTCAAGCACGTTTCGTAGAACAAATATTGGAAATCGTCCAGGGGAAAATCCTTTTGTGGTCTGCGGGTATATTGACAGTCCATTGACAGTGTCCGGCGTTTGTAATAACTGACGTCTCAATGTTTAGATTCGTTTTGCGTATAACGTTCTCTTTTCTATGCGAGCTGATATTTAATATAAAATCTTTTAGAACACGCGCAAGTAACCCTGACGCTTGTCAATGACTGTTCAATAAATATGTCGACAAAATAAAACTACGGTTAACAAGTCAAAGGTCGATCTCTCTTGATTCGTCAACGCGCAATGGAAAGCTAAGTGTCGTTGGATCACACGAGAGTCGCGAGGTCAATGACCGCGCGCGTCACTCCCCGCTTCAAACAAATCTCTACATACCCTCGTTTTTTTTTTTGTTATCAAACAATAAAATTCCGATCTGCACATCAGACGCACATTGTCCGCAATTAAAAAACTTCCAAACGCATATTATTCTTGTATATAAATATATAACTTAAAAGAAAATCTATGTGGCAGCGTTTTCGATCTCTTTATAAAACAAAACTAGTCATTAAATTTAAAACTAAAGATGTTACCGTTCGTATTGTGAGCTGTGTGACGGCACAACTTCCGGGGGGTCGGGGCGGCTTAACGTCGACCGGGCCGTGCTCAGTCCGCCCCAGTAACTTGGTCACGTCAGATTCGAAATATTTCAATACTGTCCAACGTAATCCACAAAACGTGGTCGTACTAAAACGCGTAGGGTAACCATAAATCTATACTAATATTATAAAGAGGAAAGATTTGTTTGTTTGTTTGTATTGAATAGGCTCGGAAACTACTGAACCGATTTGAAAAATTCTTTCACTGTTTGGAAGCTACACTGTTCCCGAGTGACATAGGCTATATTATTTTTTAACAAAAATTAAGGATCCGTACTAAAACTCCAATAATGTAACCCAAGGTGTAAAAAAATTACCTAAAATTTTTAAAGACCCGAGCGAAGCCGGAGCGGGCCACTAGTCTTAAATATAAATTTACTATATATAAAATAACAATTAGCGGAACCGATAGTTGAGTTGTCTTGTGGCCGCGTATTAAATTCGATAATTTCAAACTTTCTTTTTATTACTTATAATGATCTGGACTGTTTTTGTAAAACACTAGCAACTCGCCCTCGTTTCGCTTTGGAAACATTAAATTCTGTTACTGATAGCTGAATCCCGCGATTTTACCCGCGGTTATTGTCGTGCCACGGGTGACGCCGCGGGGCGAAGCTAGTCTAAAAAAGTAGCCTAAGTTACTCCTTATATCATCAGCTACCTATCAGTGAAAGTCTCGTCAAAATCGGTCCAGCCGTTCCAGAGATTAGCCGGAACAAACAGACAGACAGACAGACAAAAATTGTAAAAAAATGTTATTTTGGTGTATGTACCGTATATATATTCATATGCATGTAGTAAAAAGCGGTTATTTCAATACTACAAACAGACACTCTAATTTTATTTATATGTATAGATTATATTAAGATTGCTTTACATTAAGTTTTTTTTTCTTCTAAATGCAACAAATAAACATAACCTTCTCTCAAATTTTATATATATATATTATTTTGATGGCATAAACTTTAAGTTAAGAGCAGAGTAAAAGTCCTTAACGCAAAGCCACCCTCCGGAACGTCGTCTGTTGAAAACTAGATTTCGACCTCACGTCTCAAAGCTTGATTCGATTTGAGGTGTCGTGAGATCATCCGGGACCTCAACATTAAAATTGTTAGCGTTTTTTTTTTTTTCTCTTTTATTTATTAGTCATATTCTTCATTAACAGCGGTACTTACAATGCTTGTTTGTATGTATAGATTTAAGTTTTTTTTTATTTATTTCGATTTCATTATATTTAAATGAATTCTAAACGTGTATATATATAAAATGTATTGAGATGTGGTGTTGTTTCGTTGGCGTGAACCTCTATTACAATGTTAATTATTAGAACAATGATTTGCGAGTTAAGTGTGTTATTTTAGAGTTGTAATCGTTTTTTGGTCGGTCATTGACAGTGTTATTGGCACGGTCGTTTTTTTTAAGTTACCAAGCGTGAGTCTTTGTGAGTATCAGGAGTTGGACATACGAAAGAAACCGGTCAGAGTTGTTATTACTGATTAAAATTGTCGGTCATTGACAGTGTTATTGGCACGGTCGTTTTTTTAAGTTACCAAGCGTGAGTCTTAGTGAGTATCAGGAGTTGAACGTACAAGGAAACCGGTCAGAGTTCTTATTACTGATTAAAATTGTCGGTCATTGACAGTGTTATTGGCACGGTCGTTTTTTTAAGTTACCAAGCGTGAGTCTTAGTGAGCATCAGGAGTTGAACGTACAAGGAAACGGTCAGAGTTCTTGTTACTGATTAAAATTGTCGGTCACTGACAGTGTTATTGGCACGGTCGTTTTTTTAAGTTACCAAGCGTGAGTCTTAGTGAGTATCAGGAGTTGAACGTACAAGGAAACGGTCAGAGTTCTTGTTACTGATTAAAATTGTCGGTCACTGACAGTGTTATTGGCACGGTCGTTTTTTTAAGTTACCAAGCGTGAGTCTTTGTGAGTATCAGGAGTTGGACATACAAAAGAAACCGGTCAGTTGTCTTGTTACTGATTAAAATTGGAATAAATTACGATTGAAATGTCGCGTGAGGTCAGTGACCTTGTGTGACGTGGAAACTACCTTCATTTCCACACATATTTTTGTTGAGATTTTATCTAACTTATAATTTGCTTCGTGAGCGCAAATACTCACGCTGAGCTCGCATGAGTAGGCACTACCATTATACACCTTTTATTCGTCTGCAGGAATCTCTCGTCCCCTATAAGCTCATTATATTACTCGAGTCGAATTAACTCATTTGACTATAGTAGAATTATTTTGTCCGTGCAGTTTGGGTCATAAAACATAGGCCGGCTAGGGCGGTGAGCATGTTGCGCGGGTGCAACGCCATTATCGATAAAAACAAATGAGTTATCGAAGGCAGGTACACGGCGGCGGGGCGGTATAAAACGCGTCACAAAACGAAGAAAGGCCTAAAGTCATTTGAAGAGTTCAACCTCTTAATTATTGGACAGTTAAATCTATCGGGTTTTTTCTAAACACTTAATTTAATCAATACCTAATTCTAATACTATTACTAAAAAACTTGTCTCTATTATCTTCTTAGAATTCGAAGGTAACTTGAATATCCACATTCGCTTTCTCTAACCAATTCTTTGAGATTTGCCTCAACTTCATATCTCATTTGTTCTGCTTCTCTCATTTTAGTAATCCCATCTCTTAAGGTATAAGCGGGGACTCTTGGATTTGCTGGATCGCGGAAGAACGGCAAAGTCCTGAAGTAATCTTTCATTTTGTGGTCTAGGATACCAAGAACAGATCGAGATGAAGTCTCTGGGCCAGTTATCAAAACTAAGCTCACTTCGATCTTCTTCGGTGGTATGATGTTACATTTGACTTCTAAAATCGAGAGAGAGTCCAAGATTGAAACGAGTTGGTCAAAATTTCGATAAAGTGATGTTAGTACAGATAATACAAGAAGAGATACTATTTGTTCTTTGTTAACAAATGGTATATAGACCATGATCTTTTCATGATAATCTATAACTTCAGAATTTCTTTCTATTGCGAGAAGACACATGATTAAATTCCTTTGATGTCTTTTCGTAATAAAGTGTTCTGAAATTTCTTCGACTTGATATTTCTCCCTGACTGTCCAAACACAAGGATGACTCCTTACACTTTTGAGAAGACTCTCATTGGCCTGTCCTAATATGTGCTTCAGGTAATTTACCCTGTTAGGTCTTGTTGATAACAGCTGAATCTTTTTTTGTGCTAGTTTCCAATTCAAAGAATGAAGTTCTCCAATGGGTTCTTGTGATTCTATGTAGTTATTCTGTAAATCCAGAAAACAAACTACATAGACCTCATCATTATGAGGATGGCTGGCGGATGGTTTGTGGAAGTCGCAAAGATATCCAAGAGACTTGCACCGATATCTTATGTGAGTTAACTCGTCATGGGATTTGATGAACATTTTGTTTATAATTAAACTTGCAGGTGTTAGATAGGTTCTAACTAAAGGAAGGTATATATCCAATTTGTCGGTGTTAGTCAGATCTGTTTTTAGTTCTGCATCCATATTGAGAATAAGGATTGCATGATTTTCGCTCCGTATTATAGTGGTGAATTTTTCAATGAAAGCTTTGTTTGTAATATCAGTTTCTCCTAGACATGTTTCCTCTAAGTATAATAGTCTATCTGTAGGACTACATTGATCTCCGACTAATGCTGGAGGACTTATGTTGAGTACATTCTCTTTATTTTCGACGATGTCACTTTGCAATGTATTATAAATCAGATGAGAAGTGGTGAACAAGTGAGAGAAGTAATGGAGGATTCCTCCTGATCCCTCTGCTAGTGTGATGATCAATCCCTCTTGAGGAAGTATTTCTGGATAATAACTCATTACTTGATGAATTTTTGATGCTGAAGTACTAATTCTTCCAACCTGTCTGGTGCAGTGATGAACCCACTTTACCCATAATGGACTTTCTGTCATTCCGTGTTCTAGCAGGGAGTCAAAAGAGAAGTGGAAACAGTTGTTTAATGGCTCACTAATCTCGATTCTCTGTGGAGAATCATTATCTTTGACCATCTCTTTGTTGAATCGGCTGGATAAGGGAAACCTAGGCTCTATGTGTTCACTTATCTCACTCTTGAGATCACGCCAAACAGAAATTGCATCAGTTTCTTCGAATTTAATCTCAACCGAGAGCCCCTTTGTTAGATCTATAGGGACCTTCGATCTCCATTCGTGAACATTAGACCCTCCGCATTGAGGAATTCTCATAATCCCTCTTTTTTGGATGGTTGTTAGTCTTGAATCTTCATGGATAAGGTGTCCTACAAAGATTCTCCAGAAATAAGCTTGTTTAGAAATTAAGTCAGAGGAGAACGTGGTAAATGCACAGGCTCTAAAGAACATTCCTTTTCTATTTCGGATATACTCTAGAGTTGACTTAGCAAGTATCTTTGCTAGTCCACTTGTTTGAGTCACTGAGGAGTGCTTCTCTATAGGAACTCCTAGGAGTTGAAGTATTTCTTGCATTCTCTCACTGTTGATTATTAAGTAAGATAAGTGTTCGAATATCGAGACAGGATATTCTCTAGAGCTTCCTATTACAAATTCTACTAGCTGCTTGCTTCCTTGTAATGCTCCAACCAGGACATAGTCTATGTTCGCATTACGAAATTCTGACATTAAGTTGCTACTAGTTCTTTCTGTTGACTCATCAGTCTTGACCCCTTGAAATGTTTCCAATGTATTGTGAACTTCTGGGTCATGGAGACGTGCAGTTGCTAATTTCCTTCCTACAGATAGAGACATTGCGAGTGTGCAAATATGAATACTTTCTGTCAAGTTAGTTTTACTTAATTTAGAGTTAACTTGATCTTGAATCATTCTTGATTGGTAGCTCATGTGTTGGAGATTTATTGATATAGGTGTATTGAGAATTAAATAAGTACAATCCGGACAATTTAAAGGCACTGCATATGTATCGGCAATAGGTATTCCTCTACTCGCACATTCAGTTACATAATTTTGTATATAAAGAAAAATTTCTTGGAAAAATAGGTTGTAATCTTCATTTCCTCTGAGTGCTTTTCCAAGAAGGTTGGTATTGATAGTGACATGTGTTGCAAGGTTTTCCATTAATGAGAAAAGAGCAGACCTTTTCTGGGAAGAAGCTTTAAACCTGTGTTCATAACTCCCGCCGTAATTCCTTCCACACCAATCTGAGAGAGGAGTTTGACTAAATTCAGTGGGTAAATATTTAAGTTTTTCTTGAATCATTTTATTCACAAGCCCAATTAGAGCACTATTAGGATCCATTCTTTCTAAATATGTAAGAATATAGTACAGTTTCATCACTGATTTGATTTGAGGATTTGGGTTAACGACTGTCAATTTTGGTTTGATCATCTTTTCAGGGGTCGATGAGCCCAAATAAGGTTCAAATGGTCCTCGAACCTTGAGTGCATTTCTCCCTTCAGTTTTAAGTTTGTAAGATGTTTTAACAATTATACAGTCTTTTTTAAGGTGTTTTTCTGCTGTGTCATAATCTTCTATTTTAACCTGTTCACAGGGGACAGGACTTGTAATCCCAGTAATCGGAAATCCCCAGGTAGTCTCTCTGAGCCACTGTGAAGCTTTAAAAGTACAAGGAATAGAGGAAAGGGCACTTTCTAAAAGATGGGTTCCATTGACCGGTAATTCCGATTTGATCAATCTTTTCTTAAGTACCTCGATGGCCTCAGCATCTTTGAATTTCCCTAAAGAGAAAATCGTCTCTGTTCTATTTGGATCCTCATTTATCATCCGATTGATTGTTTGAAGATTAGAGAAACTCCCTATTAGCTGTAACTGGACTCCTTCATTTGAATTTCTTAGAATCTCATGTGCCAGATTAGCAACATATGGTCTCATAGTAGTCAAAATACTACATAATGCTTCCAGATCTGAACGGTCTGCACCTAATAATCTTATAACTTTAGGGTTGGTGACATAGGTGGGTAGAAATTCTTCGATAATTTCTCGAGCTTTTCTTTCAAAGTTTGGCATGCCGACAATATTCAAACTGTATATATCTTCTACTAATTTGACAGGATCATAAGTAGCTTTAATATTACATGGAATGAGGTGTAATATATGATTATATATTCTAGGACTATTCTTTCTTATAGTCTCAATAACTTTAAGCCAGATTGTTAGTGGATCAGGGCATCCTCTCTGACAATGTTGATACATGTTTGAAAGAGGTAATCCCCCTAGAATAGAGGGAATATTCATCAGGGCACATAATTTATCTGTCTCTCTGGACTTAAGATCAAGTATACCTTTCCGTTTAAGAGTGTTACCTAATTCTAGCGAGTAAAGGAAAAAAGGTGTGACCGGAGAGACATAATTTCTGGACATATTTTCGGTTGTGGTAGAGACTCCAGTAATCAAGGATTGTAAAGATGGAAATCCTTCATTTATATCGGGTATCATTCTATTGAGTCTTTTGAGACTATCATCGATTCTGATTGACTTGTAATATCTAACTTTTGAGTACTCAAACAGATTTTGAGAATACCAAGTTTCCTGGAGTTTCAATAAGAGACCAGCGGATATGAAAAGATAATCCAAGCTATTGAGCAGAAGTTTAATATAAAAATGAGGTCTGCCCTGTTGTTCAGTACTCAATCTTATGTGGATTATCTGATTATCTCCTTGCCCCATTACTTCACCATGGATATTACATTCTTCTAACGCAATTTTGATGATCATTATTGTTGTTAGTGTCCACGCTTTTTGTCTCATTCCTTCGAATCCTCCAAACTGGTTGTAATGGCAATAATCTCCTGCTAATGGTTCGCCGTCTGGTCCTATTTTTGGAGGGGTTAATCTAGAACTAAGCAATACCATGCAGCGATTAAACCATAAATGAGAGTCAGAATAAAGATTCTTCCTTCCATGTAAATCATCCAATTCTTGAAATAAATATTTATTTAATTCATGACGATTAAGTTGATTCCATGAACTCAGATCTAAATTAAGGTTTGCATGACCTTTTTCTTTGAGATGAGATGCAACTTTATCCATCCTCTTTGCAACTTCAAGTTCAGTATTAGTCATAGTTTGTTCTCTTATATATGGGAGAATATTGTCACTTAGAGACTTTTCCATACAAACTTGCATTAGTCTCATCTCGTAAGTTTGCTTACAGAACACCCTGCCCTTGATGTTTAACTCTCTTTCCTTTCGACAAAGTTGCACTATATCATCTCGCAAGTGATTATAGAATGAATTTTCTTGATCCATTATTTTTCTTGCTAATTCTCCTTCATCACCCTTGAGGTATCTTGATAACACTCGAGGTTCAAAATCATTCCAACTCCTAGGTTTTCTTTGATTGTAAAGATTTTGGAAAGCACATTGATCATAGGGTCGAAACCATTCTTCTCTTGGGGGTGAGCATGCAGTATCTTTCAACAATTCCTTTTCATCTATTTCTAAACTCATGTCATGGTTTTTATCCAGTTTCAGGTTTCCCCAGGCAGATAAAGGTAATGATTTTAATTCATTAGCTGTTAATACTCTTTCATCTTTCAAGCAATCAACTAGTACTGGGTGAAGTTCTCCTAATACTTTATGATGTGGATAGTTCCCTTTCTTCCTAAAGTAATTCATAAAGTACGTCTTTCTGAACATCCACAAAACTTTCTTCGCTATATTATCATCAACTGGGATCTGTTTTTTAGAGTTCAAACGGAGTTTTTCGATCCCTTCAGTTGGATGTAATATTGGATGACCATAATTCTTGCTCAAGTTTGAGAAGTAAAGAGAGATCGGGACTGCAATATCTCGGTTATTTGATATGTTAAGACAGGACATTAAATCTAATATATCTCTTATATCATGTTTATTGTATTTTTCGAACAACTCTGCCTCTATCGAATCCTTTAATGTTTTAAACCCTAGATCTTCTACTTCATCTGACACTGTACATCCTATACAGTAAGCATCCCAGTTCTTCAT
Organism: Bombyx mori; assembly: GCF_030269925.1. NCBI lineage: Eukaryota > Metazoa > Arthropoda > Insecta > Lepidoptera > Bombycidae > Bombyx > Bombyx mori. The sequence goes on along the minus strand of NC_085108.1, from coordinate 1,172,270 downwards.
GATATCAAAGAAGTGATTTTTATACTTAGATCTAAGTAAGACCAATGATGAGTGAAGACGGTCATAATGGTTTAAAAGACCTCTTAGTCCTTCATTTTGTTCTTTAATTGCAACATGTAATCTTATGTAGAATCGTGTCTGCAAGTTATCAAGAACACACATAATTAATGTAGTAGGGAACAAAAAGTATTTTCCGTTTGTTTTGATACTGGTCAGCTCTTTTTCAATTAGCAAGTCATCTGAGATCATATGGAATTCTCCTAGAGTTTGTTCAATATTAGTTATTTATACGAAGGGTGGTGAGACATTGTTATGCTACGAGTCATTTTTTTTAAATTTTTTTTATTGCTTAAATGGTTGGACGAGCTCACAGCCCACCTGGTGTTAAGTGGTTACTGGAGCCCATGGACATCAACAACGTAAATGCGCCACCCACCTTGAAATTTGTACTTACCTGTACATTTGTACTTACCTGCAAATTATAGTACATTATGTCGAGGAGAAATGTGTTTCTATGCATTCGTTCTCTGAATTTCTTTAGCGACACAATGGCTACTCCTTTGTTTTGTATCAAAACGGCAGAATTTATTCAAAATAATATTTGCGCGTGTTGTTATCAACAATGTGTGAAATTTTTTGACTGAAATGAAAATAGATCCCGAAAAGTTACATAGTGCTAATTTCTGCCGTTCTCGTTGACTTGCTGCGGCGATATCTGGTGTAAGTGTTCGATTAGTGATTTTTACTTTCATTTTTATCACTAACCCACAAAATGACAAAACGAAATACACTATCGATAACGCTTATCGACAACAATAATGCGCATCACTATGCCCGTCCATAAGGCTCGTGAGTGGAAGAGACCCATGCATCAGCCCGCTGAGTTTCTCGCCGGATCTTCTCAGCGGGTCGCGATTCCGATCCGGTAGTAGATTCATTCGCGAAGCAGTTGCTCTTGAGTTGTTAGGTCTCCTTCGGAGGCGCTCGGGCAGTTGTTAGCAAATCCCGCCCCTCTTGGCTGAGCCTTTGCTCGCCCACCTGTCCTGGTGAAGCTGGAAAGGCCTCCGGGCCACCAGTAATCTTTCAATCATAGAGAGAGAGCGAAATACTCGCTTCACCGCTCCGATTTTTTATGACCCAAACTGCACGGACAAAATAATGCTACTATAGTTCACTTCGGATTCAAAACGTTCCCTTAATACTCATCCAGTTCATAAACTATGAATGACTACGTTCACAATATTAATAACATACGGGGGTAGTTTTTTTTTTTTGTATTGCTTATATGTGTGGACGAGCTCACAGCCCACTTGGTGTTAAGTGGTTACTGGAGCCCATAGACATCTACAACATAAATGCGCCACCCACCTTAAGATATAAGTTCTAAGGTCTCAGTATAGTTACAACGGCTACCCCACCCTTCACACCGAAACGCATTACTGCTTCACGGCAGAAATAGGCAGGGCGGTGGTACCTACCCGCGCGGACTCACAAGAGGTCCTTCCACCAGTGAATATGTGCCGTCTTAACTAAGTCAATGGTAAATGCATTTAGTGTTTTTATGGAGTACAGAGGTAATAAGAATCATTATGGAGAAAAGTTAAGTGTTCAACCGTATACTATAAATAACAGTTCAAAAAATTTTCTGCCGTGAAGCAGTAATGCGTTTCGGTTTGAAGGACGGGGCAGCCGTTGTAACTAGATCTTAATATCTCAAGGTGCGTGGCGCATTTACGTTGTAGATGTCTATGGGCTCCAGTAACCACTTAACATCACGTGGGCTGTGAGCTCGTCCACCCATCTAAGCAACAAAAAAAAAGGTTCAAAAACCTCTCTCAGTGGCGCTGGTGTAGGCAAAGGGTATGGTATGAATGTAGCAATTTTAAATGAACTAAAATATACAGAGCTAAATTAATATAATTTCGACTAAAGTAATTAATTATTAAAAAATTGAAAATGCTTACTTTGTACAAAATAATCTAGAAAATATAACCTTAAATAAAAATTATTACAAGAAAACTTGCACTTAAGAGCTCATCCTAAAGGCTTCGTCAAACAGAACGCGTACTTAGCGCGCATCGGAGCGCCAACTAACGCCGCGCTATGACGCCGAGATGTGTTGTACTACTATGGTAACATACCGTCAAACAGAGCCCCAGCGCTGTAAGTACGCAGCGCTTTGTCGCGGCGTTAGGACGCTTTGACGTCAGGCGTTGTAATTTATTACAATTTTTATTTTAGCGTCCGAGTGAATGTGTATTTAAAATACTGGATAATGCCCGAAAAAATGATATAAATAGTTAGAAAATACCCATGCTTATACAATGCCACATCTGAATCACTCGATTTCTTAATACTTTTAAATTTTCACACTGCTATCGAAAGGCACTATGATTTGGCGAATGCGTTGCGTCAAGGAGCGTTAGACTCATCTATTCAGTTTGAAGAGCGCGGCGTTAAGTACGCGTTCTGTTTGACAATGGCTTAAATCTGATTCCAACTTGAAAGTTAGATTGGTTCAGTGACCGGTCACTTTTGAAGCGTCTTATAGCCAGACTTTGAATTGTATACTCAAAACTTATCATATCAGCGGAGCGGAAGAGATATGTGGTGTGGAGTTTAAAACTATATTAAATTTGAATTCGTTATCTAAAATAGGTTTACAAGTTTGAATGTTTATCGATTAAGACGGACGGTATATTCTAAAGTTGACAGATGACATTCCCTGTCGAACTGACAGGTGTCAATATAAGTTCAGAGAGTCGTTACGTTAGAGCGTATTTATATGAGAGGTTTATTGTAATGTGTAGAGTATATGATTGTTATTATTAAAGATTTTAGCCTAATATGTGTTGTTTTTTTATATTTCTAACCCCCGTCGCCTTGTGTTTTGTTGAGATTATATTGAGTATTTTTTTTATTTTATTGCTTATGTGGGCCCATAGACATCTACAACATAAACGCGCCAACCACCTTGAGATATAAGTTGTAAGGTCTCAGTATAGTTACAACGGTTACCCCGCCCTTCAAACCGAAACGCATTACTACTTCACGGCAGAAATAGGCGGGGTGGTGGTACCTACCCGTGCGGACACAAGAGGTCCTGCCACCGGTAAATAGCAACTTATAGCAACTGCTTGAAGATTAAAGACAAAGATATGTACTGCAGAGTTTACCCGATGACTTGAAGAAGTTTTTGTACAGCACGCAATGTAACAACTAGATATCAGCTGACTTAGCTGTACATTGCGTGTCCCTGAAATTTATGTAAACGCTTGGTATGGTATTGTGAAATGTTGTTGTTACTTTATTCGCAATTAGACCTGTTTCTAATGCTTCATGTAATTGAAAGAAAAATACGAGCAATGGTGCTTACCCCCACTCATATTAGCATATTCATTTTATTTCTTAACCCTGGCCTTAAAAAGGCGACCGATTGCACCTACCAAATAAGATTACAAACCTTTAATTACGTAGGGACGACCACACGTAATAAGGGTGTGGCGAATAAAAAGGTCACTACCACATCTAGATAGACCTTAACCTATTTGGAGGGAGTCGAAAAGGAAAAGGAAGAATGACAGATGGCAAGGACAAAAGGTGAGAAGATAAAAACACGTACCTATTTTTTTTTACAAATCTGATTCAGACATTGATATAAATACAACTGGTAGGACCTCTTGTGAGTACGCTGGGTAGTTACCACCACCCTGCCTATTTCTACCGTGAAGCAGTAATGCGTTTCGGTTTGTTGGCAGCCATTGTAACTATACTTGAGACCTTAGAACTTATATCTCAAGATGGGTGGCGCATTTACGTTGTAGATGTCTATGGGCTCCAGTAACCACCTAACACCAGGTGGGCTGTGAGCCCGTCCATCCGTCTAAGCAATAAGAAAATACTATAATATAGATTAGCCTGTTTCACTAAAGAGACTATTTAACAGAGGTCTTTAAGAGCAAAAAGCGAAAATATATTTATCTAGCTGACCCGGTAGACTTCGTAGTGCCTCAATCGATAATAAAAGACCTATACTTTCATATAAAATAAACTGAAACAAAAGGAATCCGTCCGACGGAGGACACATCAAAGGAAAAATAAAATTGTTATTTTTATTTAATTCCGGGCATTTTCATATTTTTTTGAACCTTCTCTGGACTCCCACAAATAATTCAAGACCAAAATTAGCCAAATCGGCTCAGCCGTTCTCGAGTTTTAGCGAGACTAACGAACAGCAATTCATTTATATATAATAATATATACTAGAGGTCCCGCAGTAGTCGAAATTCGACTATACTTAATTGGAATTGTAAGTTTGTACACTATTATGATTGTATTTTATACTTCTATAATCACAAATTTCGCCAAGACTACACTATAAAAAGATATTAATAAAGACAAACAATATTTAATCTATTTTCAATTTGACCACAGACGTCAAGAACAAAAGTTTGACAATAAATAGTATGCATGCGTGTGTGCGTCAAATACATGGTATGTAGTGTGTGTAATGTTTTCTTTATTGATTTAATGTATCTTTTATGCAATATTTAAAAAAAATATTACCATTGTGCACTTCTTCTCTATATTCTCTATAAGTGTGGAAAATTTCATACTCCTCCGTCCGCGCAATTTTCGTAAAAAGGGATACAAAGTTTTTGCTTCACGTATTAATATATAGATAGATTATTTACTTATAGCGTTGAACTCCAAGTGAATGTTCAACTCCCGGTGTGCCCTGTAGCAGAAAACGTTGTCGGGGAAGTTGAGATCGCTTTTAGAAAAACCTTTCTTTGTGCTTAGTGCGAGTTTTTTAACGTTCTCGATAGCGTAAAAGTTAACTCATATTTGTATGGAATAGGATCGTTTGCCTACGTTTGTCGCTAGGAGCGCTGTTCCAACTGCATACAAAATTGGGTTAACTCTTACGCTATCGTAAAAACTCGCTTTTTTTTTCCTACCTAAGCTGATAGCCTTAGGGGCTATTTCAGCGTAACCCTAACGTTTGTAGGTGAGCTCACGGGGCTCAAACCTGATGACGTTGCTAACACGAACCCTAGTAAGAGCCGTGCTTCGCAGAATCTACCACCGGATCTCAAAAACTCGCACTAAGCATACTGCACTCAAACATTTAAGGGAAAGTGGCTTAATTAAAATTTGATTTCTTTTAATTAGACGAAGCTATTGTACAGAGTGGCATGTATCGAAAAGTGTGTGTTTACGCTACTGTATGGTCGATGGTCTTTAGCAATCTTCCAACAAAGTTCAAGTTTCAAAACAGCTAAAGTAAATAGAATATAATAGGAATGTAGAATCCGCACGCCAGTACATTCGTAAATAAATTTTTTAAGAGCTAATTAAAAGTCTTACGCTTCTAGTCGGGCGGGAAATTGAGTAGCGCCATCTATCAAAATAGGATGCAACTACAAGACAATAACTTAGGCTTGCATTTACTACTCAACAATAGATGGAACTAAACACAACACAAAAAGTTGTTTTTGCGCTTAATAGATGGCAGTAGCGTGTCATTATATTTGTCATCAGACATTTTTCTTACCTTTGTTATTATGCAAGTATTGAAAAATTTCTACTAATTAATTACTCTTAATTACTAATTAGTATAAATTAAATTAGCGAATATATTATACATAGATAGGAATTTTTCTGTCTGCAATAGATCTCTCTTGGTGAGCTACCCAACAATAGGCAAACAATTTTAATTCCTAACCCCTTTTTTTTCCCTACCTATGCTGATAGCCTTGAGAGACTATTTCAGCATCGCCCTAACATGTAGGTAAGCTTACGGGGCTCAAACCGGAGTGTTGCTAACACTGGCCCTAGCAAGAGCAGTGCTTCGCAGAATCTACCACCGGATCGGAACCGCGACCCACTGAGAAGATCCGGCGAGGAACTCAGTGGGCTGTGTCTGTGGGTTCCTAACCCCATATAATCGGAGATACTGATACACTATCTTGCTTGTTAGTGTGCTACAATACTTCTTTTAGTGTTGCTTTACCTAACAATCATCCATTTCGGCCAGAAACATTCAAGACTTCGATTCTGCGTTAAGTGTAAAATCTATGCCAATAAATCAGTGGAACGCTGTCTGGTCTATGAGCTCCAGTAACCGCTTACAATCAAAGAAGCCGTGAACTCGCCCTTACCCAAGTGAATAATTTGAAACACTACGAAAAAGTAAAAACCGTAAAAAAAAATTTTTGTCCTTTGTCGAAAATTATAATTTCCTAAATACAGACCTCGCCAGCCAAACAAGAGCATCAGTTGATTAACGCTCTGCTTTTATCTCTTTCTGACGCGTAAAAACCATCTCGCTCATCACTCCGGGTAGCTTCACTCGCAAATATGTTTTAATGTTCACAAAGAGGACTCCCAATTCCACAATGTTTGAAGGCAGTATTGAACAAATTATTACACAAAACTTTTATATAGTGTTTTACTGGTGGTAGGACCTCTTGTGAGTCCGCACGGGTAGGTACCACTAACCCGCCTATTTCTGCCGTAAAGCAGTAATGCGTTTCGGCTTGAAGGGTGGGGCAGCCGTTGTAACTATAGTTGAGACCTTAGAACTTATATCTCAAGGTGGGTGGCGCATTTACGTTGTAGATGTCTATGGGCTCCAGTGACCACTTAACACCAGGTGGGCTGTGAACTCGTCCAACCATCCAAGCAACAAAAAAAAAAAGACAGACGTCCTACTTAACATTAAGCAGTGCGTCACAGTAGTCAACAAGTCAAGTTGGAACCTCTGGGTCTGCGGAGGGAATTCAGTTCCCTCTGTATTTTGTACCGTATGTTCCATGGGGATTGCTCTGAGGAATTGCTTGAGATGTTTTTTTTTTATTTATTGAAAGATTACTGTTGGCCCGGAGGCCTTTCCAGTTTCACCAGGACAGGTGGGCGAGCAAAGGCTCAGCCAGGAGGGGTGGGATTTGCTAACAGCTGCCCGAGCGCCTCCGAAGGAGACCCAACAACTCAAGAGCAACCGCTTCGCGAATGAATCTACTGCCGGATCGGAATCGCGACCCGCTGAGAAGATCCGGCGAAACTCAGCGGGCTGATGCATGGGTTAGGTTGCACGTCGAACTCTTTGTCGAGTTCGATGAGTACGGTTACCGGGGTTCCTCAGCCTGCTCCTAGTGTTAGAGCTGAAGGTATCTAATGCAAGAGTTAATGGATCTGATGGATCCGTAAGGACGTGTCTAGGGCTTCGACGGTGACTGGCTCCTGCATGATCAGGATTCGGGGAGTAGTCAGCGGCGGCAACGATAAGGCGATTATCATGACGCATAGCCTTATCGAAGTACCGTTCCGACGCTGATTTCATGAATTTCTGGACTGATTCGAGGCCCAGGTCGTCGTGTAGGTCAACGCTCCTCACGAACCACGGAGCCCCAACGGCAAGCTTGAGATGATCTCATCATCTCGTTTTTACCATCGCACCACCCGCCACCGGAGTAGAGTTCATTCATACTACCTGGAGCCACTACGGTCATCACAGTGCGTTTCCAGAGATCTTTTTGGCCACGTACCATCCGGCTTTGGAATGAGCTCCCCTCCACGGTGTTTTCCGAGCGCTATGATATGTCGTTCTTCAAACGAGGCTTGTGGAGAGTACTTAACGGTAGGCAGCGGCTTGGTTCTACCCCTTGTATTGCTGAAGCCCATGGGCGACGGTAATCACTCACTATCAGCTGGGCCGTATACTAGGGCAATAAAATGCGTGAACACTAAAGCTTCATTTTGATTCGTCTGTGACCTACCAGGCAAGACACCCGGTGTATTTGTATCAAGAGATTTGACTTTGCCTAAATTCGTACGATACGTACCCTTAAATCTGCGGTGGCAGTGGCCGGCTGTATCTGTCGAACTGGTGCTGCCCATGGACAGCAGCAGTCATCAGGCAGGCCTTGCGCTTGGCACTGCACAGCAGCAACTACAATGATCTTTTGTTTCTTTGCCCCTACACCGACGAACATATCACTCACCCCGCCTATTTCGGGCGAAGGGCGGGGCAGCCGTTGTAACTGTACTTCAGACCTTAGAACTTTATGTCAAGGTGGGTGGCGCATTTACGTTGTAGATGTCTATGGGATCCAGTAACCACTTAAAACCAGGTGGGCTGTGAGCTCGTCCACCCATCTAAGCAATAAAAAAAAAACAAAAAAAAGCTCATTCCCAATTCAGATGGTGCGCGGCAGAAAAGCTCCCGGAAAACGCTCTGTGGATGAACGCAGCTGATGATAATGATGACAGAAAGGATGTTAAGAACAATCGAACAATTCCAAGGTTCAAGAACACCTCGAACAATTCCTCAAAGATCCTTCATCCACGCATCCGGTTCGAAGAATTTGATGGAATACTGATGATTATCTGCTCCCGAAAATTACCCGCACACATCACAACTGTCTACAAAAAAGCCTTCTAGATACAACAACTATTACAATAAAAGAAAGCCCTCTGTGTTTCTCGCCGGATCTTCTCAGTGGGTCGCGTTTCCGATCCGTTGGTAGATTCTGCGAAGCACTGCTCTTGCTAGGGCCAGTGTTTGCAGTACTCCGGTTTGAGCCACGTGAGCTCAGCTACATTCTAGGGCGAAGCTGGAATAGCCCCTCAAGGCTATCAGCATAAGTAGAGAAAAAAGAAAAAAAGATGTGTGGTGTGTGGAGAAGATATTCGAGGTATAAAGGAAATAATTATTCGTGTACACATTTTTTGTTATGATAAAAATAAAAATAATAAAAATCTTACGTTACGGACGTTTTTTCCCGGTTAGGGTACCCCTCCGCGTCGTCCCATAAGGAGTAGTCCCGTAAGGAACTTCGTTCCAAAAAAATAAATAAAAATTACTTTTTTCTCCTTTTAAAAACCTTTAAGCCCCGATTCCGGGACTGCGTTCCATCCAATTAGCGATCAGATTAAAGATATGCCCGGGGAGCTATTACTCGGCAAATTAGCCGCTCGGCGGAGCCACCCCGGACCGCGGCCCGAGGCACGAGCGGCAGCGTTTACTGTTGTTAAAACAGTTTTATTATTCCAATCTCTGTAAAAGAATCAATTTAATTTAATGGTAGACGGCGGCTTGGCTCTGCTCCTAGCGTTGTTGACGTCGATAAGCGACGGTAATACTCACCATCAGATGGGCCGTGTGCTCGTGTGCATCTACGTTATGCCTCGTCTACGAGGACAATTAAAAAAATAGATTGCAGGAAAACATGTCGCTATGACATGATCCTTCTTCAAACGAGGCTTGTGGAGAGTACTTAACGGTAGGCGGAGGCTTGGCTCTGTTCCTGGCATTGCTGAAGTCCATGGGCGATTGTAACCACTCACCATTAGGTGGGCTGTATACTCATCTGCTACACGGGCAATAAAAAATAAAAACAATTTATAAAACAACAGGTCACCGCGACTTAATAATTTAAAAAGGTTTTTTTTTCCTACCTGAGCTGATGGCCTTGAGAGGCCAGTTCAGCGTAACCCTGACAAGTAGGTGAGCTCACGGGGCTCTAACCTGACGACGTTACTAACACTAACCCTGGCAAGAGCCGTGCTTCGTAGAATCTACCACCGGATCGGAAACGCGACCCACTGAGAAGATCCGGCGAGATACTCAGTGGGCTGTGTCTATGGGTTAATTTACTCGCTGAGCCCTTCGTCGCAAGCGACGGGTTCGACGAGAACGATGACCGGTAAAACAAGTGTAAATAAGTTTAAGTGAGAGACGACTACTTACTGTTTTATCATAAAATAAAACAGAATTATATTAAGATCATAATCAAAGCACCTGTAGCTAAGGCATGACTGGAGGTGTTTTTCCGATTTCCGAATCGCGCTAAAAACATTTTCAAAATAAGTTTACATATATGCATATCTCGAACTGAGAAATCAGCGGCAAAAAAATTAAAATGCTCCTCTCCACGAATATACATATCGACGCTTGAAAGGCAAACGTGACTAAGCGACAATGCGTGAACTTTACAGTAGACTAATTTAAAGTTGAAATACCTGAAAAAAATAATATTTTAACGAATCTAGCTGTAGGATTGAAATGATTTTAATAGACCTAGAATTTTTTTTTTTTTGCGCATCGAATATGGTTATTGCCTATCATTTATGTACAAAGCAGTTATTGTCGCTTAGTCATGTTTGCCTTTCAAGCGTCGATATAGAAATTGGTGCACGAAAAATTAACGACATTTTTTAAAGAAACGAGGTTCAAAATTACGGTACGGAGAGATAGAAACCATAGATTAGTCTCAAGCCAAGTTTTCGCTCAGTACAACCAATAAATAAACGCCACATCTCGTGCCTTGTGCCCGGACTCAACCGACGACCGTTTCATTCCGTGCTAATTGTTTTAATCGCACTTTCCCGGTCGTTATGTACTGGAATCCATCCGCCGCCCTCGGGGAGGGAGCGAATCTTTATTTACCAAATACTCTACTTATATCGTGTTCAAAACAAGAGCGAGGTATAGGTAGACAATGGTTTTATATTTATAGTATAAGGTTTTATTTGGATTTACGCTCTCAAGTCGAAGTCGTCGTGGCCTCAAGGATAAGACGTCCGGTGCATTCGTGTTGAGCGATGCACCGGTGTTCGAATCCCGCAGGCGGGTACCAATTTTTCTAATGAAATACGTACTTAACAAATGTTCACGATTGACTTTCACCGTGAAGGAATAGTATCGTGTAGTAAAAATCAAAATCGGCAAAATTATAATTTTCGTTATTACTGGTGGTAGGTAGGTCTTGTGAGTCCGCACGGGTAGGTACCACCACCCAGCCTATTTCTGCCGTGATGCGTTTCAGTTTGAAGGGTGAGGCAGCCGTTGTAACTATACTGAGATCTTAGAAATTATATCTCAAGGTGGGTGGCACATTTACGTTATAGATGTCTATGGGCTCCAGTAACCACCAGTTAACACCAGGTGGGCTGTGAGCTCGTCCTAAGCAATAAAAAAAAGAAAAGGTGTGAGTTCTAAGGTCTCAATACAGTTACAACGGCTGCCCCACCCTTCAAACCAAAACGCATTACTGCTTCACGGTAAAAATAGGCAGGGTTGTGGTACCTACCCGTGCGGACTCACAAGACGTCCTACCACCATAAGATTATAATAAATAAGAAGATTTGGCAAGAGAAGAATAAAACTGCAACAGTGGTATAGTTTTATTTTATACGCCACGATCTCAATTCTAAATACTTAAATTTTCTCAAATATTTAGTGAATAATCTATGATATATTAATATGTGAAGCAAAAACTTTGTATCCCTTTTTACGAAAATTGCGCGGACAGAGGAGTATGAAATTTTCCACACTTATAGAGAATATAGAGAAGAAGTGCACAATGCTAATAATTTTTTTAAATAATGCATAAAAGATACATTAAATCAATAAAGAAAACGTTACACACACTACAGACCATGTATTCGACGCACACACGCATGCATACTATTTATTGTCAAACTTTTGTTCTTGACGTCTGTTGTCAAATTGAGAATAGATTAAATATTGTTTGTCTGTATCAATATTTTTTTATAGTGTAGCCTTGGCGAAATTTGTGAATATAGAAGTATAAAATACAATCATAATAGTGTACAAACTTACAATTCCAATTAATTATAGTCGAATTTCGACTACTGCGGGACCACTAGTAATAAAAAATTAACAATGCGACTGTGGGTTTTTTGTTACACGATATGTTTTTTATTCCTTCACCGTGGAAGTCAATCGTGGGCATTTGTTAAGTACGTGTATTTGATTAGAAAAATTGGTACCCGCCTGTGAGATACGAATGCACCGGACGTCTTATCCTATAGACCACGACGAATTTATTTATTTTGTCTCTTCTATACTTAATATTATAAAGAGGAAAGATTTGTTTGTTTGTTTGTTTCGAATAGGCTCCGAAACTACTGGACCGATTTGAAAAATTATTTTTCCATTAGAAGCCGACATTGTCCCTGATGAACATAGGCTACTTTTTTTATTTATTTTTTTATTTTTTATTTTTTGTTTCATGTGTGTTTTAATGTTTCCGAAGCGAAGCGAGGGCGGGTCGCTAGTCGGTAATAATGTTATTGTTTTTGCTGTAAAGTCGATGTTACTACAGGGGATCCCATTTAAGATCAGATGAGCCGTCCACCTAAACATAGCATTACGGTGCATTAAGTGACCTTTCAGAGTTCTCGCGTTATCAGCGCCGGTTATCAGCACGGGCTAATTGACAGTAAGTGACGCTAAGTGTTCGCAAACAAACTACCGGACATGTTTAGGGTTCGCCCTTAGATATTGCAGTCCAATGTTGAATTTAATATTTTATACGGATTTTTCTATGGTTTTTTATTTATCTATATATATATATATATAAATGAATTGCTGTTCGTTAGTCTGGCTAAAGCTCGAGAACGGCCGGACCGATTTGGATAATTTTGGTCTTGAGTTATTTGTGGAAGTCCAGAGAAGGTTTAAAAGGTAGGATAAATATGAAAATGCACGGAATTAAATAAAAATAACAGTTTTGTTTTTCCTTTGACGTGTCTCCCGTCGGACGGATTCCTTTTGTTTGTTTTAAGTTTATTTTATACAAAAGCTTAGGTCTTTTATTTATCGATTGAGGCACTACGAAGTCTGCCGGGTCAGCTAGTTTATAATAAATATCGAGGGGCGACAGGATATTGGGTTTAAGCTACAATTATCTTTGTAATTAAAGGTCCGTTTTATTTGGTATCAGCATCAACAATCCGATGTTTTTAGTTGAGCTTCAATTAAGCTTAGCCCATTCAAATAGTTGAAGAGGTTTTTTTTTGTTACGATACTTTTTCCAAATTATGAACTTTATATAGCTCTCCTGTAATGTTGCAAAGATGTTGCTTAAAGTAAATGACCTTTCACCCCCCGATATGACGGATAGAGGAAAGGAGTACCATCTTGTATAGGAGACAAGTTGAAAAAAATGTGTGTGTGTGCAAGTCACACACGGTAGAAGTGAAACTCATACAAAATAAGAATTATCGCAAGGGTCAATCACCAACCACTCCGCAGTGCAATGGAGCAGTCTCAGCCTGGGGGAACCGCCTGCAATGATCACGGTATTTCTACGCCAGATAAGTATGAATTAGCTATTTTTTTCCTACCTAAGCTGATAGCCTTGAGAGGCTATTTCAGCGTAACCTTAACTAGTAGATGAGCTCGCGGGGCTCAAACCTGATATGAATTGGTTTTTTTTTTTTTTTTCCTACCTAAGCTGAGAGCCTTGAGAGGCTATATCAGCGTAACCCTAACTTTTGTAGGTGAGCTCACGGAGCTCAAACCTGATGACGTTGCTAACACGAACCCTAGCAAGAGCCGTGCTTCGCAGAATCTACCACCGGATCGGAAACGCGACCCACTGAGAAGATCCGGCGAGAAACTCAGTGGGCTGTGTCTAGGAGTTAATTTACTCGTCGAGCCCTTCGTCGCAAGCGACGGGTTCGACGAGAACGGTGACCGGTGCTTGAAGTACCTAGAAGCACCGTTAGTGGATCGGGAGGATCCGAGATGACGTGTTTTGGGCGACGTCGACTGCTTTCCATTCTGTCCGCAGGATCGGGAATGTAGTTACCGGCGGCCACGATGAGAGGGTTCTCGTGTCTTGCCGCTTTTTCGAAGTGGCGCATTCACGCCGACTGCAAATACTTACTGGTGGACTCTAAGTCCAGGTCGTCATGGAGGTCGACGTTCCTGACGAACCACGGGGCTCCGACGACTATCCTGCAAAAACGGGATTGAATGATTTGGAATATGAATTGGCAAGATAAATCCGAGAACGTCTTGAACGGTGTAACATCTCGTCACCGCGATTCAGGAATTGTTGAATTTACGTGCAGTGACATCTGTTGATAACGAACTAAATAGAAATAATTGTAAATTATCTTTTGTAGTATGAGGTAGCGCCCTCTGTGAATTGATATTTTAACTTCACGTATAATGAATGTGTTCTATCTCATTTCCGTTTAATTTTTTCGTTTCATCGAGTTTGAAATCACACCACGATTCTAAAGAAGTTTCACTTCAAAAAGTGTCCATCTGTAAACAGTTAGTAGAAATAGCGCTAGTATAGAAAGCAGAAACTATATGAATATAGCAGTTTTAAGCAGAATGAAGTGTGCTGGATTGAAATGAATTGGTTTTTTTTATTGCTTAGAAGTGTGGACGAGCTCACAGCCTATCTAATGTTAAGTGGTTACTCGAGCCCATAGACGCTTACAACGCAAATTCGCCAATAGTTAATGGCGATGTTTTTAAAATCTTTCCACTTGCTACAGTGGCGCCACATTAATTGGATTTCGGCGGACACTTTTTAATACATTCAGATGGTGCTCCTAGCTACTACCCTCCATTATCTATCTCTGATCCCTCGTGCTTGAGATAATATATTTGAGATGCAATAACAATTCCAAATGTCTCACTTGAGACGTTCAAAAAGATTTATGATGTATCAGTGTTTTTCGTTGCGTAGGTATTTTAAGCTTTGGTATCACGACCCGTAGACGCGTCATCCACTTTGAGACATGAGGTCCAAGTCTCAATAGTACTGTATAACGGCTGTCTCATCGTTCTAACCAAAACGCGAGTACCTTACCCCGACTGAACACACAAAACTGCAATTTTTCGATCGCAATACAATAATTTGGGAGGCTTAACGACAAATGGAGATCTTCCACTGAGCGGGTGATACTACCGACGTCCGAATCATAGATAATACACATAAATTAGTTATAGATAAGCAACTGAAGCACTCAAAAAAAATGTTTACGGGCGTCGGCCACTAGATGGCTTCGCTTCGATTAGTTTCTCATTGCTCGTGTAGATGGCAGTAACATATAAGGTTTTTGTAAGCGTGAGAAAGTAAGAAACCACAAATTGATAAAATTTAATCAATTTGTTTATAACAAATAAAGACTTATAAGTTTTTTTTTCTATGTTTAGTTATCCAATAATTAAATGCCTTAAATTTAACAACATATAAGTTTAGGGGCATCCGCTACAAGATGTCGCTAGGTTCCATACAAAATATTTGTCTTAAAGTATCGCAGTTTCGGAGGCCTGGTCCCAATTTTGTTGTTCGGAACTTGTGTATATGCAAGCTCATTTTGATAATGTTCTAAGCGAGATTCAGGCATCTGGCACATATCTTGTGTCTAGATAATGGCTACCCGTCACACTAGTATGGTGTTCTGAATGCTTTTTTTTTTATTGCTTACATGGGTGGACAGCCCACCTGGTATTAAGTGGTTACTGGAGCCCATGGACATCTACAATGTAAATGCGCCACCCACCTTGAAATATGAGTTGTAAGGTCTCAGTATAGTTACAACGGCTGTCCCGCCCTTCGACCTTACAACTCATATTTCAAGGTGGGTGGCGCATTTACGTTGTAGATATCTATGGGCTCCAGTAACCACTTAACACCGGGTGGGCTGTGAGCCCGTCCATCTAAGCAATAAAAAAAAAGAAAAACATAGAAGCCAGAACCAAAACGCTACGAATCGGTGTTACGCGCCGCCATCATTATAGATTTATCTTTATCATTTGATGGACGGTAAGTGCGTACCCGCCACGGTCGCGAGCACGCTATATTCGAGTACCTACATATCAATATTTGTTCGTAATGGAAGAGGATCGAGGGTACAGCATTACCAAACGATAAAACCATATGGACATTGTCTTGCACTGACTACCACACAGATTGGGGGGGTGTTAGGAAAATTTCATTATTAAAAAATACTAGCCCGTTTCACTGGGCATTTAAAATTAACATTATTATTTATTGTCATTATTGTTAGGGAGTCCAACGCTCATATAAATATTAGCCTATCCATTAAGTACCTACATGTATTATCTACATGGATACCAAATTTCATGTCAATCTGATGCATGGTTCCGTAGTCAGAACGAAACATCCGTAAAACCACTGTAGATTTATATATTATACATGTACCTATATAGTCTTGCCATAAATACTGAGACAAAGGAAAAAAAAATTCTATTGCAAATAACATTTATTACTTTTACAGTGTGTTAGTTTAATACATAAATATAAAACAATTTAAAGTATAAAAAGCTTATTCGAAGTGGTCTTCATTGGCTGCAATACAGTCCTTTAAACGTTGAGGCCAGTTGTCAATAGAAGCACGCACTCTTTCCATGGGAAAATTTTTCACTGCCAATCGTACGGATTGTTTTAGGGGCTCCAAATTATCATGGCGTTTAGAGCAAGCCGTACTCTCTAAAACTGACCATAAATCATAATACAGCGAATTAAGATCGGGACTAGACGACGGCCAGTCTTCAGCTCTGATGAAGTCCGAAACGTTCGTTTCCAACCAAGACTGCGTAGACCGAGCTTTATGACCTGGCGTCGAGTCTTGCTGGAAGGACCATTCTTGATTATTGAACATGGTGTTGTTAAGGGGCTTCACTACCTTCTCAAGAATGGTATCTTGATACACTTGTGCCGATGTTTTGATACCTTTTTCACAAAAGTATGGCTCAGTCACTCCTTCATACCTAATACCCCACCAAACCATTACTGAAATCGGATAGTGCCCACGTTGCACTCTGTCGACTAATTGGGAAGCTTCCTTAGAGCTTTGAGCATAAATACGGTCATTTTGTTTGTTAAAATGTTGCTCAATTGTAAAAATTTTCTCATCCGTAAACAAAATTTTTCTATGACCTCCCTTTGCGTCCCCACCGAACGTGGTCTCGCCTTGTCGCGGCGGTGGGGCTTAAGCGTGCACCCCGATACCGTGGAGCAGCGTTGTCTGCACAGGGGTGCCGTGAACAAAGAGGACTGCACACCGTGTTCCCGTTTTCCCACCTTTGCTGGACAAAGGGTGCGTGAAGCGGGAGATGGCTCCCTTCTGGAGCCGTCTTGAATGCTAGGCCATGTCCCCGGCAGCTTTTTGGCTGCTAAAGGGGAAGGCCCTCCAGAGGAGGGTACCGGTACGCCGGCGTGGCCACGCCGTGGTCAGACGTGTGGGTCTGTCAGTAATGGTAGACCCCACGTGGATGAGAAGTGAACCGGAGGGCACTCCCTTCCGGTCGCTGGTTGCCATGTCCCCGGCTGCCTCTTGGCGGCTACAGGGGAAGGCCCCCCAAAGGGGGGTACCGGTTTACCGGCGTGGCTTCGAAGAAGCACACCGCAATCCCTACCGAGTAGGGGACGGGGGCTGCTGCCTAGCAGGAGCCGTGAGGATGCGAACCTCTATAAAAAATGCCCCAATCCCAAGTTTTTGACACCTGACGATGGGATGAATGGCTGGAGGGAGTCTAGTCCCAAGGGTTGTCCCATACCGTAATCCCCACTTGGTGGGGGGCGGGGGCCGCTGCCTAGTAGGGGCCGCGAGGATGCAAACCTCTATAAAAAATGCCCTAATCCTAAGCCTGTGACGTGCCCGGTGATGGGATGAGTGGCTGGAGGGTGTCCAGTCGTGAGGGCCGTCCCAGGGGACCGACCCCTGGTTAAATAACAAAGGAACGAAATGAATGATGGCAAACTTACAAAAAACATTACCCCAGGAGGGTACCACTCTAGGTGGAGAATCCCTCCGTGCTTCCACTTCGGTGGGAGCATGCTGCCCCACGTATTCTGGGGGGGGCAAAGCATGCCACGATGAAGGGGGCTGTGCGACGGGCAGCGGAAAACCCGTCGAACCGAGGTGTGCCAGCGCTGGCTCGACGCGCTCTGCGCTCGTCAGCGACTGCGAGGCGGCTGGCCCGAAAGGGAAAGTCAGGCGGAAGAGGAAATCGAGGGGAGTTTCTTCCCGCGAAGGGAAGGGGGGGCTAACGTCGTCCTCTGACACGGATGCCCCACCGGAGAAAGTGGTGGTAGTCTCCGATTCGGCCTCTGCCGCGGAGGAGATGCCGCCCCCTAAAGGGAGACCCGCTCGGGGGAAGGGCGCACCGTCACCGGCGCCGTCATCGGCGTCGATGTCTGTCGCCTCGCTGGACGGGCGGACGACAGAAGAGGAGGAGGGCGGTCTTCGGGACCCTGCCTTGGTCATAGGCAGGGCCATGAAGACCGTCAAGTCGTATGCGGCGACCAGTGCCAAAACCAAAGCTGCTGGCCGCAGGCTGCGGGAAGTCGTCTCGCGAGTCTCGAAGGTTCTGCCTTCGGTTGCTTCCGCCAATGACCAGGTGGTGCAGCTGATGGCGGAGAATTTGAGGCTCCGAGCACAGCTACAGGCGCAGCAGCGGCCCGATGGCAGGGTTGCTGCTACCAGGCGGGTGGCCGCGACGGGGTCGTCGCCCGCGTTGCCGCGTGCCGCTGGGTCGCGGACTCCTCCGGCATCTGTGCCGGCGGTGTCGCCGCTGGTCTCCGGGGTCCCTCGGGGTCCCTGTCCCTCGGCGGCGGCTGGCGACCCGTGGCCCGTGCTGCCACCATCGCGCGCGGTACAGCGGCGTTCGCGTCTCCCGTCGCCGCGGTCTAGGGAGGCGACGGCCGTCGAGCGGCAGCAGGGATCCGCGGGGCCACGGATCTTGGGCCTGCCGGAACCGAATTGCTACAGCCTGGACGAGATTATCGATCGCACCGTCCAGGCTGTAATGGAAAGGCTGGGTGGCGGGCTGGCGGCTCTCGAAGCGAAACGTATTGTCGCTGGTGACGCTGAACGGCCTGCGTCTACACATGCCGCGGTGTCGGGTGCTGCAGTGACCCGCTCCACCCCCGTACAGGCTCCAGCTACTAGGGCGGGCCCGGGGCGAGACAGAGCCAAGCGGGGGGGCGGCGCTAACGCGAAGTGCACATCGCAAGCGCCTCAACCCCGTCCGCTGCCCCCGCCCCCGTCTAACATGGACGAGGGGTGGAATGTGGTGGCCCGGCGGGGTGCCAAGAGGGCCGTACCGACAGCTCCCCAAGTGGGTGGAGCACCGGCCACTGCGGCGTCTCAGGCTGCTCCCCAACAGGGTCGAGCGCCTGTGGCCGCCAAGAAAAAGAAGACGAAGAAGAAGTCGACGCGCGCGCCGCGGTCGGCGGCAGTGGTCTTAACGCTGCTGCCGGCCGCCGAGGCCAAGGGCGTGTCATACGGAGATGTAGTCTCCCGGGCGTGCGCGGCTATTGATCTGGACGAGATCGGGGCGGGGGAGGGCCTCCGCTGTAGGCTGACGGCCAATGGGGCCAAGCTACTAGAGTGTCCCGGTGCCGATAGTTCCGGCATCGCGGAGCGTCTGGCGGCGAAGCTCCGTACGGTTCTGCCTGAGGAGGAGGTTCGAGTGCACAGGCCGGTCAAAATGGCTGAATTGAGAGTGACCGGCCTGGACGACTGCACCACTAAGGATGAGGTGGCGGCGGCTATTGCCGCCCGGGGCAACTGCGCCCTGGAGAATATAACCGTAGGCGAGCTGCGCCTCGGTTATACCGGGGCTGGCTCTGTTTGGGTGCGTTGCCCGGTAGAGGCGGCCACCTCCTTGGCTGCTCCTCCGCCCGGGAGACCGTCGGGGGAACCGGGCAGGTTGCGCGTGGGCTGGATAGCGGCCCGCGTGCGCCTTCTCGAACCACGCGCCTGGCGGTGCCTCAGATGCTTCAGCACTGGGCACTGCCTTGCTAAATGCGCGAGTGCCGTTGACCGCAGCGGATTGTGCTTTCGCTGTGGTCAGCCGGGACACAAGGCGGCCGTGTGCTCGGCTGCGCCGCACTGCTTATTATGTGCGGCGGCCGGGCGCAAGGCTGACCACCGGGCCGGGGGCAAGGCCTGCCCTCCGGCCAGCAAGAATGCTGAACGAAATCGGCGCCGCCAAGCTAAGCGGCGTCAAAAGAAGCGGTTGGCCGGGGGAGCACCGGCCGGCACTTTGTCCCCCGCTGAGGCGTTCGCGCCCGATAGCGGGGGCAATGGAGTAGGGGGGGGAGCGATGGATGTGGTTCAGTCTTAATGGATCACACCTATCGCTTCCTGCAGGGAAACTTGAACCACTCCGCTGGGGCTCAGGACATGTTGCTCCAGACCATGGCGGAGTGGTCAATTGACGTGGCTGTGGTCGCCGAGCCATACTTCGTTCCCCCAGCGGATGACTGTTGGTTTGGGGACGTTGATGGCTTGGCGGCCATACATATCAGAAGAACCGCGATGGTCCCCCCCCTGGCGATGGTGACCAGGGGCCCCGGGATCGTCGCGGTACAGTTAGAAAATATCGTCGTGATCGGGGTGTACTTTTCTCCGAATCGGCCTACCGTCGAGTTCGAGCGGTTCCTGGACGGGCTAGAGGTGATCGCTCGTCACCTCGCTCCCCGTTCAGTGATACTGGCGGGGGACTTCAATGCGAAGTCTGTCGCTTGGGGTTCCCCATTCACGGACGCTCGTGGTAGGCTGCTGGAGGAGTGGGCGGTCGCGGTCGGTCTCTGTATCGTTAATAGGGGCTCGATCGCGACTTGCGTGCGGTGGACGGGCGAGTCTATCGTGGACTTGACGTTCGCGAGCTCGCCCGTCGCGCGGCGCGTCCTCGGCTGGAGAGTGGTGGTGGGGGCGGAATCGTTGTCCGATCACCGGTATATCCGGTACGATCTTTCTGCCCCTGCGCCGACGCCGGCTGCAGGTGCCCGCGGGGTTGACCCCCCGCAGAGTGCATCCCGGTCATTCCCTAGGTGGGCACTGAAGCTCCTGAACAGGGAGCTCCTGGTGGAGGCCTCTATGGTGGCGGCGTGGGCGCCCAAGCGCCCACAACCTGTCGATGTGGAAACCGAGGCCGAATGGTTCCGGGGCGCGATGCACCGCATATGTGATGCCTCGATGCCCCGGGTCGGCTCTCGGCACTCTGGACGGCGACAGTCGCCCTGGTGGTCGCCCGAAATTGCAAGACTGCGTGCGGTCTCCATTCGGGCGAGCCGCCGGTGCACTAGACACCGCCGTCGCCGCCGCCTGCGGCGCGACGAGCCCGTCGCGTTCGCGGAGGAGGAAGCTCGGCTGCACCGCGAATATCGCGCTGCGAAGGACGCCCTGCGGCTGGCCATCAGGCGGGCCAAGGAGCAGAACATGGAGAGACTCTTGGAGGCGCTCGAAGCGGATCCGTGGGGGAGCCCATACAAATTGGTACGCGGCAAGTTGCGCCCGTGGGCCCCCTCTATGACTGAGCGTCTCCAGCCCCAGCAGCTGCGGGACATCGTTTCGGCGTTGTTCCCGCAGGAGCGGGAGGGTTTTGTCCCTCCCGCTATGGGCGGGCCGTCTGACACCGTCGACGGCCAAGCTCCTGCTGAGGTGCCTCGTATTACCGAGGCAGAGCTCCGGGTGGCCGTTGTCAAGATGACTGCGAAAGACACGGCCCCCGGCCCGGACGGAGTCCACGGCCGGGTATTGGCCTTGGCCCTCGGTGCCCTGGGGGACCGGCTCCTTGAGCTATATAATGGCTGCTTGGAGTCGGGACGGTTTCCGTCGCTCTGGCGGACGGGTAGACTTGTGTTGTTGAGGAAGGAGGGGCGCCCGGTGGATACAGCCGCCGGGTATCGTCCTATCGTGCTGCTGGACGAGGCGGGAAAATTGCTGGAACGTATTCTGGCTGCCCGCATCGTTCGGCACCTGGTCGGGGTGGGGCCTGACCTGTCGGCGGAGCAGTACGGCTTCCGGGAGGGCCGTTCGACCGTGGATGCAATTCTTCGCGTGCGGTCCCTCTCGGACGAGGCCGTTTCTCGGGGTGGGGTGGCGCTGGCGGTGTCTCTTGACATCGCCAACGCATTTAACACTCTGCCCTGGACCGTGATAGGGGGGGCACTGGAGAGGCATGGAGTGCCCCTCTACCTCCGCCGGCTGGTTGGGTCCTATTTGGGGGCCAGGTCGGTCGTATGTACCGGGTACGGTGGGACCCTTCATCGTTTTCCGGTCGTGCGTGGTGTTCCGCAGGGGTCGGTTCTCGGCCCCCTCTTGTGGAATATCGGGTACGACTGGGTGCTGAGGGGCGCCCTCCTCCCGGGCCTCCGCGTTATTTGTTACGCGGACGACACGTTGGTCGTGGCCCGGGGGGATGATTTTAGGGAGTCTGCCCGTCTCGCCACAGCGGGAGTGGCCCTCGTCGTCGGAAGGATAAGGAGGCTGGGTCTCGACGTGGCGCTCAATAAATCCGAGGCTCTGTGGTTTCACGGGCCGCGGAGGGCGCCACCCGTTGACACCCACATCGTGGTTGGAGGCGTCCGGATAGGGGTCGGGGTGCAGTTGAAGTACCTCGGCCTCGTGTTGGACAGCCGGTGGGCCTTTCGTGCTCACTTTGCGGAGCTGGTCCCCCGATTGATGGGGACGGCCGGTTCTTTGAGCCGGCTGCTCCCGAATATTGGGGGACCGGATCAGGTTGTGCGCCGTCTCTACGCGGGGGTGGTGCGATCGATGGCCCTGTACGGTGCACCTGTGTGGGCTGAGCCGCGCAACCGGGCCACTATGGCTCGGTTCTTGCGCCGGCCGCAGCGCACCGTTGCCATCAGGGTCATCCGCGGATATCGCACCGTCTCCTTCGAGGCGGCGTGTGTTTTGGCGGGGACGCCGCCATGGGAGCTGGAGGCGGAGTCGCTCGCTGCCGACTATCGGTGGCGCAGCGAGCTTCGTGCTCGGGGCGTGGCGCGTGTCCCCGAGAGTGAGCTGCGGGCGCGGAAGGCCCATTCTCGGCGGTCCGTGCTCGAGTCGTGGTCGAGGCGATTGGCCAACCCCACGTGGGGGCTACGGACCGTCGAGGCGGTTTACCCGGTCTTTGATGACTGGGTGAATCGTGGCGAGGGACGTCTCACCTTTCGTCTGGTGCAGGTGCTGACCGGGCACGGATGCTTCGGGAAGTACCTGCGCCGGATAGGGGCTGAGCCGACGACGAGGTGTCACCATTGTGGACACGACCTGGACACGGCGGAGCATACGCTCGCTGTCTGCCCCGCTTGGGAGGTGCAGCGCCGTGTCCTGGTCGCAAAGATAGGACCTGACTTGTCGCTGCCTGGCGTCGTGGCGTCGATGCTTGGCAGCGATGAGTCATGGAAGGCTATGCTCGACTTCTGCGAGTGCACCATCTCGCAGAAGGAGGCGGCGGGGCGAGTGAGGGAAAGCTCTCCTCACTACGCAGAAACCCGCCGCCGCCGAGCAGGGGGTCGGGACCGGGGTCGTATCCGTGACCTGGCCCCCTAAGAGCTAGGGGTCCCACCCGTTTTGTGCGGGGAGGGACCCAGACGAGGGGTGGCGTGCTCTGCACGCTCACCCGCAATAGGAAGCCGGGTGATGGTAGACCGCGTTCCCCCGACCGCTCTGGGGGAAGGTGTAACGCGGCGCCATCAAAGCGGGCTCTCGGCCCGCTGAACGAGGGAACCGGTGGTCGTTTCGCTGGCGGCCACCGGTCCGGCGTCCGTGGGACGGTGGGATGGATGTAATGTGCTCTGCGTCAACCCTGTCCCGCCGTTTCAATAGCCCCGACTGGGCTCCGGCCCGGTCCGAGGTAGGGCGCCGGTTGTGAGCGGCAGGAGTTTTTAGTGAGGTTCAACTCCCACATACCCCACCTGCCGCGCGGGTGGGGATCCGGCGATTTTCTCCTGTGGAAAAAAAAAAAAAAAAAAAAATGACCTCCCTTTGCGTACCGCTTCAGTAGTTGTTTCGATTTTACCACCCTATTCTCTTTTAAATTATCAGTTAAGAAATGACCAGCACGTCTCTTATAGGCTGCAAGTCCTAAGTCATCTTTTAAAATACGCGACATGGTTCTAGGTGCTATCTTCAACTCCCGGGATAAAATCTTTTGCTTTCGCACAGGATTTCTTGGAATTCTTTCCCTTACTGCTTTGACCACCTTTTTCGTACGCAGTCTTGGTTGGAAACGAACGTTTCGGACTTCATCAGAGCTGAAGACTGGCCGTCGTCTAGTCCGTATCTTAATCACTGGATTATGATTTATGGTCAGTTTTAGAGAGTACGGCTTGCTCTAAACGCCATGATAATTTGGAGTCCCTAAAACAATCCGTACGATTGGCAGTGAAAATTTTTCCCATGGAAAGAGTTCGTGCTTCTATTGATAACTGGCCTCAACGTTTAAAGGACTGTATTGCAGCCAATGGAGACCACTTCGAATAAGCTTTTTATACTTTAAATTGTTTTATATTTATGTATTAAACTAACACACTGTAAAAGTAATAAATGTTATTTGCAATAGATTTTTTTTTCCTTTGTCTTAGTATTTATGACAAGACTAGGTATACATGTACAGCTTATAGTTTATTTCTTATTTGAATATTTACTTATCTTTTTATTTTTTAAGGCTTAGATGGGTGGACGAGCTCACAGCCCACCTGGTGTTAAGTTGTTACCGAAGCCCATAGACATCTACAACGTAAGTGCGTCCCATAGACATCCACAAGGTAGGACCTCTTGTGAGTCCACGCGGCTGGATACCACCACCCTGCCTATTTCTGCCGTCAAGCAGTAATGCGTTTCGGTTTGAAGGGTGGGGCAGCCGTTGTAACTATACTTGAGACCTTAGAACTTATATCTCAAGGTGATTGGCGCATTTATGTTGTGAATGTCTATGGGCTCCAGAAACTACTTAACACCAGGTGGGCTGTGAGTTCGTCCACCCGTCTAAGCAATAAAAATAAAAAAAGGTGGGGCGGTGGTACCTACCCGTGCAGACTCATAAGAGGTCCAACCACCAGTAAACTGCACTGTAGGTAACTAAGTACTGTAGGTATCCAACCGAATGCCCTTTGTAAACACGCTTTTCCATCCATATTCACTCTTTTATATTCGCGGCTTATTCACAGTACCCGAATGTTCTTCATTTTTCTTTATAATAATAAAAAAAATCCATCAAAATCGGTTCAGCCAGAACAAAATCTGAGGAAAGGTACTTAAAAAAAAATTAAAAAAAATTAAATTCAACTAAAAAATTAAAAAGAAATACAATAGTTTATTCATTGTTTCAGGATATTATCAAAATAACCCTTCTACTCATATCTGTTCATAAAATACTTATAACTATTGATACCATGCACCCGACACTTTTTTTTACAATAAAATCATTTTTTCTTACAGTATTTTTAATACAAATTTATTAAAATTGATTTTCTATTTTTTAAAGCGTTTTTTTTTAGTTTTTTTTTTAAAACTATTATTTATTTTTGTGACCGGTTAAAAATCGATTACTATATAGAACACGAACACAAACTAATGTCCGCCTCGGAGGCCGTGTGAAGCCGCGGCTATTGGTCTATTTGGCAAAACAAACAAACAAACACGTTACACAAACATATTAAACAGATAAACGGCCGCACTGTGGGAAACATGTTTAGCATTTCATATTTACATTACTCAGATATTAATAAATTCAAAATATATTATGTATTTGCTTTAACTTTTGGAACGAAGTTCCTTATCGCGCGTTGTGAAAGGGGGCTAGACGGAAAAAATTCTTACGAAAAGTTGTCACGACACTTTTTAGATCCGTCATTCTGACCAGTCAACGTGTAGGCGCTTATCGCGTGACATTGCTCGTATCCGATTGGTCCGCGTAATGAGTACAGTTTCTCGAGATAGCGTTTCAACAATAGTAATTTAGTTCATAGTATTGTTTTTTTCTTCTTCATAATGCCGTAATTTATTATTATAACTTTAAAAAAAAATTACAATTCCTTCACTAATTAATCGAAAGGAACTTCGTTCCATCCGGGTGTCCCTTGACACCTCTGAAGTTTTTTTTTTTTTTTGCAACTACTTATCTGCTGTATCCACCGAATGCCGAATATAATGCTCCAGTTTTTTTTTCCTTTGAGAAGCTATTTCAGCTTCTCCTTGACGTGTAGGTGAGCTCACGGGGCTCAAACCGGGAGTTTCGCTAACACTGGCCCAAGCAAGAGCAGTGCTACGCAGAATCTACCACCGGATCGGAAACGCGACCCACTGAGAAGATCCGGCGAGAAACTCAGTGGGCTTTGTCTGAGGGTTAAGACGCTCCAGTATTTTGGTTATATAGCAAGAAAACCCTCCGACAACCTGAAGAGACTTATAGTGACGGCGGCACTTCGAGAAGGCGGCACGACATGAGAACCCTCTTGTCGTAGCCGCTGGAAACTACATACCCGATCCTGTAGACCGAATGGTAAACAGTCGACGTCGCCCAAAGCACGTCATTACGGATCCTCCTGATCCATTAACGGTGCTTTTAGGCATCACAAGCACCGGTCACCGTCCTCGTCGAACCCGTCGCTTGCGACGAAGGGCTCGACGAGCGAATTAACCCATAGACACAGCCCACTGAGTTTCTCGCCGGATCTTCTCAGTGGGTCGCGTTTCCGATTCGGTGGTAGATTCTGCGAAGCACGGCTCTTGCTAGGGTCAGTGTTAGCAACGTCATCAGGTTTGAGCCCTGTGAGCTCACCTACACACGTTACAGCATAAGTAGATTAAAAAAAGGTAGGACCGCTTGTGAGTCCGCACGGTTAGGTCCTACACCCCGCCTATTTCTGCCGTGAAGCAGTAATGCGTTTCGGTTTGAAAGGCGGGGCAGCCGTTGTAACTATACTGAGACCTTAGAACTCATATCTCAAGGTGGGTGGTGCATTTACGTTGTAGATGTTTATGGATTCCAGTAACCACTTAACACCAGGCGGGCTGTGAGCTCGTCCACCCATATAAAAAATTTACTCAATAAATTTCACCAGTGCCAGATTAAAATAGCTTGGATTTTGTGCTGTTTTTTTTCTTATTGTATTTTGTTTTTCTTTTTATATATTTTTAACACACATTCCCTTATCTCGTCGAAAATCTTCCATTGACAGATAATTTGAGCTAAGACTCTAACAGCTAGTGTTGAAATAATATCGATAAGATATATCGATGTCATCTCGTCTCGATGAATCATTCGGTAATTTACAGATGATTTGGCGGTTGATCGATGACAGATAGGCTAGGAGCTAGCTATAGGTACCATTAGATAATATCGAATAGTTGGTTAGGGGAAGGAGGTGGTGGTGGAGGGTGGTAATGGAAGAATAGTGGTTACTGGAGCCCATAGACATCTACAACGAGATATAAGTTCTAAGGTCTCAAGTATAGTTACAACGGCTGCCCCACCCTTCAAACCGAAACGCATTACTGCTTCACGGCAGAAATGGGCAGGGTGGTGGTACCTACCCGCGCGGACTCACGAGAGGTCCTACAACCAATTCTCTCAGGTTGAGCCCGTGAGCTCACCTACTAGTCTGGGCGTAGCTGAAATATCCTCTTGGGCTACCAGCAAATAGGTAGGGAAAAAATGTCTTTGTTTTCGTATTAAATCAACCCAAAAGCTACCGCTAGAAGCCCACAAGTCCGCCTCCTGCACTAAACGTCAAGCCGGCCAATAATCTTGACAGCTGTCATTGATAACGTCAAGTTAAGTATGAATTATTTACTTTTTAATAACGTGTTCCATTGCTTGATTTGTTGGAAAATCGCGTAGATTTTTTTTATCGCGTTATACCTATGTCGAATTCCCGGGCTCCGATATCGTCGTGAGAAGAATGTGTTTTACGTTCATTCAGGGAGATAGTAAGTTTTATTTTCATTTTTATTGCTTAGATGTGTGGACGAGCTCACAGCCCACCTGGTGTTAAGTGGTTACTGGAGTCCATAGACATCTACAACGTAAATGCGCCACCCACCTTGAGATATAAGTTGTAAGGTCTCAATACCTATAGTTACAACGGCTGCCCCACCCTTCAAACCGAAACGCATTACTGCTTCACGGCAGAAACAGGCAGGGCGGTGGTACCTACCCGTGCGGACTCACAACAGATCCTACCACCAGTAATTACGCAAATTATAATTTTGCGGATATCACTATTATTACACGATGTTATTCCTTCACCGTGGAAGTCAATCGTGAACATTTGTTGAGTACGTATTTCATTAGAAAAATTGGTACCCGCCTGCGGGATTCGAACACCGGTGCATCGCTTCAACACGAATGCACCGGACGTCTTATCTTTTAGGCCACGACGACTTCAAAAGTGTTGCTTGAACGATATTAACGCGGTCTTTGAGATGCCTAATTACCTTAATTGTTATATTAGGGCAATAAAAAGCACGCCTGGATAGGCACCGCCAACCTGCCTATTTCTGTAGCGAAGTCTTTTACTACCCAACTCGTGTTAGAACCTTCGTCTCAAGTTGGTGAGGCGAAATTAAAAACAAAAAAACTTTGTATAGTCTATGGGTCAGTAGCTGAGTACCCGTCGTCTCTACAAAGAAAAATAAAAATTTTTTTTTTTTTAATATACTTAGACGCAATGAAGACTTTAACGTATAACAGAGATAGAAAGAGTAGAATATAGTTTTTAAAATTCACTGCCATTGTCTTTCAGGGGGCGTGCCTCAAATACAATGCACGAACGAGACGCAAAATACGATTGTTGCGGCGTGCGATAGAGATGCGAGACACTAGTCCGCTATATAATTACAGTCACTATGATGTATTCCCGTTATACTGATACTTTTTTGTACATTAAAAATTTTAAAGGCTGGAATTAAAAAAATAAATTTAAAAAAAAGCCACTTCATACTTTTAGGAAAAAACAGAGTCGACTTTGATATAATAATAAACAGAAGTGCTTAGATTTGTGGAAAACAATAAAGTAGGTAGTCATAGAAGAAAAGTTTATAGGTATTGTAACTACAACCAAAATTGCCGTAGGAAATATTAATGATTTAAAGTTTAGCGATGAATGGAAGATATTTAAAAAAAAAACAATTTTAATTATTTGGTACGAACAAACAGCGTAAAGATTAATTATTATAGTTAACAAATCATAATGTATTAAACCAAAAAGTATTGAGATACGCAAAAACAAACAAACGTACAAGTAACAAAAGCTTTAACTTGAAATTAAAATCAAAACTAAATCAAGCATATCGCTAAAAAAATAAACATTTCAAATGAACGAGAAAAAAATTGTAATATACAAACATGGAGGATTGCGTCGTTGAAACTCTATGGTAAGAGAAATATTAATTATTAAATTCGCGGGAAATTTTAAAAAGAGAACGTCCAACAAAAAAGTATAGTTGTGACGTATAATCATATTGCTTCTTTTTCCAATTTCAAAGATGTATGATAAATGTTCCAATTTTTTAAATAATTTTCAGGATTATTTTCGCGGCAAAAAAAAGATTTTTTTTATATAATTTAATGGCTTTTAAGTACCTATTACACTTTATCTTTAGGAGATTCAAAGGTACCTTCATAAATAAAATTTCGAAAAAAAAATTACATTACTTGTTTTGGTTGATAAGTGGAAAAAAAATTTGAATAAACGCCATATTTAATAATTTGTTGATGACGCTAAAATGTTAGTTGTAGACTTATTTACCTTATAATATAAGTGTACATTTAGGATCGCCAAAAAGAAAGGCTTTCAAAATTTAATCCTTCTGTAAACACGTCAATATTGATTGAGACGTGACCAACGAAGCTCGATCTCACATCTGAAGGATATCGACATTAACATGGTCCGATGGTGATACTAATCGAGATCTGTAAAATTGCATTTAAAAAAAACCAATAACACAGTTTTGATTCTCGCAGTGATATAGGTATATATAGAAGTAAAAAATACTGATTCTTAAATGGAGTTTTAAACTTCAACTTTAATTACATATATTTATAAAATACAATACGCTGTTTCTCTCTCTTTCTTTCTCTGAAAAGCAGTCATTTAACCAAAAATAATTGAGCTTCGCTAAAAGCACTCGTTAACAAACATGAAACTCTACTAAGTGGCTTATTTAAGAAAATGCCACAATATCGCATGGAAATTTGCGTTAGAGAGAAAGGGATAGAGAATATGTTAGCCAGATTCCTTTAGAGGTGGGACGAAGAGATTTTCCAATAAAAATAGACCCGTCGTCGAAACTGACATCGACTCGCGCACGGTTCATATCACGCTGGTCCTCGAAAGTCGGTAACCAGTTTATTTTGAAACATCGCTTCGTTGTTTTCGTTGAGCGCGAGAGGTCTGTACGAGAGCGGAGTTACCGCCCAGTCATTTTGTTCCATACAAGGGAACAATATGGGCAGATAATTGGTGATAGTTCGGCTTTAATAATTCAGTTGTTAGGGAACTGTCGTTAAGGCGGGAACTCGGCGCGGGAGGCGAACTTTTTTGACCGTGTAGTTTGAATTAATGAGTTTTGGTCGTGCTAAAATTTAAGTTTTCCTATTGAATTACTCGTCTATTTTAGCTATATGACCCGAAGTATATTGTGGAGTGTGTGTCCGGTGTGAATTGTTTTGTTTTTTTTTTTTCGTTAAATTCAACAGTGCATTCCGTGTGCAAGAGGTTAGTTTTGATATTCAATAAAATATGTAGAGATACATACTGAATATTTTTCATAACCTAAAAATATGTTTTTTTTTTCAATACAACTCCCATGGATATGTAGAACATATTTTTGTTTTTATGTCGATTTTAAAGTATTGGCTTTATTTGTTATTTTTCGAGTTTTAATTTTGGGCATTGGTATGTCATGTGTGGACTTGACGGATTGGAACCCTGTCTAGCCTAGAGCGAAGTAATCTTAGATTTCGCTTCTAAGGCAAGGTTTTTTAAAAGAATTTTCCTGGTAAGCCCTCGACGGCTTGACACCACCACCTTGTCCATTACTGCCGTGAAGCAGTAATGCGTTTCGGTTTAAAGGGTTAGGTAGCCATTGTATTATAAAACTGAGACCTTAGAACTCAGGTCTCAATGTCTCACAGACACAGCCCCCTGAGTTTCTCGCCGGATCTTCTCAGTGGGTCGCGTTTCCGATCCGGTGGTAGATTCTGCGAAGCACGGCTCTTGCTAGGATTAGCAAGGCGGTTAGGCGGATAGGTGTTGGCAAGGCATCCGGCTTGAGCCCCGTGAGCTCCCCTACACGTCAAGGCGAAGCTGAAATAGCCTCTCAAGGCTATCAGCATGGGTAGGAAAGAATAATTTTTAAATTGTCTTTTGAAAGAAAAATTTGTAAAATTGCTGTAACATGTCATAGTGTGTCTTATAAGAGATTGCTGTACATGCCTGTAACTGGCTTACACACCAGTATTTAATTTTATACCTGTTAATTTTAAGCTTAAATGTTCTGTGTATTGCTGTTGGTGTGTCTAAATAAGTAAATAATTAAAAAAAGTCTCAAAATGGGTATTTACGTAACGTGTTGACGTCCATGGGCCCGGTAACCACTTAACCACAAGTCGGCCGTGAGCTCGTCCAGCCATTAAAATAAATAAAAAGATCACAGGTCGATGAGGTGATTGAAATTCGGGCGCAAGTTCGAAAGCTTCCAGCATTACTGAGTCTAGAACAAAAGACGTTACGCGCAATTATATAGCTTAATTACTGGTGTTAAGGTATATTGTTGTATGTCGCGAAACAGTCCTGTGATTCGCTTTGTAGGGTAAGGCTTCCAACATTACTAAGTTTTTTTTGAAGTGAAAACTTCTTTAGAATCGTTGTGATTTCAAACCGGATGCAACGGAAAAAACGACAGGTAAGAGACACAAATACAAAAATGTGTAGGATGAAGCCAGCAAAGAATGAGACAGAAATATACATACTATTTAATACAGCGCCATCTGTTTTTGAATACTAACGTGTGTATGAAAGCTCTTGTAGTGAATTTTAATTTAGGATTATACGTGAAATTAAAATATCAATTCATAGAGGGCGCTACCTTACAATTATTTACTAATGACAAAATTTTACATATACTTAAGACGTTTAGGATAATTGTATTTTAATTTTGGAAGGTTTCACTTCTACCACGTGTGAATTGCACACATTTTGTTTTTTCTATTGCTTTGATGGGTGGACGAGCTCACAATCCACCTGGTGTTAAGTGGTTACTGGAGCCCATATACATCTACAACGTAAATGCGCCACCCACCTTGAGATATAGTTCTAAGGTCTCAGTATAGTTACAACGGCTGCCCCACCCTTCAAACCGAAACGCATTACTGCTTCACGGCAGAAATGGACAGGGTGGTGGTACCTACCCGTGCGGACTCACAAGAGGTCCTACCACCAGTAGTACTATAACAAAAGACGTAACGTGGAATTATATAACTTAATTACTGGTGTTAAGGTATATTGTTATATGTCGCTAAACAGTCCCTTGATTCGATTTGAAGGGTGAAGCCCTTTTAGTATACAACGGAGAAAACGACCTCACATCTCAAGAGGAGTAATGGCAGTCCTAACACCAGCCGTGGGCTTATTCACTAATCTAGACAAAAGAAAATTCTCGAAGGAAAACATAATTACTAACTACGTCGCTATAGTTGAATTTCACTGAACGCGCAATGTAACACACAATATCGAGAGGTCATTGACCCTGCTTCAGTTTATTTTGTCTATTTTATTAATTGGATGGGTGAACTAGCTCACCTGTTGTTAAAATTAAAATCTGTACATAGATAAAAAAAATTATGGATTAGATGGGTAGACGAGTTCACAGCCCACCTGGTTTTAAGTACTGGTTACTGGAGCCCATAGACATATACAACGTAAATGCCGCCACTTAACTTGAGACATGAGTTTTTTTTTTTATTGCCCTTGTAGGCAGACGAGCATACGGCCCACCTGATGGTGAGTGGTTACCGTCGCCCATGGACTTCAGCAATGCCAGGGGCAGAGCCAAGCCGCTGCCTACCGCAAAATGACTTCTAAAGTCTCACTTTTTACAGTACAACGGCTGTCCCGCCCTTCAAACCGAAACGCATTACTGCTTCACGGCAGAAATAGGCAGTGGTTCACGTGTTGTATTAACGTGAATGCCATCCACTTTGAATTATAAGGGCGAAGTCTAAACTTAACTGTTAACCTCAATTTCCAAACGATACGCTTAAATGCTCAGCAATGAAACAGGGATGATGTCAGTAGTTACCCGTGCGATGATATCCTCTATAAGCAGTAATTACACAGAAAGAGTACATATAAAAAATAAAAAAATAGTACCCGCCCGCGTGATTCGAACACCGGCCCAACCGCATCGCTAGATACGAATGCACCGGGCGTCTTATCCTTTAGGCCGCGACGACTTGCATACATTAGCAAAAGGTATGATGCGTGTTTTTTTTTTGTTCATTAATAACCACATTTAGAGTTTTATCAAAACCTTTTTGAAAACCGTAAAGAATTTGTAACGTCAGAAAAAAACGTAAAAAAGTATATACGAAAATAAACCACAATAATCTATATTATATATATATATATATATATAAATAAATTGCTGTTCGTTAGTCTCGCTAAAACTCGAGAACGGCTGGACCGATATGGCTAATTTTGGTCTTGAATTATTTGTGAAAGTCCAGAGAAGGTTTAAAAGGTAGATAAATATGAAAATTCCTTTTGTTTGTTTTAAGTTTATTTTATACAAAAGTTTAGGTCTTTTGTTTATCGATTGAGGCACTACAAAGTCTGCCGGGTCAGCTAGTAATAAATAATAGTTTAAATTATGTAGGTGCCCGATACATTTTCTTTTGGTCCCTGCTCGGAATCACATATTTAGATCTATCTTTCTTAGTTTACGATAGGCCTGAAGAGTACGTGTGTGAAGACTTTTAACAGTTATAAAAGACATAGCGTTCTCCAGCAACGCGACTGTGGGGGTGCTTTTAGGTACCTCAAGCACCGGTCATCGTCCTTGTCGAACCCGTCGCCTGCGACGAAGGGTTCAGCGAGAAAATTAACCCACAGACACAGCCCACTGAGTTTCTCGCCGGATCTTCTCAGTGGGTCGCGTTTCCGATCCGGTGGTAGATTCTGCGAAGCACGGCTCTTGCTAGGGTTCGTGTTAGCAACAACGTCAGGTTTGAGCCCCGTCAGCTCACCTACTAATTCGGTGAATCTAGGATAACGAGGTTACTAGAATAAGTAGGATTGTCGGTAATGAGAGCTAACGAGCTGTACAGTGACGTCATTGTTTATTAGTAACAATAAGAATTTACTAGCCCCGAACGATGCCAGCCCCTATTGAGAAATGAGGCTGTGATCTCAACCCGATAAAATGGGCAGGGTGCTCGAAGTTTTTATTCATTAAATCTATGTATAAAAATGTAATGTACATTGTGTTAATGTAAATCAAACCCGCAAAATTATAAATTGCGTAATTACTGGTGGTAGGACCTCTTGTGAGTCCGCGCGGGTAGGTACCACCACCCTGCCTATTTTCAGCCGTGAAGCAGTAATAATGCGTTTCGGTTTGAAGGGTGGGGCAGCCGTTGTAACTATACTGAGACCTTAGAACTTATATCTCAAGGTGGGTGGCGCATCTACGTTGTAGATGTCTATGGGCTCAAGTAACCACTTAACACCAGGTGGGCTGTGAGTTCGTCTACCCATCTAAGCAATAAAAAAAAATAAAAAAAACTCAAATTTGTATGGAACAGCGCCCCTAGCGGCAAACGTAGGCAAACGTTCCAACTCCATACAAATTTGAGTTAACTTTTACGCTAACGAGAGCGTGGATACAGTCGCCTACCTTGAGACATTGAGGTCGGATTAGCTGCACGACTCCACAACCGGTAGTTGTGTTCAACGCTTTGGTCCTCAAAACGTGTCGTGCCGTCAGTAACTAAGATTAAATTAACTTTTTCCGTCAATCGGAAAACTAGTCCTAAGCTCAAACGAAATAAGGAGCTTAATTTTTTTAATTTTTTTATTGCTTAGATGAGTGGACGAGCTCACAGCCCACCTGGTGTAAAGTGGTTACTGGAGCCCATGGATATCTACAACGTAAATGCGCCACCCACCTTGAGATATAAGTTCTAAGGTCTCAATTATAGTAACAACGGCTGCCCCGCCCTTCAAACCGAAACGCATTACTGCTTCACGGCAGAAATAGGCAGGGTGGTGGTACCTACCCGTGCGGACTCACAAGAGGTCCTACCACCAGTAAAAATACTGAATAGCAATAAATTGATTTCTCAATTAATCACCTCGAACTGAATATAATATTAATATATCGATAAGGCAGTGTCAATAAAAAATACATTATCGGTTCATTAAAAGCGCTAAACTCTTTATCTTCTTTTTTTAATAATATTAGTCGCGTGCGTGAGGATATTAAAATCGAATTGCGCTACGTATCGATGCTCAGATATGCTTAGATTGGGTCGATGTTTATAGTTAATTCACGCAAAAACTATTTGTCGGATTCCGTTTTTTAATAGTGGTAGGACGTCTTGTAAGCCCGCACGGGTAAGTACCACCGCCCCGCCTATTTCTGCCGTGAAGCAATAATGCGTTTCGGTTTGAAGGGAGGGGCAACCGTTGTAATTATACTGAGACCTTAGAACTCATGTCTCGAAGTAGGTGGCGGCATTTACGTTGTAGATGTCTATGGGCTCCGGTAACCAGTTACACCAGGCGGGCTGTGGGCTCGTCAATCCATATATGCTATAAATAAAGAATACTCCAAAATATATAAAGTTATACTTTAATATAGCACATAGGCTGTAATGGAATGCGATCATGTACGACATATTATGGCATATTAGTAAGAAATCAATGTTTTTCATATGATTGACCCTAGTCGCATCGGATAATAGAATGGAAAGCAGTCGACGTCGCCCAAAACACGTCATTTCGGATCCTCCCGATCCACTAACGGTGCTTTTAGGTACCACAAGCACCGGTCATCGTTCTCGTCGAACCCGTCGCTCGCGACGAAGGGCTCGACGAGTAAATTAACCCACAGACACAGCCCACTGAGTTTCTCGCCGGATCTTCTCAGTGAGTCGCATTTCCGATCCGGCAGTAGATTCTGCGAAGCACGGCTCTTGCTAGGGTTCGTGTTAGCAACAGGTCGTCAGGTTTGAGCCCCGTGAGCTCACCTTCTAGTTAAAGTTGTGCTGAAATAGCCTCTTAAGGCTATCAGCTTAGGTTGGAAAAAAAAAGAGACGGATGTAACCGAATTTTACTAGTTACTAATAGCTGTGGTATTGAGTGGAGACCGCGGATTCACAAAGACAGTGTAGAGCGCTCTTAGGCTCCATGGAGTGACGATCGATGCAGGGTAGATGGCATAATCTGGATGAGAGAAGCTGAGGATCGTGCTTAGTGGCGTGCAGAAGAGGCCTTTGTCCAACAGTGGACTGCGATAGGCTGATGATGATGATGAGCTACTGTTCAATAGCTTAAAAGGAATTAATAGTGTAAAAGAATCTGGTGTTAGAGCATGTTGTGAACCCGTTTAGCTTGGTAATGTCTTGCCTATTTTTATCACGAAGCAA
Source organism: Bombyx mori (assembly GCF_030269925.1). Lineage (NCBI taxonomy): Eukaryota > Metazoa > Arthropoda > Insecta > Lepidoptera > Bombycidae > Bombyx > Bombyx mori. Next base: position 1,136,014 of record NC_085108.1, on the reverse strand, counting down.
TGATGCGTTCCTAATTGCAGTGGGAGCCGTTGTGTTATATAGGGGTTTGGACCGAATATGTCAAAGTGGACAGCGGCATTCAGGTAGTGATCTCATAGGCTCTTGTAGCACCGGATAGCCGTTTTTTTTACCTACTATGCTAGTAGCCTTGAATTATCTAGCTCCACCAAACGTTTTGGCGAGCTCACGGACTCAACCTCAGAGAGAATTTGCTAACACTAGCCCTATCAAGAGCAGTGCTTCGCAGAATCTACCACCGGATCGGAATCTCGACCCACTGAGAAAATCCGGCGAGAAACTCGGTGGGTTGTGCCTGTGGGTTAATTTACTCGGTAAGCCGGGCTCGGTGAGGACGGTGACCGGTGCTTGAGGTACCTAAAAGCACTTACTAACTAACTAATAACTCCTCCACCTTGCGTCAGTTTCCTCATTACTGAGGGTCGTGGTCATGGCCTTGAAACAGTTTGTTTTTTATAGTGCACCGCCATCTGTTCCTATCTGCAGCTGAGTGCAGAGCATCGTGCACTGTGGTATCCAGGGTTGCACGAATCTGGTCCGTCCAACGGGTCGGGTTCCTGCCTCTTGGTCGCTTGCCCTCGACCTTTCCAGTGACCACCAATTTCTCCAAGTTGTCACTGTCTTTCCTAACTAATAACTAACTAACACTAACCGAGCGGTTACGCTGGCATAGCCCCTCTAAAATAGATGTGTGAAGGATATCCTATTGAACAATGGCTAGTTATCAATATATTGTATGTGTTCGTTGTATTATTGTTGTCTACTCATATGGATACCGTTTTTTTTGTTTTTTTTTTATTCTGGATCTCGTAATTTTATTTTTATTTGCAATTTTTAATTCTTATTTGTAATTTGTAATTTTGTTTTCAATGGCCAAAACTATGTACCTATATCAATACGGGTTTGCTGAGTGCACATACCACTTAGATTGCAATCCAGATTAGATCTAGGTACTACTTATACGATTTAGTTAATTTGTAATTTACTGTAATGATTGTGTGGCGGGTAGCCATCATGCAACGCAAGATAATTGACAGATGCCTGAATCTCGCTTACGACAATTTCAAGATAAGCTCGCATATATACAAGTTCCGAACAACAACATTCGGACCACTCCCCGAATCCTGATCATGCAGGAGCCAGTCACCGTCGACGCCCTAGACACGTCCTTACGGATCCATCAGATCCAATAACCTTTGCATTAGACGTCTTCAGCGCTAACACTAGGAGTAGGCTTAGGAACCCCGGTAACCGTACTCGTCGAAATCGACAAAGAGGTCGACGTGCAACCTAACCCATGCATCAGCCCGCTGAGTTTCTCGCCGGATCTTCTCAGCGGGTCGCGATTCCGATCCGGTAGTAGATTCATTCGCGAATCAATTGCTCTTGAGTTGTTAGGTCTCCTTCGGAGGCCCTCGGACAGTTGTTAGCAAATCCCACCCCTCCTGGCTGAGCCTTTTCTCGCCCACACGTCCTGGTGAAACTGGAAAGGCCTCCGGGCCACCAGTAATCTATCAATCATAAAAAATAAAAAGCATACGGACCGTCGGTCTACCGAGCAATATCACCCTCTCGGTGGAAGATCTTCCCTTTGTCGTAAGCCCCAAAATTGTAATTTGTTTTGTGCATCGATAAATTAAAAAAAACAACCTCTAAATACTAACAGCTTAGGTAGGAAAGAAACAAAAAGTCTCACCTTTTTTACTATTTTTTTTATTTTTTTTATGCTTAGATGGATGGACGAGCTCACAGCCCACCTGATGTTAAGTGGTTACTGGAGCCCATAGACATCTACAACGTAAATGCGCCACCCACCTTAAGATATAAGTTCTAATGTCTCAATATAGTTACGACGGCTACCCCACCCTTCGAACCGAAACGCATTACTGCTTCACGGCAGAAATAGGCGGGGTGGTGGTACCTACCCGTGCGGACTCCCAAGAGGTCCTACCACCAGTGATACTAATTCAATAATTAATAGAGTTTTCAAATTGTGACATGATGCGGTCTGATAACTGTTTCGAAATGTGTAATTATCATTAAAATGGATTAATTATAATATATTTTTAGAAACTCATTAAATAATACTAAGCGATTTTATTATGGCCACAAGGAAGTCTATGATATACGAACGATATAAGGTATTTAGTGTATACCAGAGGTCCCACAGTAGTCGAAATTCTACTATAATTAATTGGAATTGTAAGTTTGTACACTATTATGATTGTATTTTATAATCACAAATTTCGCCAAGACTACACTATAAAAAAATATTAAGACAAACAATATTTAATCTCAATTTGACCACAGACGTCAAGAACAAAAGTTTGACAATAAATAGTATGCATGCGTGTGTGCGTCAAATACATGGTATATGTAGTGTGTGTAATGTTTTCTTTATTGATTTAATGTATCTTTTATGCATTATTTAAAAAAAATATTAGCATTGTGCGCTTCTTCTCTATATTCTCTATAAGTGTGTAAAATTTCATACTCCTCCGTCCGCGCAATTTTCGTAAAAAGGGATACAACGTTTTTGCTTCACGTATTAATATATAGATGCTGTCAGAATTCTTAGCTTTTGCGGTCAAAACGCGTTTAGCTTAATTTAGTTAAGTCGTGGCCTAAAGGATAAGACGTCCGATGCATTCGTGTGTAGCGATGCAACGGTGTTCGAATCCCGCACGCGGGTACCAATTTTTCCATCGATACATATCAATGAATTTTTCTAATGAAATAAGTACTTAAGAAATGTTCACGATTGACTTCCACGGTGAAGGAATAACATCGTGTAATAAAATCAAACCCGCAAAATTATAATTTGCGTAATTACTGGTGGTAGGATGTCTTGTGAGTCCGCAGGGATAGGCATCAACACTCTGCCTATTTCTGCCGTGAAGCAGTAATGCGCTTCGGTTTGAAGGGTGGGGCAGCCGTTGTAACTAAACTTGAGACTATAACTTATATCTCAAGGTGGGTGGCGCATTTACGTTGTAGATGTCTATGGGCTCCAGTAACCAGTCAACATCAGGTGGGCTGTGAGCACGTCCATACATCCAAAAAAAAAAAAAAGAAAACATAAAAAAAATTCGGTTATTTCCACATACGAGTATTGTGTGTTCATAGAGCGTAATGTAATTTTCTAAATAATTTTAAACAAAAATCTCGTTATCGTGTTGTAGAAGTACCGTGTTATATTTAAGAGGGTTTTAGGAAATTTTCTTTTCGTGTTATAGTGGAAACGTGTTGTAAAATACCGCGTTATTAAAGACATACCTGTATCTGAATCATTAGTAGATAACAAAAACTCCTCCTTCCGCAGGAATGTAAGGATGTCTTCGCAGATCCTCACGACGATGTACCGACGGCAGTCGAGCGAGGACGATAAGCCCTTGGAAATAGACCAGGACTCCAACCCGGCCAGCAGATCAAACTCCCCGAAAAACATGAGCTACTACGAAGAGAAGACAGTCCTCAATCAGACCAAGAAGTCTTTTTGCATAGACGCCTTACTCTCCCGCCAGTTGGAACCTAAATCCCCAAGCGCCGATCCAGGGTTCCCGAAAAACTACATCAACCGTTACCAGGCAAATTACGATGCCCAAATCGAACAGAACACGATAAATAAGTACGATAATTCCAGTCCAAGGTCTGGACAGAGCAGCCCCAGGAGCGTCAGTCCAGGGTCTGATGAGGGAAACCGATCGGAGACGTACAGCCCCCCGATATCTCCCGGCGTCGAAGGCAGCAGTGAAGACTATGAGAGCTATAGACCAGGTAAGCGCTTTACAACCAATTCAGCTATTAATGTAAATGAACCATTTAGAGGGAGATTATATAACTTCCAAGTCAGTCTAACCTATACTAACTAGACGATGACCGAGCTTTGTTCGGTTTTTTTTTATAACGCCATCTTGTTGTGTCTTTAAAGCGGTTAGTTGCCCTCAATTAAGAAAAATAGTACTATTATTCGCCAATAGATGTCGGGAAGAGTTGATTATTGAAAACACGAATAAAACAACATTTTCTGAAAACAAATCGTAGCTAGATCGATTTATCGCCCCCGAAATCCCCTGCACACTAAATTTTATGAAAATCGTTGGAGCCGTTTCCGAGATTCAGATTATCTGCATATATATTAATATACAAGAATTGCTCGTTTAAAGGTATAAGATATATAAATCTACAGTGGTTTTTACGGATGTTCCGTTATAACTACTGAACCATGCATCCGATTGACTTGAAACTTGGTATCCATGTAGAAAATACATGTACTTAATGGATATAGGCTAATATTTATATGAGTGTTAGACTCCCTACACCAGTTGCGGGGGCGTTAATGCTGAGAATCTTTGTGGGGGTGAGAAATAATAATGTTAATTCTAAATGCCCATCGAAGCGGACGGGTACAGCTAGTCAATCTTAAATTTATAAAGCTCGTGTTAAACAATCTAGTGGATCTATAGAATCTGGATGTATTGATTGAGATCTAAGCTAAACTGGTCAATGTGTTAAGTGAAGTTTTTTTTTTTTTTTGGTATCATTCACATATTTGAGAAATAATCTGGGCGGATATAAACCAAAAATTCTGCTGATATCTTTGCTACGATTGAATATAGATTACTTTGTTTGTCACTGATGCATGTAGATACGAACCCACGACCATTCAGCGTCGGAGATAAGCAGGAAGACGTTGATATGTTCGACTGTAACGTATTGACGGCTTGTCTTGAGGTTAAGACATCATCTTGGAACCTCTTACCTTACTAGGTGAGGGTGGGGTCTAGGTGGTAGGACCTCTTGCGAGTCCGCGTGGATAGGCACCACCACCCTGCCTATTTCTGCCGTGAAGCAGTAGTGCGTTGGGTTTGAAGGGCGGGGCAGCCGTTGTAACTGTACTGAGACCTTAGAACTTATATCTCAAGGTGGGTGGCGCATTTACGTTATAGATGTCTATGGGCTCCAGTAACCACTTAACACCAGGTAGGCTGTGAGCTCGTCCATCCATCTAAGCAATAAAAAAAGTAGTAAGTTTCTCCGTCGACTTTACTTAACGGCAACTAATCTTACAGGAATAATCCCAAAGCCGGGACTAATACCACAGAATCCGGCGCTGATGGCGGCACAATCTGCAGCCCTTTTCAACTACCCACAGCTCCAGCCCGGGGGTCTACCTCCCGGGGCGCCGATGCCCTCCGCCTTCCACCACCCTGGGGACAGAGTCCTGCACCACATGCAACTCGAGTGGCTCGCAAGAACTGGAATGTTTTATCACAGGATACCGGAATTAGGAGGTCAGTGGGCTTATAGGTACACGACAAAGGCAAAATCTTCCATTGAGCGGGTGATATTGCTCGGTAGACCGACGGTCCGAATGTTGATGTTCGGAACTTGTATATATGCAAGCTTATCTTGAAAATGTCGTAAGCGAGATTCAGGCATCTGTCAAACATCTTGCGTTGTATGATGGCTACCCGCCACAGGCTGTATAAGAATGTCGTGCAGTGTTAATTAGGCTCATGCGGGTGCCTTTTTTTTATTGTCCTTGTAGGCAGACGAGCATACGGTCCACCTGATGGTGAGTGGTTACCGTCGCCCGTGGACTTCAGCAATGCCAGGGGCAGAGCCAAGCCGCTGCCTACCGCAGCTATAAGGATTTTTGACCGTAACAAACATTGCGGAATCCGCGTGGTCGGAATTAGCAGAGTACGCCCGATTATCGCGAGCTGTATGTGTGAAAATAATTTAGAGACTTCTTTAACGCGTTTTTGTTAGCTCTTCCATTATCTATTTATCTATAGGTACTAGTGGTCCCGCAGTAGTCGAAATTCGACTATAATTAATTGAAATTATAAGTTTTTACACTATTATGATTCTATTGTCAAAGACTTATTTTATTATACCTCAATAATCACAGATTTCGCCAAGACTAAACTTTAGACAAATATTAATATAGACAAACATTATTTAATCTATTCTCAATTTGACCATAGACTATAATGCAATAAGAAAAGTTTGACAGTATACAAATAGTATGCGTTATTTTGTATAATGTTTTTTTTATTGATTTAATGTATTTTTTATGCATAATTTAACAAAATATTAACATTCTGCACTCCTTCTCTATATTCTCTATAAGTGTGGAAAATTTCATACTCCTCCGTCCGCGCAATTTTCGTAAAAAGGGATACAAAGTTTTTGCTTCACATATTTAAGATATATATACATACCGAACTAAGAGTGTTAATTTTTTTTATATTGATTACTGTGAATAATTTATTTTTTTATTGCTTAGACGGGTGGACGAGCTTACAGCCCACCTGGTGCCAAGTGGTTACTGGAGCCCATAGACAACGTAAATGCGCCACCCACCTTGAGATCTAAGTTCTAAGATCTCAATTATACCTAATTACAACAGCTGCCCAACCCTTCAAACCGAAACGCATTACTGCTACACGGCAGAAATAGGCAGGGTGGTGGTACCTACCCGTGCGGACTCACATGAGGTTCTACCGCCAGTAAAATGATATTACGACTGCTACGCTAAATGGTCACGATTTTTTTGTTTATCTATCAACCCACCGATAGTTTGACTGCTCCGAAACAGAGCTTATGTATGAAGCGATTTTGTTTCCCTCTACCGATGTTTGTCGCCTGATGCACCCCTCGTGCAAACCAACCCTTCACGAGTCCGCGGCGTTATTAACACTGTCCATGAATATCGAGAGAAAATTGTCGTGGTCGAAATTTTCACGCGAAAATCTTGGTCAATGACAACGATAATGTCTATCGAAATTTATAACTATTTTCTCCTATTTAAATTGGATTTGTTTATGAATTAATGGCGTTCCTTAAACTAAGCCCCGTGCGAGTGAGATATTGTCTCGTGTCTTCGCACGGGTAGGTACCACCACCCTGCCTATTTCTGTCGTGAAGCAGTAATGCGTTTCGGTTTGAAGGGTGTGGCAGCCGTTGTAACTATACTGGGGGCAGCCGTTGTACTGTAAAACGGTGACCTCAAAACTCATGTCTCAAGGTAGGTAGCAGCATTTACGTTGTAGGTGTCTATGGGCTCCGTTAACCACTTAACACCGGGTGGGCCGTGAGCTCGTCCACTGAATTAGCCGACAATATTATTTTCTATTAGACAAACAGCAGATATAAGTATTATCCTGTCTGACATTTCAATCTAATTCTCTGCCACAAACGTTCTATGCCCGACATTTAGAACACACAAAAAACACGCACACGATAAGATTAAATTTGATGTATTATTTAACTTGTTGTTGTTTTTCTTATAAACAGCGTAGCCTTTAGATTTTCAGTGAATCGGTTAAGTAAGTTCTTTAAAGATCTAATCTACGCGGCCAGACTAGCGATAAGTTAGCTTTGGAACATGCGTAATTGTCGTAAAGTCTCTCAGACACAGTCCACTGAGTTTCTCGCCGGATCTTCTCAGTGGGTCGCGTTTCCGATCCGGTGGTAGATTCTGCGAAGCACGACTCTTGCTAGGGTTCGTGTTAGCATCGTTAGTTAAGGTTCCGCTGGAATAGCCTCTCCAGACTACCAAGTTAGGTAGGAGAAAAAAAAAAAAAAAGTCGTAAAGTATGGTGGTCACACGTCCTTACGGATCCATCAGATCCAATAAACCTTTGCATTAGACGCCTTCAGCTCTAACACTAGGAGCAGGCTTACGGACCCCGTAACCGTACTCGTCGAACTCCACAAAGAGTTCGCCGTGCAACCTAACCCATGATTCAGCTCGCTGAGTTTCTCGTCGGATCTTCTCAGCGGGTCGCGATTCCGATCCGGTAGTAGATTCATTCGAGAAGCAGCTGCTCTTGAGCTGTTGCAAATCCCACCCCTCCTGGCTGAGCCTATGCTCGCCCATCTTTCCTGGTGAAACTGGAAAGGCCTCCGGGCTAACAGTAATCCTTCAATCATAAAAAAAAGTATGGAGGACTGAAGTACTTTTTGGAACGAAGTTCCTTCGGACGATGCGAAGTGGTACCCTAACCGGGAAAAAACGTCCGTAACGTAAGATATTTATTAGTAATGCACACAGTGTTCGAATTAACTTTGTAATAACGTACAAATTAGTAATGCGCACAGTGTACGACTTAAATTTGTAATAACGTACAAAAAAATAACATATTTTTTTATCATTCATTGACCACGATCTCAGAGCGTTCGTTTGCGCAATACACTAACTCTTATGCAAACAACCGTGAATGAAGTGTACCACAATAAGTTCGCACGTTACCGCATGACCGTGGGTTGATGCGAAACCTCCAGTTTTATTTTCTTTATACCTCGAAGAGAACTTAAAGTTAATATTTTTATAATAGGGAACTTCGTTCCTATCCGGTGTCCCACGACACCACACATCTTTTCACCTACCCTACCTAGTCCCTGGTAGCGTAAGAAGCTATTGTAGCTAAAACCGGTAGGTGAACTCCCGGATTCAACTTGAGAGAGTTTGCCAACACTAGTCCTAGCAAGAGCAGTGCTTCGCTGAATCTACCACCGGATCGGAATCGCGACCCACTGAGCAGATCCGGCGAGAAACTCAGCCGGTGGCCTAAAGGATAAGACGTCCGGTGCATTCGTATGTAGCGATGCACCGGTGTTCGAATCCCGCAGGCGGGTACCAATTTTTCTAATGAAATACACGTACTTATTGACTTCCACGGTGAAGGAATAACATCGTGTAATAAAAATCAAACCCGCAAAATTATAATTTGCGTAATCACTGGTGGTAGGACCTCTTGGGAGTCCGCACGGGTAGGTACCACCACCCCGCCTATTTCTGCCGTGAAGCAGTAATGCGTTTCGGTTTGAAGGGCGGGGCAGCCGTTGTAACTTACTGATGTCTATGGGCTCCAGTAACCACTTAGCACCAGGTAGGCTGTGAGCTCGTTCACACATCTAAGCAATTAACAAAAAAATACAGTATTTTCACTTAGCAAAGTAACACTTAAACTTTGTCAATACATAAATATATATTCTAACAAATCGTTCCTAATTACATTAAACTTATTTTTGTCCCTTTCCCTCACCCCACCATAATATTTAATACTAACTAATGACGCAGCATCCCAATAAAAAACAACATTGTACCGAATTGGATAACCTTATGGCGCTTTTGGTCATTCTTACGTTACCAGGGGTACGTGTTTTGAAGTGAAAGATTTTTGTATATTTTGCATATATTTTTTAGCTAAGCGAAAATAAACCTTGACACGTGCTACGGAAGTCTGTTAATTGTAATGTAAAACGGCTGTTACACTTTTCAAGACTGTAAGGACTCACTTAAGATCCCTTAATTACTATAACTATAATTAGTAGCCGGAATTCGAATATAATTAATTGAAATTATGAGTGTATTAGTTTGAACATTATTAAGGTTCTATTGTCAAAGGTTATTGTAGGTACTTCTATACCCACAAATTACGCCAAGGCTACACTATAGACAAAAGGTTCATGTTCACACTATAGGGAAAAAAAAACATGAGAGGACGGGGGTAGGTGAGCTCACGGGCTTTTAGCGGTAGGCAGTGGCTTGGCTTAGCCTCTGAAAAATACCTGAAGGAATTTGCTAACACTGGACCTAGCAAGAGCAGTGCTTCACTGAATCTACCACCGGATCAGAAACGCGACCCATTGAGAAGATCCGGCGAGAAACTCATTTGGCTCCATGGTTTAGCTCAGTCCACGAAGATTGTGAACGAATTTTTTAATAATTCCACACTTAAACATATAGGTAAGACACACACACAGATCCATTTTTATTGTTCAAATGTTGGACATTAAAAAGGGCATATTGACGACTTTATATAATAATAATAATAATGTTTTTATTTCAAGTAACCATGACTCATATAAATTGTTAATAAGACTTAGACCTATGTTAGTAGTTATATTTACATCACAATGAATTACTGTGGTAACATCCCATGGGAGATGGCACCACAGCGACCCATGTATATACAGTCCAGCCTGCTTGCGATCATGCTCAGGATACTGTGATGATAACCGATATTTACAAAGGCGGTTTACATAAATCATTTTTAATTTTGGTACTGTCCTTTTATTTGACTCGTCCCGTATTTATATATTTATGTAACTTCAAGAAGCCATATTAACTTAAAAATTTACGCAGGCGTCAACGACCGCTGCCAAAACAATAATTTTATTATTTGGCCCAATTATCTGAGGTGTATTTTGAAAATGTAATTTATTTTATTTCAGCTTACTCTTCACTTGCTTAATCTTAGTTTATAAATTAAAAATATTTGTCTATCTCAATCTCATTAGCTTGTTTTTCTGACGGTACCGAGCGCTAGTATTCTTTCAAGCTAAAGTTTAACAAACTACGGTAATGATCACATCCGTCTGGGCGGAAAACTCAATTTGCAAACTCCCGAAATCCTTCATAATTAAGATCGTAATTAAATGTGTAATTACAAATTAAATCACACGGCACTCATTAGGGCTTAATTGAAAAAATACACTCGCAGCTTAAATTTGATTATGAAAGTTTAGTGAAGTCGTGTGCCAATTTATTTTAGGCCGCTATTTTTCTCTACCTAATCGTTGATAGTCTAACGGGCTATTCCAAATGCGCCCCAACGGGTAGTTGGGCTAATCGGGCCCAAACTGAGAGGACTTGCCAACACTAGCCCTAGCTAGAGCAGTACTAGGCTGAATCTACTACCAAATCGGAAAGGCAACCCATTGAGAAGATCCAGAAACTCAGTGGGTTGTGTCCGAGTGCTAGGTTGAACGTCCCATTCGACTAGAACGGTGACCGGTGCTTGGAGCGCCTAAGAGGACAGAGAGTGAATTAGGAAGGTCCTATAGGATGGGTGGTACACGTCTCGAGCTGTGCCATTGGACCCACGTTCGAATGCCGATGATGCCAGACAATGAAATGCGTAGTTGGCATGAATATACTAATTAATGCCGGTGTCTAATACAAGGAATTTAAAAATCAAGCCTGGAAACCTTTCTAATTTAGCGCCCTGGTGTTGAGGCGTTGTGCCAGTCTACCACCACGCTATATAATTCTGGGGTAAAGCAGTGGTCGGTTATAATTCGAAAGACGAGGGTAGTTATTATAAGGAACAATCTTTTTTTTATAATTGAGGGCTTACTGGTGGCTCAGAAGCCTTTCCAGTTTCACAAGGGCAGGTGGGCGAGCAAAGGCTCAGCCAGGAGGGGTGTGCTTTGCTAACAGCTACCCGAGCGCCTCCAAGCGAGACCTAACAGCTCAAGAGTAGCTGCTTCGCGAATGAATCTACTACCGGATCGGAATCGCGACCCGCTGAGAAGATCCGGCGAGAAACTCAGCTGGCTGATGTTTAGGTTAGGTTGCACGTCGAACTCTTTGCCGAGTTCGACGAGTACGCTTACCGGGGCCTCTACTCCTACTGTTGGAGGGGAAGGCGTCTAATACAATGGTTATTGGATCTGATGGATCCGTAAGGACGCGATGGAACAATCTATTACCTCGGGTCTCGAGCTGGAAAACGGCATTCTTGTAATAATTTCAAAGGGCTTTGACGACCATTTAACATTACAACTTTTCTTTTTTTAAATATTCAAATTCTTAAGCTAAATAAGAGAGTTTCAAACAAAAAAAAACGTTCATCAAGATTAGTGCCACTCCCCACCGATAGAGGCGCCACATCCCTCGGGAGCTTTAAGCCAATTATCAGGGAGCAATTTGTACGCACAAACAAAGGGACTGCCGGGCCCTTAACAAATTAGATCCACGTGCGGCTGAATAGGGTTGGGAACCATTCTATTTGTATCGATATAAAATAATAAAACGAACGAAAATAAACAAAACGATATAGATATTTAGAACAATCATCTCTGAGACTTTTTGGCGGGAACGCGAGGAGTGAAGTTGTGTGATTTATTTTATTTTGTCTATTTAGTCTTTCTTCAGGTTTAAATGTGTAATAACGGTGGTTTATTAACTGTTTAGTATCTGTGAAAGTGCACTAATGTCGGAAAATAAAACAAAGTCGCTGGACGTAGCTTCTCGGGATTCTCCAAAAAGTCCACTGAAAAAGTTTCAGTAAATGACCACCATTTTACCGAGATTATATATTTTCGGACGAGCTCACGGCCCACCTGGTGTTAAGTGGTTACCGGTTATTTCATCCCATATCATTTCATCTCATCTCATCTCATTTCATTCCATTTCACTTCATATTATCATTTTTCATATAAATATTATATATGTTAAAGATATATAAATATGTCGTGGTTAACGACTTTTAGTAATATTAAGACGTTGTTTTGACTATTATTTTAAATGATGAAATGTTGTTTTGATAAATATCACAAAATGTAGGGTAAACTCCGTAACGCCACAGTATAAAATGACGGTACGTGGACAGAGTCGTGGTACGTCATGGTTAGGAATGACAGACTCTCCACCCGTAAGGGCGGGACTGTCATTTACTATAGGAGGGCCCTGCACTGCGTCCCTCTCGATACTCCCTCGCTCTTACATATCGAGGCGTCAGTGTGCCGCATCGCGCTGACGGGACACCAGCCGATCGTCATCGCATCCGTTTATCTCCCCCCTGACAAACCCCTCCTGAGCAGTGACCTCGAGACACTGCTCGGTATGGGGGACGCGGTCATCCTGGCAGGCGATTTAAATTGCCACCACACTAGGTGGAACTGCCATCGCACAAATGTGAACGGTAGGCGTCTCGACGCGTTCATAGACGACCTCACATTCGAAATATTCAACCCCCCGACCCCCACGTACTATCCGTACAACGCCGCGCGTCGTCCGAGCACAATAGATCTGGCACTGCTGAGGAACGTAACTCTGCGCTTACGCTCCATCGAGGCAATGTCAGAACTCGACTCAGACCACCGACCTGTCGTCATGCAGCTCGGTCGCCCACTCAACCGCGAACCAGATACGAGGACCATGGTGGATTGGAAGAAGCTGGGCACGTGCTTAGCTGACACCGCTCCACCAATCCTCCCTTGCGGCCCGGATTCAACTCCATCCCCCGAGGATACCGTCGAATCCATAAACATCTTCACTGATCACGTCTCGACGGCGATCATAAGATCCTCGAAACAAGTCGATGTGGAGGACTGCTTCCACCGCATCAGACTTTCCCCCGATCTTAGGGACCTCGTTAGAATCAGAAACGCGGCAACCCGGGCCTACGATCGATATCCCACAGATTCAAACCGGACTCGGATGCGTCGCTTACAGCGGGAGGTCAAATCCCGCTTAAGCGACGCCCGAAACGAAAACTGGGATAGTTATTTAGAAGAACTCGCGCCCACTCACCAAGCATACTGGCGACTAGCTAGGACCCTCAAGTCCGAAACTATAGCCACTATGCCGCCTCTCGTACGCCCCTCAGGCCAATCACCGGCTTACGATGACGATGACAAGGCAGAGTTGCTGGCCGATGCACTGCAAGAGCAGTGCACCACCAGCACTCAACACGCGGACCCCGAACACACCGAGTTCGTCGACAGGGAGGTCGAGCGCAGAGCTTCCCTGCCGCCCTCGGACGCGTTACCCCCCATTACCACTTCCGAGGTCAAGGAGGCGATCGGTAGCCTGCAACCACGGAAAGCTCCCGGCTCCGACGGCATCCGCAACCGCGCGCTTAAACTGTTACCAGCCCAACTGATAACGATGTTGGCCACCATATTAAATGCTGCTATGACGAACTGCATCTTTCCCGCGGCGTGGAAAGAAGCGGACGTTATCGGCATACACAAGCCGGGCAAACCGAAGAACGAAACCGCGAGTTACCGCCCCATCAGTCTCCTCCCGGCGATAGGCAAACTATACGAACGGCTCCTTCGTAAACGCCTCTGGAACTTCGTATCCGCGAATAAAATTCTTATAGACGAGCAGTTTGGATTCCGCGCCAGACACTCGTGCGTCCATCAAGTGCACCGCCTCACGGAGCACATCTTACTAGGGCTGAACAGGCGGAAACCCATTCCGACAGGAGCCCTCTTCTTCGATATAGCGAAGGCGTTCGACAAAGTCTGGCACAACGGTTTGATATACAAACTGTATAACATGGGAGTGCCAGACAGACTCGTGCTCATCATACGAGACTACTTGTCGAACCGTTCGTTCCGATATCGAGTCGAGGGAACGCGTTCCCGGCCCCGTCACGTCACAGCCGGAGTCCCGCAAGGCTCCGCCCTCTCCCCGTTACTATTCAGTTTGTATATCAACGATATACCCCGGTCTCCGGAGACCCATCTGGCGCTCTTCGCCGATGACACCGCCATCTACTACTCGTGTAGGAAGAAGGCGTTGCTTCATCGACGACTTCAGACCGCAGCTACCACCATGGGACAGTGGTTCCGGAAGTGGCGCATCGACATTAATCCCACGAAAAGCACAGCGGTGCTCTTCAAAAGGGGTCGCCCTCCGAACACCACGCTGAGCATCCCTCTCCCGACTAGGCGCGTCAATAACCCCGCCCCCGCCGTTCGCCCAATCACGATGTTCGACCAGCCCATACCGTGGGCCCCGAAGGTCAAATATTTAGGCGTCACCCTCGACAGTAGGATGACATTCCGCCCCCACATCAAGACGGTACGCGACCGTGCCGCCTTCATTCTAGGACGTCTCTACCCGATGATATGTAGGCGAAGTAAAATGTCCCTTAGAAATAAGGTGACACTCTACAAAACTTGCATACGCCCCGTCATGACCTATGCAAGTGTAGTGTTCGCTCACGCGGCCCGCATACACTTAAAATCCTTTCAAATTATTCAATCCCGTTTTTGCAGGATAGCCGTCAGAGCCCCGTGGTTCGTCAGGAACGTCGACCTCCATGACGACCTGGACTTAGAGTCCATCAGTAAGTATCTTCAGTCGGCGTCCATGCGCCACTTCGATAAAGCGGCACGACACGAGAACCCTCTCATCGTGGCCGCCGGTAACTACATTCCCGATCCTGCGGACAGAATGGAAAGCAGTCGACGTCGCCCTAAACACGTCATCTCGGATCCTCCTGATCCACTAACGGTGCTTTTAGGTACTTCAAGCACCGGTCACCGTTCTCGTCGAACCCGTCGCTTGCGACGAAGGGCTCGACGAGTAAATTAACTCTCAGACACAGCCCACTGAGTTTCTCGCCGGATCTTCTCAGTGGGTCGCGTTTCCGATCCGGTGGTAGATTCTGCGAAGCACGACTCTTGCTAGGGTTCGTGTTAGCAACATCGTCAGGTTTGAGCCCCGTGAGCTCACCTACTAAAGTTAGGGTTACGCTGAAATAGCCGCTAGGGCTATCAGCTTAGGTAGGAAAAAAAAAAAAAAAAAAAAAAAGAGTCGTGGCATTCCGTGTCAGACAGGCATTCAGTCCGTATCGGACGGTCCGTCCGTCTCAGTCAGTGAGTCTCTGGCAGTCAGTCAGTTGGTCTGTCGGTATGTGGAACGAAACTGTCGGTTTACCCTGTCATTGTGAAAGTTGTGTGTGTTGAGTTTGAATAATTATTATTGAAAAGTTCTATTGACTAAACTGATTTCAATCGAATACGAGTGATGACGGAAACTACCGATTAGCCATCCCCGGTACGTGCCGACAAATATAAAAGATTAGGCTGTGTGGTATGACACCTTTACCAACGGGTAAAAAAAACCATGTGTATGTAGACCATGTACATAGCTGCGTTGTACATTAATTCTAAAAAAAAATATTCAGTCGCCTCTTGTCAGCAAAAACCATACAAATATTTTGACAAATCATTTTCGAGACATCCATTTAAAAGTGATTAAAATTTTTCGATTGCCAAGCGATTCCCGTCGTTCGGGCGTTGACATAGAACACGTTATAGAACAAACGTTTGCTGCATACGAATAAATATTTAAACTCTTCGATGTTAAGACGGCGAGGCTTCGCTTAAGACTTTTCCGGATTTATGTCGCATTGTAAGAGTTCCTAATAGAGCTCTGAAGATAGAAAAACTGTATCTAGTTTAAAAACTATGAGAATTTCCAAAATAAATATAATGTCTAGTTAATTTCCGGCATTTAAAACAAAACATCTGTATGCTCTTTGCATACATTTTTGTTTAGTTTGGCAGAAATAGGCAGGGTGCTGGTACCTACCCGTGCGGACTCACAAGACGTCCTACCACCAGTAATTACGCAAATTATAATAGTGCGGGTTTGATTTTTATTACACGATGTTATTCCTTCACCGTGGAAGTCAATCGTGAACATTTGTTAAATACGTATTTCATTAGAAAAATTGGTATCCGCCTGCGGGATTCGAGCTACGGTGTATCGCTCAACACGAATGCACCGGACGTCTTATCCTTTAGGCCACATCGGCATTAGAAGCGAAATATCAGTATTCTTTTTGCATACATTTTTATTCGACAATCCTTCCACAAACTGATTTGAAAAATTGTGTACTACATATTCGTATTCATGTGAATGTGTTTAGCATCTTATTAATTTTTCCCTACCTATTCACTGGTAGCCTAAGAGGCTATTCCAGCTACGTGAAACAGGGGTAGGTGAGCTCACGGGCTCAATCTGAGAAAATTTGCTAACACTAGCCCTAGCAAGAGCAGTGCTTCGCAGAATCTACCACCGAATCGGAAACGCGACCCACTGAGAAGATCCGGCGAGAAACTCAGTGGGCTGTGCTTACAGGCCAGCTAGCATGTCGACACTCTTTCTCTCTCTGTACGGCGTAATTAAAATATTTCAATTATATAACTCCAATCTATACTAATATATAAATCTACAGTGGTTCTTACGGATGTTCCGTTATAACTACTGAACCATGAATCCAATTGACTTGAAACTTGGTATCCATGTAGAAAATACATGTAGTTAATGGATAGGCTGATATTTATATGAGTGTTGGACTCCCTAATAATAATGACAATAAATAATAATGTTAATTTTAAATGCCCAGCGAAGCGGGCGAGTACGGCTAGTTAAATATAAATTTAAATGCAAGTAATGGACGAGGAGATCCGACAAGAAAGACTCGTATGTTCCTATTTAAATTGTATTAAGATTTTGTCCTGTAATTTTAGAATTATCCTTTATAATGCATAATTCAATTGAATTGAACTACATTGACGATGTCTCTTTTTATCTAGTTAAAAAGGGACTTATCTAATATATAAAATTCTCGTGTCACAATGTTCGTTCCCATACTCCTCCGAAGCCGCTTGACCGATTCTCATTAAATTTTTTATACATATTCAGTAAGCCTGAGAATCGGCTACTATCTATTTTTCATACCCCTAAGTGATTAGGGTTGTCCACCCCTAACATTTTTTATTTTTATTTGAACATTTTTTTTGTTATAATGTGGTTGAATGAGGTTTTGTTATTTTTATTATATATTCCCTCATCATTCACAGCACTACATACCTCTTTCACTCATTTCGCACATCCTTACACACTTACAATAAGTTAGTTTTTTTTTCTACACTAGAAATTCCCTAGAAATCTTATATATGGCAAAACAATGTTTGCCGGGTCAGCTAGTTTTCTCTAAAAAAATATTCTATTATTCCTATTTGAGATTGTCGCTGAACTATCGACAAAGCAGCTATCGATAACATTCGCGTCCCTACTCCGGCGGGCGACCGGCGGACACTGCAGTTGATTTTCAGCAAAGAATCTATTTATATTGGTCTTGCTAAACGACCTACAACAGATTTATCGACATTGCGGAAACGGCATGTTCTTTTGCGTGGCTTTACTCGTAGTCGCCCCCCGGTAAAAAATTAACTGCCCCCGGAATTCTCATCTCGATCTGAAACGATTAGGTACCTACCTGAAAAAAAAAAAAACTACCTTCTATTAATTAATTAATTTTTTATTGCTTAGATGGGTGGACGAGCTCACAGCCCACCTGGCGTAAAGTGGTTACTGGAGCCCATGGACATCTACAACGTAAATGCGCCACCCACCTTGAGATATAAGTTCTAAGATCTCAGTATAGTTACAACGGCTGCCCCGCCCTTTAAACCGAAACGCATTACTGCTTCACGGCAGAAAGAGGCAGGGTAGTGGTACTTACCCGCGCGGACTCACAAGAGGTCCTGCCACCAGTAAAAATTGAAGTGTCTATCTGTTAATTCGATAAGTTCATTCAAAACATTGTCTTTAGTTAAATAAATCAACTGTTTATTTATTTAAAATAAATGTATATATATATAGTATAAAATGAGAATAGTTAATACTAATAATTTTACTATTTACTTTCCACTATATTTGGTTGACTGGTAGAGAATGCCTTGGGCATTAAGTCCGCTAATGTAAATTGTAGGTACATGAATTGTAATTAATAAATAAATATATACTAATATTATAAAGCTGAAGAGTTTGTTTGTTTGAACGCGCTAATCTTAGGAACTACTGGTCCGATTTGAAAAATTATTTCAGTGTTAGATAGCCCATTTATCGAGGAAGGCTATAGGCTATATAACATCACGCTAAGACCAATACAGGCGGAGCACCAATAAAGAATGTTTCAAAATCGGGGTTTTTTTTCGCTTTTGAGAGCTTCCGCTGCGTGCGCTGCAGAAACGGTTAAAGTTTCGCTAAAATAATGTATGACAGGATTGTTTCCCTTTAAAAGATCTAGAAAAAAAGTCCGCGACAGCATTTGTCTATATGTTAAGGTTGGCTCACTATAACGTTTTTTATGCTAACCAAATTTGTTCTAAAATAAAGCATTATTTGTGAACTTTTTTTTTATTGCCTAAGTAGGCAGACGGGTATACGGCCCACCTGATGGTGAGTGGTTACCGTCGCCCGTGGACCTCAGCAATGCCAGGGGCAGAGCCAAGCCGCTGCCTACCGCTAAACTATTCCACGCAACCAAGTCGCGGGCAAAAGCTAGTAATAATAATAAATCATTTATGCAGAGGCCATGAATTTTGCGTCGAGGGTCTTGGGTTCGATTCCCGCATCGGAAAAACATTCATGTAATTAACAAATCCGTTTGCTCTTCGTCTGGGTGTTTATTATCTTTTTTTTATTTCTTAGATGGATGGACGAGCTGACAGCATACCTGATGCTAAGTGGTTACCGGAGCCCATAGACATCTATAACGTAAATGCGCCACCCACCTTGAGATATAAGTTCTAAGGTCTCAGTATAGTTACAACGGCTGCCCCACCCTTCAAACCGAAACGCATTACTGCTTCACGGCAGAAATAACCTGGACCTAGAGTCCATTAGTAAGTATGTATCTACAGTCGGCATCAATGCGCCATTTCGATAAAGCGGCACGACACGAGAACCCTCTCATCGTGGCTGCCGGTAACTACATTCCCGATCCTGCGGAAAGAATGGAAAGCAGTCGACGTCGCCCAAAACACGTCATTTCGGATCCTCCCGATCCACTAACGGTGCTTTTAGGTACCTCAAGCACCGGCCATCGTTCTCGTCGAACCGTCACTGAGTTTCTCGCCCGATCTTCCCAGTGCGTCGCGTTTCCGATCCGGTGGTAGGTTCTGCGAAGCACTGCTCTTGCTAGGGCCAGTGTTAGCAACATACCCGGTTTGAGCCCCGTGAGCTCACCTGCAAGTTAGGGCGAAGCTGAAATAGCCTCTCAAGGCTATCAGCATAGGTTGAAAAAAAAGGCAGGGTGGTGGTACCTACCCGTGCGGACTCAGAAGTCGTCATTTCTTTTCTCCTTCGTCGTAAGGTAAAAAGCAGTGCGTTTAAGCTGTAATCTAGGGGCGGAGTCTTGGTAACGCATGCGCGGTTTGAAACTGCATACGTACGTAATACCTAATACCATAACATTAGATTTGGCATTAGGTGATGTTGTTTTCGGGATTCGCATTTCGCATTTTCGCGAATTTTCGGGATGGAGCAACCGGAGAACTTTCGTGACCATATTAAAGAAAAAGAGAATGCAAACTCCAAGCTCGCCTTCGGCCGCCTATGTTGGTGTAAATAACCTGAATTGGATGACGCTGCATATCAGTCGTCTCCCAAGGTCATTCCGTGGTGCACATTGATTTATTGGTGGCCATTTTAATGCTCGGACATTAAAAAAAAGAAAGCAGCGATTTTTGTTTGTTTTTTGGTAACATTGATCCGCGAACACTTAGCCCAAGTGCATCTAATGTATCCATGAGTGTGTCTAATGTGGCGACTACAATTGGCAAGTGAGAGAGAAAAAATAAATTATTGCGCCAAAACAAAAAAAAAATACTGCTGTTTGTAAACAATTTATTAAATAATAAACGAAAATAGATATCGCGAGGTAAAAGGCGACATTTTTGCAACTTTTAGGAGAGTAGTTTAAAATTTAGATGAACGCGCAATTTTCATTCTTCCCATAACCCTTTTAATAACAGGCATAAAGTACAGCAGTTAGGGCCGGAATGAAACACGAAATACCAATATGTTTGTGTGTGTATATAAATCAATTGATTGGTATCTACACCGCGTGTAATTCGTTTCCAAATGAGTCTTGTCCACCTGATGGTTGTCTGGAAGTGATCGCTCGCTCTCAGCGATAAGACCGCCAATTGTACTTCTTTACTTGTGTTTAATGTTTCGCATTGTTTTTTTTTGTGTAAAATAAAGAATACTCTGTCTCTCTTACCAATGGGACTTCTCCTTATCTACGCAAATATTTAAAAAAAAAATATCGATCAATATAGAGGTTTAACTAAATTACTAGTGCTCGCCAAGTAGTCGAAATACGACCATAATTAATTGAAATTATAAGTTTGTACATTATTATGGTTTTATTGTCACATTTCTATAATCATCATTGTTCTATACTCACAGATTTCGCCAAGACCACACTATTGACAAATAATATTAAAGACAAACAATATTAATCTATTCTCAATTTGATCACAGACTTTATGTAATAAACAAAAGAGTACAATATATGCGCGTGTGTGTCAAATAAACGGTAGTGTATGTAACTTTTATCTATTAATGATTTAATGTATTTTTTAAATAAATAACAAAATAAAAAAGTAAAATAAAAAGTTTCTGCACTCCTCCTCTATATTCTCTATAAGTGTGGGAAGTATATATCCTATAAGTTTTACAATGTATTATTTTATTTAGGTACATCAAAATAAAGTTTAGCCCAGTAAAACTATAGCAAACATAGGCAAACATTGAGACATAGAGGCACAAACTGAGTTGCTATTTAAAAAGAAACAACATTTAAAGCTATTGGTTCACCACTTTTTATGTTTTTTTATATTTCAATATACAAAAATGTTTTCATATTTTTAATGTTCCTTCTTCTAATGTTTCAATATTCAAAATTCCATTTATGTCATCCTTATAACATGTTAACCTCTTTTAAGATTTACGCCATAAATCGTATAGAGGTTACATTAATCTATATATTAATACGTGAAGCAAAAACGTTGTATCCCTTTTTACGAAAATTGCGCGGACGGAGGAGTATGAAATTTCCCACACTTATAGAGAAGGAGTGCAAAATGTTAATTTTTTTTAAATTATGCATAAAAAATACATTAAATCAATAAATAAAACATTACACACACTACCCTGTCTTTGACAAACACACACACGCATGCATACTATTTGACTATTGTCAAACTTTTCTTATTGCTTAAAGTCTGTGGTCAAATTGAGAATAGATTTAATAATGTTTGTCTTTATTAATATTAATCTAAAGTGTAGTCTTGGCGACATCTGTGATTATAGAAGTATAATAGTCTTTGACGATAGAATCATGACGGTATACAAACTTATAATTTCAATTAATTATAGTCGAATTTCGACTACTGTGGGACCACTAGTATATATACATAGATAATGTAAACAGTACCTACTGACGTTTCGATCGGGTCAATTCATTTACGGATCTCCCTGCGCGCCCCCCTCACAGTGACAGGCCGTGATGATATCCGCAGAGCCGACACAAAAGCGACTTCACGGTTCGCCGGCGCCAAGACAGAGGCAATCAGCGTAATTAGATTACCGCCCCGCCTAGCCCCTCTCCCCTCTCTTGCCTGAGGCCGCGTCGCTATGACACAGGTACAAAAGCTGTGTCATTTTGTACATAACCTTCATAGTCTTTTCCAAACCTACCGTGATACCGTTTACTGGTGGTAGGACTGTGAGTCCGCACGTGTAGGTACCACCACCCCGCCTATTTCTGCCGTGAAGCAGTAATGCGATTCGGTTTGAAAAGGGGACAGCCGTTGTAACCATACTAAGGTCTTAGACCTTATATCTCAAGGTGGATGGCGCATTTACGTTGTAGATGTCTATGGGCTCCAGTAACCACTTAACATCAAGTGGGCTGTGAGCTCGTCCACCCATCTAAACAATAAAAAAAAAACTTAAGGTCTAACTCAAAACTTAGCATCCGGCTTTGAAATAAGCACCCCTCTATGGTTATGACATGCCCTACAAAAGCTGTGACATTTTGTACATAACCTTCGCAGTCTTTTGCATACCTACCGTGACTTATGGTCTAACTCAAAGTTTACCATCCGGCTTTGGAATGAGCTCCCCTCTGTGATATGACCCAAGCGCTATGACATGTCCTTCTTCAAACGAGCCTTGTGGACAATATTAAACTGTAGGCAGCGGCTTGGCTCTGCCACTGACATTGCTGGAGTCCATGGGCGGCGGTAATCACTCACCATCAGGTGGATCGTACGCTCGCCTGCCTACAAGGGGAAAAAACAAAAAAAAAACATAATCTTCACTGCCTTTTGCATACCGTGACTCAGATTTATGGTCTAACTCAAAGTCCTCGTCGAACAGTTCAAGACCTTCGAGCTAGACCACAGCCACAACCACCATTGATCCCCATACCCACTAGAAATTAAAATTCTCTTAATAAGTAATTGATTCCAATTTGATCTTCTGTTTGAATTGCTGTTCGTTAGTCTCGCTAAAACTCGAGAACGGCTGGACCGATTTGGCTGATTTTGGTCTTGAATTATTTGTGGAAGTCCAGAGAAGGTTCAAAAGGTAGATAAATATGAAAATACTCGGAATTAAATAAAAATAACAACTTTGTTTTTACTTTCATGTGTCCCCCATCGGACGGATTCATTTTGTTTGTTTTAAGTTTATTTTATACAAAAGTTGAGGCACTACGAAGTCTGCCGGGTCAGCTAGTAATCTTATAAAAATGGTGGCTTGCTAAGGGTTCAGAAAAAAAAAATTGCATTACTAAATTTCCAACGTTAGTATTATTACACTTGTTCGTATTACAATATCGCGCCTTTAGAATTGAAGCGACTTAACGCTAATTTATTGTTTTTTTTGGTAAACACCAAAAATGTAATTGAAGATTGTTATTTTTGGGTTTTTTTTTCAATTTTAATACTTTCAGGTACGCGCTTGGTTTAAAAGAGACGGTGTGTGACGATGAGTAATTTTGTAAACTGATGTAAATTGGAAAAAAATAGAAATTGCTCTGAGGAATTGTTCGAGATGATAACGGCATCTCGTTTTTACCATCGCACCGCCCGCCACCGGAGTAGAGTTCATCCATACTACCTGGAGCCACTGCGGTCATCCACAGTGCGTTTCCAGAGGTCTTTTTTGCCACGTACCATCCGGCTATGGAATGAGCTCCCCTCCACGGTGTTTCCCGAGCGCTATGACATGTCCTTCTTCAAACGAGGCTTGTGGAGAGTATTAAGCGGTAGGCAGCGGCTTGGCTCTGCCCCTGGCATTACTGAAGTCCATGGGCGACGGTAACCACTCACCATCAGGTGGGCCGTATGCTCGTCTGCCTACAAGGGGAATAAAAAAAAAAACGTTTATAAATCGATCGGTCTAATACTAATTTTCTTAATTTTTTTAATTAAGTCACTTCAATTCTAAAAATGCGATATTATAATATGAACAATCATAAACGTGTAAAATTCAGTTTTTTTTAAGCTATTGCATAGCTTTTATCGCGGGCTTTGAGCGCGGCGACCGAATCAAGAAATTCCGTAACGAAAATAAAACCTAACACCCTCACTCCGCCTACCATGTAACTCGCGCTCAACACATTCACACGTTGCGCTGGTGTAGTATCTGTTAATAAGCGCGCAGCGTGACGTCGCACTTCATGCGCATCATGAAAAGTCTGCCCGTCTCTCTCTCGCGCGGTCTAGCTTATGAGTGTGAAGGGGACAGTTAATTTGTTGCTTTTGTTAATGTTTATAAATATAGCGGGGTCTTATTTTATTATTGTTTTAATATTAAACTATTATTGTCTAATTATAATTGCATAAGTTGATAAAAAATGCAAGGCAACAACGGCGTCGCAAATAGCCGATTACCCAACTGAAAATAGGAAAATAACACTAAACCTATTATATAAAAATAGTTCTAAACAACTGCCAGAGCGACTGAGTTTCTCGAAGGACCTTCTCAGTGGGTCGCGAGTCCTTTGGTAGATTCAACGAAGCACTGCTTTTACTTAGGGCTAGTGTAAGCAAACTCACTAGGCTGAGTCCCGTAAGCTCACACGTCCGGTGAAGCTAGCATCAACCCCTCGAGGTTACTAGAAGTAGGTCGTCCTTCCGGATCCATCAGATCCAATAATTTTTGCATTAGACGCCTTCAGCTCTAACACTAGGAGCAGGCTCAGGGACCCCGGTAACCGTACGCGTCGAACTCGACAAAGAGGTCGACGTGCAACCTAACCAATGCATCAGCCCGCTGAGTTTCTCGCCGGATCTTCTCAGCGGGTCGCGATTCCGATCCGGTAGTAGATTCATTCGCGAAGCAATTGCTCTTGAGTTGTTAGGTCTCCTTCGGAGGCACTCTGGTAGTTGTTAGCAAATCCCATCCCTCCTGGCTGAGCCTTTGCTCGCCCACCTGTCCTGGTGAAACTGGAAAGGCCTTCGGGCCACCAGTAATCTTTCAATCATAAAAAAAAGAGAAGTAGGTAGGCAAAAAAAGCTACTTTCAGTGTGTATTGTGAATCAGCGCGGGGTGTTTCTACCTTATCTTTAATTTTTGTCGAAAAGCAATCTTGGTAATTTAACATTAGATTATTCATTCATAAGATGCTTCGGTAAAAAGTGAAAACCGTTTCACTAACGACCCATCTACCCCTAACATTACAAGCGAACGAATTGTTTTGATTTTTACTACGTACTGTATACATAAATGCAGTCAACTACCGTCTACAAAACAAGATTTTATATTTTTTTTTTATTTTTTTTTAGTTAAACGTTTTAAAATTATGAAAAAGTCAACACGAGTTCTGAACAAACAAATCGTGCTCAAGGGTCCGGTGCCCGCTGGGCCGGCGACCGCGGTGTTTGGTTTACGTGACCAGGGCCTCACTTCGCGGACAGGATATTTACAGTATAATTAATACATGTCGAACGTTCCTAAATTATATTTATTTATTTATAATAGCGGTACTTAGCGATCGTGTGAATGGTACGGCGAATGTGTCCAGCGTGCTCAGTGCGAGTTTTTTAATGTTGTCGATAGCGTAAGAATTAGTCCAATTTTGTATACAATTGGAACAGCGCCACTAGCGGCAAACGTAGGCAAATTTATTTTCTTTTTCTTTTTTTTTTCCTACCTAAGCTGAGAGCCTTGAGAGGCTATATCAGCGTAGCCTTAACTAGTAGGTCAGCCTGGAGACGTTGCTAACACGAACCCTAGCAAGAGCCGTGCTTCGCAGAATCTACTACCAGATCGCAAACGCGACCCACTGAGAAGATGTGTCTGAGGGTTAATTTACTCGTCGAGCCCTTCGTCGCAAGCGACGGGTTCGACGAGAACGATGACCGGTGCTTGAGGTACCTAAAAGCACCGTTAGTGGATCGGGAGGATCCGAAATGACGTGTTTGGGGCGACGTCGACTGCTTTCCATTCTGTCTGCAGGATTGGGAATGACGTAGGCATACGATCCCATTACATACAAATATGAGCTAACTTTAATGCTATCGACAACGTTAAAAAATTCGCACTAAGCACACTGAACAACGAAGCGTGCGTGGCTTGAGTAGCAATGGTATCGAGCGACATGACTCTGCTAATGAGCCCACTGAGTTACTTTACTGGTAGTAGGACCTCTTGTGAGTCAGCAAGGGGAGGTACCACCACCTTGCCTATTTCTGCCGTGAAGCAGTAATGCGGTTTGAAGGGTGGGGCCAGTATGTAACTATACTGAGACCTTAGAACTCATACCTCAAGGTGGGTGGCGGCATTTACGTTGTAGATGTCTATAACGGAGCAAAGGTGAGCTGTGAGCTCGTCCACGCATGCAAGTACTAAAAAAAATGATTCCTACCAGATCTTCTCAGTGGGTCGCGTTTCCGATCCGGTGGTAGATTCTGCGAAGCACTGCTCTTGATAAGGCTAGTTAGCAAATTCTCTCAGGTTGAGCCCGTGAGCTTTCCTACTCGTCCGGGCGTAGCTGAAATAGCCTCTTAGGCTACCAGCAAATAGGTAGGGAAAAAACGAGGATCTACACAAAAAAAGATACTGAAAGTAGGACAATCATTGACAAGTGAAACTTAGACCTTATGACTAAAGATAGATAGCATTCCCGTTGTAATTTTCATGGGATCCACAAATCACGTGAGCATGTCGGTAATGAATTCGATACGAGATATTCATCAAAAGAAACAGAGCAATTAATTTAGGTCAAGAAACGACAACAGATCTAGCGCTTTTTACCTACTTTTTTCTAGGAATGGACAGTCAATGTAAGGAGAATTCTTCGCATCATTACAATTGACGGTAGACCACCGAGTTTCTCGCCGGATCTTCTCAGTGGGTCGCGTTTCCGATCCGGTGGTAGATTCTGCGAAGCACTGCTCTAGTTAGGGCTAGTGTTAGCAACATTCTCAGGTTAGAACCCTTTGATCTCACCTACACGTCAAAGAGAAGCCGAAATAGCCTCTCAAAGCTATCAGCATAAGAAAAAAAAAACAATTGACCAGAGCCAAAAGTGAAAGTATTGTAATGAGAAACAAAACAAAATAACTCGGCCCCTTACTTAGCACCTACACAGAAAGCATTAACAAAAATACAAACGTCAAAATGACATTTCGCGCGTAGATTGACAGATGTGCGCGCCGCCATTATCGGTTGTGCAAACAAATACCAAATGTCGCAGCGAAACGTTGTTAAACTAATTGATAATTATCATTTTTATTTGATAAGCGAAGCCGGCGGGTCCTTTGATAAGTCCCGTTGATGCTGTTCGTTACTAAACGGCTTATTTCGGGCTAATGTTATCAAGATCGGCTTCGTTTTGGGGATGTGTTTTTGTTTTATCGGTACGAGCTCGCGGTGTTTAGGTTAGGAATTGAATTGCTTGGACGCCACCGCAAGCCGTGAGGTTGATAAAAAGAGACTTTTGTAGCATGTTTTTAAGATGCTATTATTAGCTCGATTTTTTTTTGTGAAGGAAGGAAAGCTTACTGCTGGCCTTGAGGTCTTTCCAGTTCCTGGAGGGGTCGTCTCTCAGAGAAACTCAGTGGGCTGTGTCTGTGGGAAATCCTCGTCTATCATTCACATGATCAATTAGGAACAAGTTTGAAAAAAAAAAAAAACCTTGGATGGGTGAACGAGCTCACAGCCGAACTGGTGTTAAATGGTTACTGGAGCCCATAGACATCTACAACGTAAATGCGCCACCCACTTTGAGATATAAGTTCTAAGGTCTCAAGTATAGTTACAACGGCTGCCCCACCCTTCAAACCGAAACGCATTACTGCTTTGACCCGTTCTGACTCACAAGACGTCCTACCACCAGTAATAAATAGTTGAAAACTTGCCCCACATTACGCATTAACCGTGAATAATGTTTTCTAGTAACATTCCAGTCATTCCTACCAACTACTACTACTACTACTACTACTAAAACTATCCACTTGCACTCGCACTTGATCTATAGATATCATAGAAAATCGATACGAACAAGATCAAAGTACCTAATAACCGTTCCCCGGTAAATAAAGATTAAAATAAATTAAAACTCTTACGCTTTCACGAACACGAAAACAAACAAATTAACGAACAATAAAAATAAATTGGCGATAACGCGAACTTGTGTCGCTCATAATACGTTTTCAAACGAATATAGTCCGAAAGATCATAAAGATAAAGTACATTATAAACTATAACGTTTTCGAACTGCTCTTTAAGTGACGACATACGATTTGGATGTGAGCAATTTGGCAGAAATCGTGGGGTGGCGACGAAACTGTTAGGGGACGACATTACCTATTCATTATGAGAATCTATTAGCCATAGTTTTATTGCTGACAGATTGGTGAATGACATTAAGCGTTTTTTTTTTTTTTTGAAGCAAAGGTATCCGTTTTCATAAGTACCTATTTAAATTATTAAGGATTTTATGTAATAATGTATGAAATTACTTTGTGATGTTTATATGAATATAACTCTAGAGTTCTAAAAGAAAACTCTATAGTTCAGCAGTGGAAATATGAATGATTGAGGCAGTTAATTTAATAAGCACCATGAATCGCTAAGCTCATGAAAATAAGTCATCTATCTTTAATTAACCGACTTCAAAAAAGGAGGAGGTTCTCAATTTGATTGTATGTTTTTTTTATGTTTGTTACCTAATTACTTTTGACTGGGTGAATCGATTTTGATGATTCTTTTTTTATTAGAAAGCTGACGGTTCCCGTGTGGTCCCATTTCCCAATTTAGTCCAGTTCTGAAAATGGTATCCATGAGAAAACCATATAAGTCTTAAATTTGCATTAAGTACGTGCGCGACAAATAGATGAATAACTCAATAACTCAATATCACGCCAACCGATTTCGATGATTATTGCTTTTAGCGCATATTAGTTAATTTGTTTTGGAATATCTTTTTTTTTCTATTTGAAGCCGGTTTTTGTTAAAGCATGCCTTATTTAACTGTAAATATTCATGATTATAGAGTCAGACTATTTTTACAATATTTTTTTTATTAAATAATTTGAATTGCTAAGGATTTAATAATACTTTTATGAATTTATTATGGATATAAGCGAACTAGCTAACGGCTCATTTGGCATTGGCTGGCGAGACCCATCCACATTCCATTGAATCATTGCAAATATCTTCTTCAACAAAGATTCTTCTTCAACTTGGCAATCAAAAGTCCTCGTAATGAAAATCACTTACGATTATTAATCAATTATTATCGGAAATAAAATTATGTACATTTTTTTCGATCTAATTTCATGGTGTACCCTCGCAATTTGTAATGGGATTAATCCGCGGACGCATTACGGGGTGCGTAAGTAACAAATGTCGTCCCAACATCGAGTCTGGTGCCCATAAATAATAAAAGCTACAAGAGATTAACATGTTGCACTTTGCAAATAGAAGTAATAGTTATTTTAACTGGCTAGATTTATTGGGTCGGTCGGGGTGGCGATCTTCGCTCATCTGTGACTGTTTCGCTGATTTACTGGTGGTAGAATTGTGAGACCGCGCGGGTAGGTACCACCACCCTGCCTATTTCTGCCTTAAAATCTCATCTATTCATTTTTACTACTATTCACTTAGGAAGTATTTCTTTACATCTTAATTTTGTATGCTGCTCTAATAATTTACGGCGCTATTTTTTAAATCTTTCCACTTGCTACAGTGGCGCCAGCTTCATTGGCTTATTTTCAGCGGACACTTTTCAATACGCTTAGATGGTGTTGCTCAGCTGCAGATAGGAACAGAAAGCGGTGCATTATAAAAAACAAACTTTCTCAAGGCTATGATCACGACCCTCAGTAATGAGGAAACCGACGCAAGGAGGAGGAGGAGGAGGAGATGGTGTTCTTTACTTCTAACCTCCATACGCATTTCATAGCCAAGTCAAGATTAGTCACATTTCATTATTATCATAAAAAAAATCGCGCAGGTAAACGAACATACAATCAAATCATCCTCATTTTCCTGCCCTTCTCCCAGTCACCTGGGGTCGGCGCAACATGTTTTCTCCTTCCATACTCCTCTATCATATACCATTTCTTCGCTCGCTCCCCTCTTACACATATCGTCTTTCACGCAATCCATCCATTACTTCTTAGGTCTACCTCTTCCTCTATATCCTTCCACATTCATAGTTAACACTCTCTTACCAACCTCATTGTCATTTCGTCACATCACATGTCCATACCATCCCAAACGCGCACTTCTCAACTTCTCTGTCACAGGTGCCACTTTCAGACTTCCTCTAATATAACCAAATATGTAAGCCTAATCTTATATATAAAATTCTCGTGTCACAATGTTAGTTACGGTAGGCACTCCTCTGAAACGGTTTGACCGATTTTATATGCATGTTCAGTAGGTCTGAGAATCGGCTACTATCTATTTTTCATACCCCTAAGTGATAAGGGTTGTCCACCCCTAACATTTATTTATTTATTTTTTGGACAATTTTTTTTGTTATAATGAGGCATTATGTGGTGAAATGAGGTTTTGTTATTTTTATATTCCTTGATCGTTCACAACGCTTGATGCCTCTTTCACTCATTAACCCCATCCTTACATAGTTACAATAAGTTAGTTTTTTTTTCTACACTAGAAATTTCCTAGAAATCTTATATATGCCAAAACAACGTTTGCCGGGTCAGCTAGTAATAATATATTATGATCTAAATATGTATAGTTTGTCTACAAGTCTTGTTTAATGGATATGTTAAGATAGAAAAGAAGGTTTTTTTTTTTTTTTTTATTGCCCTTGTAGGCAGACGAGCATACGGCCCACCTGATGGTGAGTGGTTACCGTCGCCCATGGACTTCAGCAATGCCAGGGGCAGAGCCAAGCCGCTGCCTACCGCTTAATACTCTCCACAAGCCTCGTTTGAAGAAGGACATGTCATAGCGCTCGGGAAACACCGTGGAGGGGAGCTCATTCCATAGCCGGA
Organism: Bombyx mori; assembly: GCF_030269925.1. Classification (NCBI taxonomy): domain Eukaryota; kingdom Metazoa; phylum Arthropoda; class Insecta; order Lepidoptera; family Bombycidae; genus Bombyx; species Bombyx mori. The sequence continues at coordinate 1,105,105 of NC_085108.1, read as the reverse complement.
TGGTACGTGGCAAAAAAGATCTCTAGAAACGCACTGTGGATGACCGCAGCGGCTCCAGGTAGTATGGATGAACTCTACTCCGGTGGCGGGCGGTGCGATGGTAAAAACGAGATGCCGGTATCATCTCGAACAATTCCTCAGAGCACTCCCCATGGAACATACGGTACGGGTTTGCGATTGCCCTGCAGGGCTCAGGACATTCTTTATAAATATTAATCGCCATCCTTGGTCTCAAAACAAATCCTTCTCAGTTTCCTTTAAGCTCCTAAATCTATAGGGAGACGTCAAGAGTTATTTATTCTGGTAATACCGTTAAATCAGGTCTCCGGTTTTGCGAATCGATGGAGAATATGCTCTACTTTTGTTTTTATCGGGCGTTTCCTTCCGATCTCTCGTTAGGAACTGTCTGGTGAGCAAATAGGCGTGAGTTTCGCTGTATTATGTGTCTGGCGAACCTGCAGGCCTGTCATTATAAGTGTGGACGTATTCAGACTGTGATAGCTATAGACTTAGGTTACCTAACTGAACTTTAGCTGAAATTAATTAACCGTCTATGGATAAGACAATTTTCTCACTGATAATTTCTGATCTGTTTTTTTTTTAAATAAGACAACGATCCTTTCGCGTATGCCCAAACACAACAAAAGCGTTAAAAGAATTAAATCTAACAAATCATATAGGAATTTCTTAAATGTTAACCTATTTTAAGGAATTATAACAAAGTAGTGGTCCCATGGTAGTCGAAATTCGAATATAAATAATTTAAATTATAAGTTTGAACAATATTGTAGTTCTATTGTCAAAGTCTTCTATAATCACAGATTTCGCGAAGACTACACTATAGAAAAATATTAAAGGCAAACAATATTAATCTATTCTCAATTTGACCATAGACTAATAATAAACAAAAGAGTTTAAATGCGTGTGTGTTTCAAATACATGGTAGTGTGTGTAATGCTATTTTTATTGATTTAATGTATTTTTTAAACATAATTAAAAAATATATTAACATTCTGCACTCCTATATTCTCTATAAGTGAGGAAAATTTTATACTCCTCCGATCCTCCGCTCCAGTAACCACTTACACCAGGTGGGCTGTGAGCTCGACAACCCATCTAAGCAATAAAAAAAAAAAAAAAGATTTTTACTCTCCGAAATGTTAAAGTTTTATTAGAACCTGTTTTGTGGATCCAAAGAGCGTTCAAATACTGATTTCTACGTACATCTATATCTATATATTAATACGTGAAGCAAAAACTTTTTATGAAAATTGCGCGGACGGAGGAGTATGAAATTTTCCACACTTATAGAGAATATAGAGAAGAAGTGCACAATGCTAATATTTTTTTTAAATAATGCATAAAAGATACAGTAAATCAATAATGAAAACATTACACACACTACATACCATGTATTTGACGCACACACGCATGCATACTATGTATTTATTGTCAAACTTTTATTCTTGACGTCTGTTGTCAAATTGAGAATAGAATATGGTTTGTCTTTCTTAATACTTTTTATGGTGTAGTTTTGGCGAAATTTGTGATTATAGAAGTATAAAATACAATCATAATGGTGTACAAACTTACAATTCCAATTAATTATAGTCGAATTTTGACTACTGCGAGACCTCTATTAATATTAATTGGCTTTACCCCAGTCACTCACATTCGCACGAATACGCAAACCCGCAAGTGTAGGACGACATTTGCAAATGATTAGGTATGCAAAGTTTTCGCTGCATTCGTGGTTTTCCAAGCTGGGTCGGTTTTTTAACAGACATCAAAGCGCGCGAACCGCGAATCTTCGCGTAGTCTCCCACACATTTGACACATTCGTGTGACCAGTTGCGCCCAGGATTGCGAAGGCAACGGACGTTTCCCTATTTTCATAGATCGTGACGTCTACTGTGTAGCGTATCTTCATCAAAAGAAATCCCATAAAAACAGCATGGCTGTTAATGATGTCTGGGAAAGAATTAAAAACTCTTTTTCTCTTCAATGTTCTATTGACGAATTAAAAAGGAGGAGAAATTCGTGAGACATTCGTAAACAAGTGTAGGAGGAAGCACAAACGGGTTCGCAAATTGAGTACCGAACCCATTTGCACAGACGCTAAGTTTGCGAATTAATGTTTGACGGCCCTTCACATGCGCGCAAATATTCGTACATTGTACGTTAGATGCCGGCGTTAGATTAGCATTGTAATCAGTAATCCAGTTTAATTTACCTGTCAGAATCCTATATTCTTAGTAGAGCAGCATCCGGAGCGTATCCAATAAAATAACACTACCCGAATACAAATCACTTACGAAGTAAAACTTTAGATTTACTTTGGAATACGTTTAGTTGATACGTGAACAGAACGGATAGTGTAGCAGCGAACGTGCTCACGGTGCGCCTGATGTTAAGTGGTTACTGGAGCCCATAGACATCTACGACGTAAATGCGCCACCCACCTTGAGATATAAGTTCTAAGGTCTCAAATATAGTTACAACGGCTGCCGCACCCTTCAAACCGAAACGCATTACTGCTTCACGGCAGAAATAGGCAGGGTGGTGGTATCTACCCGCGCGGACTCATAACAAGTCCTACCACCACCGGTGCTCACAGACGAGTCGGCGTAAATACTACCCAAGCTTAGAGATCCGATCGGAAACTCAGTAGCTTTGTACAACACACTACCTACTCCCTACCCTTCAAAGCGGAACCTATTGCGCGGCACTACTAGCAATGCAGAGCTTTTATTATTTCTGACACGCTGTTATTCCTTCATAGTGAAAGTCGTGAATCGATATTAGTCTTACCGGATCCTGTGCAGCGAATTGTAAGACGTCGCCCTAAGCACGTCATTTCCGATCCTCCAGATCCATGAACGGTGCTTTTAGGTACCTCAAGCACCAGTCACCGTCCTTACCGAACCCGTCGCTTGCGACGAAGGGCTCGGTTCGTAATTTAACAAACAGACACAGCCCACTGAGTTTCTTGCCGGACTTTCTCAGTGGGTCGCGTTTCGGTGGTAGATTCCGCGAAGCACTGCTCTTGCTAGGGCCAGTGTTAGCAACACCTCCGGTTTGAGCCCCGAGAGCTCACCTACACGCTAGGGTAACGCTAAAATAGCGTCTCAAGGCTCTCAGCATAGTCAGAAAAAAATATATATTAGTCAAGTGCTTACCTTATAATATTGATAATTATTACAATATTTGAACGGTAATACTGTTACAGCCCTGTACCTTGATTCAAGTAAACGCAACCCCCCCCCGGTCCCCCCGTTCCCCGTGTCCCTACGCCCAGCCTGTTCACTTTAATTGCGCTCCCGTGAGATTTATAAAGACGTGTGAACAGACCCTTACATGTTTAATACTACGAGAAAATAAAGTCTAGATCTTTTGTTCCCAGGTGCCCCTCACGCGCTTCTAGGCAAGACTCGGCGACCCCGCACCGCCTTCACGTCTCAGCAGCTTCTGGAACTGGAGAAGCAGTTCCGAATGAACAAGTACCTGTCCAGACCGAAACGGTTCGAGGTGGCCACCAGTCTGATGCTCACGGAGACTCAGGTAGGGTAAAGGGGATTTATTGTTGACAGGGACTATGAAGCCAGGCCTTAAAACTCATGTCTCAATGTGAGTGGCGGCATTTACGTTGTAGATGTCTATGGGCTCCGGTAACGACTTAACACCAGGTGGGCCGTGAGCTCGTCCACCCATTAAAACGGGCAATAAAGAAAATTATTAAAAAAGTGCCTCGTAAATGAGCCATAAAACGAACATACAACAATCGCCACTTACATTCGACTCACCTCAAGCCTTTGACAATTGTTTCTGACGTCACCTGTCACTTTGACAGATGTCAGGATTTGCGTCGTACAAATGTGTAGCCAGATTACGGGGGAGGTTATGTTATCGCTCGGGGCGGGTTTTACTCGGGTTGACAGATTAAGAGCTAAGTCGAGGGTCGCATGGGGATGTCTAAGGTGTTTTGCGGGTTTTATGTTCGCACCGGATTTCGTGTTGTCAAATAAGGAGAATGTCAATATTTTTATTCGAGAAACTATACAGACTAGTGGTTCCCCAGTAGTCGAAATTCGATTTTATTTTACTAATTTAAAGTATAAGTTTGAACATTATTATGGTTCTATTGTCAAAGACTATTATAACCACAGATGTCGCCAAGACTACACTATAGACAAATAATATTAAAGACAAACAATATTAATCTATTCTCAATTTGGCCACAGAAATAAAACAATAAAAACAAAACAGTATAAATGCGTGTGTGTGTGTCAATACACAGTAGTGTGTGTAATGCTTTTTTTTATTGATTTAATGTATTTTTTATGCATAACTGTAAAGAAATGTTAGCATTGTGCGCTCCTTCTCAATATTCTTTATAAGTGGGGAAAATTTCATACTCCTCCGTCCGCATGATTTTCGTAAAATGGGCTACAAAGTTTTTGCTTCACGTATTAATATATAGATGAACGTGCCTATCATTTTGTATGAATGTGTATGCTCACGAGCTTTCAGAGCTGGAATGAAAACCAAATTAGTACTTACCGCGAAAAAATAGTGCAAAATAGTTTAAGTAAATTGACATAATTGCTGTAAGTGTGAAAGGTGCTTTATATCGAGAGGCGTAAGGCTAAAGCGACATATCGCTTAATACGCGACATTTATCTTTGTAATAAAAGTACTTGTAATAAAGGTACTAGCTGACCCGGCAGACTTCGTAGTGCCTCAATGGAATAAATAAAAGACCTAAAATTTTGTATAGAATAAACTTAAAACAAACAAAAGAATCCGTCCGACGGGGGACACATCAAAGGAAAGACAATTTTCATATTTATCTACCTTTTAAACCTTCTCTGGACTTCCACAAATAATTCAAGACCAAAATTAGCCAAATCGGTCCAGCCGTTCTCGAGTTTTAGCGAGACTAACGCACAGCAATTCATTTTTATATAATAATATATAGATTAGCATCAACAGTTCGATGTTTTTAATTGAACTTCAATTAAGTTGGCTTTTTTTAAGTAGCTACCGAAGTGTTTTTTATGATATTGTTTTCAACTTTCAAGCTTTAAATGGTTCTTCTGTAAAGCTGTAAAAATATCGCTACAACCAATTATTATTATCCTCCCGCCCTTCGATATGCTTTATTCCCGGGACTCAATATTTAGGAACAGTTCGCCAATGTCCAAAGAAGTGCGTTTCGTGAGGTTTTATTACTGACTTACCATGCACTGTGGTTCTAAACATGCTACTGACCATACACGGTCGTGCTTGAATGCTCTTTCTTCTTCTCAATCGTGTCACTCTTGACAGAGTGGTCGTGATCGTCATGTAGTGTTGGAAGGGGCAGACTTGATGCGTCTCACGATGTCCCGCCATCTCTCCCTGCTCGAAGCCATTCTACTGCACTCATTTAGGGGACCTCCCACTGCAGTTTTAATTTGGTCGGTCCACCGCATTGGTGGCCTCCCGCGCGGTCTTGTACCATCAACGCTTCCCTGTACAACGAGGCGTTCTATGGACCGGCCATCTCGTCGCGAAACGTGTCCGAAGAAATCCACCATTCGAGACTGTACTATAGCAAATAGACGCTGATTGATGCCGAGTTCCTGAAGTATTGAAGATTGAATATCCACTTAAGCTTTTTTTTTGGTCAGGAGGAATTCGCCGGCCTTCCGCCCTCTACTGGGGATGGAGGGCGGGGCATCTCGGAGTCAGAATGAGTAAAATCTCCTGTCGCTCAACAACCCACGTCCGAACCTCGCATGAGACAGAACTCATGAAAAGGCAAAGGGGGGAATCTCCCATCACCCTCCCAGCTATCTCTTGAAAGTTTTAAGCTTTAACAAATTTGTTAGAATGGATTTTATTTAGGACATGCAATATTAGACATTAAAGTTAACAGCCTAGTTGATAGAACGAGGATGCGGTCTATTGAAATTCCATTTGAATTGGATTCATCATGACCCGACATGGAAAATGTTTAGTGTCAAATGACGAATCGCGTGGTTTAGAAACTTCTGAAAAAAGGGTTATTTTATTTTTTTCAATCTATTTAAGTTTATTAAATTTATTTAAGTTTTTCAAAATTAATAATACATCACTTTAGTTGACGACTGTCGCAACAGTAAATATGTACATATATACACGCACGCGAGCATATAGTTAGCTAATAAATAAAACTTTTGTCCACAGGTAAAGATCTGGTTTCAGAACCGAAGGATGAAATGGAAAAGATCGAAAAAGGCCCAACAGGACTCTAAGAACAAGGACCCTCAGCATTCAGACGAGAAAAACAAACCGAAAGAGCAGACGGACGCGGAGAAGACATTGACAGCTGATCTGACAGCTGTCAAACCGCCGCCGATGCTCGACAGGGACAGAATTATCGCGCTGGAACGAGAAAGAGCGATGGCGGCCGCTAATTTTAATTCGAATCTGGAGAATCGACGCGGATTGGTCGTGATGTCTCAAGATGGCAGCCGACCCGGAATCGACATGTTCAGGCCGTACGTGGTATGAAAATAAACGATTTTTCTTTTTGTTATCTAACAGTGTTTCTCCCTGTGTATAGTATTTTTTAAGTAATTAGTGACGTATTAAAATAATTGTTACGTGTTTATGAGTAATGATGTTAAAAATGGCGGACGTTCGACTAAGCGCTAAATTTTATAAAAAATACGGTATTTGACAAAAAAATTCAAACCTCCAATTATTTTAATTTGAAAGTGTTTTTTTTTTTTCGACGAAAATTTATGTTTTTGTGCTTGTATGTTAAAAAAAAAACAAACAATCATTCACTATTAAAACTTTGTAGACACTAAAAGTTTTCCTATCTCACACGGTAATCAATCATGTAATATTATCAGTCCGTCCGCCAGAAAATATACTAGTCGTAAAAAATGACCAGCTGTTTTTTTTTTGATAATCAAAAGAAAAGGCTTTTGTTTATTTTCGTGATCTGCCAATACTTGCCATTGAATGTCTGCTGTATCTACACTGTATACGGATAATGAGATATGATAATTGTATTGGTGATTGGAACTGTAAATATGGAGAGGATGCTCTGACTTCACCTGGCGACTTTACTAAGACTAGCCTACACACGGTAGAACCGCTTGTGAGTCCGCGCGGGAGGGTACCACCGCCCTGCCTATTTCAGCCGTGAAGCAGTAATGCGTTTCGGTTTGAAGGGCGGGGCAGCCGTTGTAACTATACATGAGACCTTAGAACTTATATCTCAAGGTGGGTGGCGCATTTACGTTGTAGATGTATATGGGCTCCAGTAACCACTTAACTACCAGGCGGGCTGTGAGCTCTTCCACCCATCTAAGCAATAAATAAAAAAAGAATGGGTAACAAAAGAAAAACTAAATTTATTATTAATGATGAGTTCCCTAGTCCTAGAGTCTTTGTAGATACGACAATCGATTCAATATGATCAATTATTCGTTTTGCATTAATATAATCGATTAGTAAACAATTTCAATGAAACAAAAACAAACATTGCTTTGGTTATCAAAAAAATTAGTGGTCTTCTAATAAAAAATATATATATACAGATTTAGTCTAGTCTTTTATAATTATTGTATAGAGTGTGAATAGTGTATAGATTAGTATAAGAAGTACATTTGTTTATAATAATGAAAATGAAAGTACCTATATAAATTATAAGTAGATTATATTTAAAAAAAAAAAGACAAACAGTATTGCGTTTTAAGCTATTGCATAGTTTTTATCGCGGGCTTTGAGCGCGGTGACCGAGTCAAAAAATTCCGTAACGAAAAAAAACCTAACACCCCCACTCCGCCTACCATGTAGGTCGTGTTCAACACAAACCCGCGTTGCGCTTGTGTAGTGTTTGTGAATAATCGCGCGTCGTGACGTCGCACTGCATGCGCATCATGAAAAGTCTGCCCGTCTCTCTCTCGCGCGGTCTAGCTAATGAGTGTGAAGGGGACATTTAATGTTTTACTTTTGTTAATGTTTATAAATATAGCGTCGTCTTATTTTATTATTGCTTTAATATATAATTATTATTGTCTAATTATAATTGCATAAGTTGATAAAAAATGTTATGCAATAGCTTTACCGCAGCAGCCCCCGAGTGCCATTAGTATTTTTTTTTAATATACACAATATATTTTATGAGGAAATCAAGAGTGAATATAAAATGCCTGCATTGAATTTTTTAGGTTTTGTTTAGTTATACCGTTGGTATATGATTTTGGTGATAGCTAATATGAAATAGGCATACCGGACTATGATGTCCTTGTCGCTCGCATCCAGCTTGACGCGCGTCCGAGAGAGACAAACGATGTTATTAGAGACAATTTCGTCAGGTCTGTAAGGCTATACGAGTGTGTATAGGAATTGGTCATTAGCGTTAGGCAGTAGCTTGGCTCTGCACCTGGCATTGCTGAAGTCCATGGGCGACGGTAACCACTCACCATCAGGTGGGCCGTATGCTTGTCTGCCTACAAGGGCAATTAAAAAAAATCGATAGTTCGTCTTAGTAGTTTGAACTTATACGCATTAACATAGAGTCGATCTATCGACGGTTCGCGCTCAGTGTTAAGACATCTTACGTTACAGTATTATAATGTTATTTTTTTTTAGGGATTTTATGACCTGGTAACTAAAACCTTTAAGTCATATCTTATTTTAATTTATATTCTTATTTTTATGAAAAATGATAATATGGAGTGAAATTAAATGAAGATGATTAATTTGAGACATTAATTAACTGGGATGAAATTAAATTAAATGATATGATATGGGGTGAAATACAATCTCAGTAAAATGGTGGTAATTTACAGAGATTTTTTCAGTGGACTTTTTGGAGGATCCCGAGAAGTTACGTCCAGCGGCCTTGGTTTCATTTTCCCACATTTGTGCACTTTCACAGATACTAAACAGTTAATAAACCACCATTATTACACATTTAAACCTGAAGAAACACTAAATAGACAAAATAAAACAAATCACACAACTTCACTCCTCGCGTTCCCGCCAAAAAGTCCTTATAATATTAAGAAACTGAATTTGTATATAGCATATACAGGGTGTGACTTTTCAAATGCCGATTTCAAACAATATTAGCTCGGCATGCACGATCGTGTGTATGTAACGGAAGTCTTTAATGTTTTTTTGGTTTCCTACCTATTAGCCTGCGGTACCACAGCCCACCTGGTGTTAAGTGGTTACTAGAGCCCAAAGACATTTACAACGTAAACGCGCCACCGACCTTGAGATATAAGGTCTCAAGTATACTTACAACGGCTGCCCCAAACTTCAAGCCCAAACGCGATTTACTGCTTCACGGCAGAAATAGGCGGGGCGGTGGTACCTACCCGCGCGGACTCACAAAAGGTCCTACCACCAGTAAAATTTCCTTCCTTCCTTCCTTTATTCCTTTGCCGTAGAAGTCAATCGTAAACATTTGTTGAGTACGTGTATTTCATTAGAAAAATTGGTACCCGCCTGCGGGATTCGAACACCGGTGCATTGCTACATACGAATGCACCGGACGTCTTATCTTTTAGGCCACGACGACTTCAATCAAACGTCAAATAGCCTCGATATCAACTTTCTAAACCTTAGCGTTTGTGACTACATTGTGTAGTCATGTTTGGCTTTTGACACGATAAATTTACACCCTGTATATAATACTTTATGCCAAACAATTCGTTATAAAAAAGTACCTAAGTATGTTTAGCTGTAAGAAAATAAAACAATGTATTAAAAATTAAAAACTAGTATTTGTTTATATAAATTTATTAGTAAATATATTTTAAGAAGAAAAAAAAATGTCATTTTATTTATTTTTTTATCTGTACCCTAGTTGTTGAGATATAAGGTTCTTAACCTCATTGTGAGACGCCGGTTCCATACATCAAACAAAACATATGACTGCTTCTTAGCAGAAATAGGCGGGTCGCTGTTACCTACCCGCGCGGGAACATAATGCGTCACAACGTCGATTTTCATCTTTTATTGGACTTAATGGTTATCGTGGTATGGACATGTGATGCGTGGAGAGAAGATGCATGTGACTAGGACTAGGAGATGTATGGAAATGGTAGTGCAAGGTAGAAAGGGAAGAGGTCGACCGAAGAAGACATGGATGGAGTGTGTGAATGACGATATGAGAGAGAGAGGAGTGAGTGTTGAGATGACGGCTGATAGAAGAGAATGAAAGAGAAAAATTAGCTGTGCCGACAACACTTAGTGGTCAATTAGTGATAGAGAGAGATAAGTGGTTACCTGAACATTAATGAGTTATATAAGTGTAGTGTAATCTCACGTGGCCCGCACCCACATTAAATCCCTCCAGATCACCCAATCACCGACCGAGAGGGCTGGTGGTCGTGGCGCCGACGACCGCCAGTCTGGCGTCCCGAGGGGGAGAGTGATGGGAGAGATGTGCTCCGCACTAAACACCCGCCGTCCCCAGTGGAGGGCGGAAGTCCGGCGATTTCCTCGTACCAAAAAAAAAAAAAAAGATAATCCAATCCCGTTTCTTCAGGATAGCCGTCGAATCACCGTGATAAGTGAGGAATGTAGATCTTCGCGAATGCTTCACATTAGAATAAATACCTATCTGAATAGAGCATAAGAATGCTTCTTTGGGAAAGCGACACGATAACTCTCTTATCATGACGGCTTATATGCTAAGACGAAAAGCTACCGTGCCTTAGTATATCCTATTGGATCCACTTTGAGCTTTTAGGCACTCCAAGCACAGGTCACCTTTCGTGTGACTGACCGTTGACTGGTGGTAGGACCTCTTGTGAGTCTGCACGGGTAGGTACCACCGCCCCGCCTATTTCTGCCGTGAAGCAGTAATGCGTTTCGGTTTGAAGGGTGGGGCAGCCGTTGTAACTATACTTGAGACCTTACAACTTATATCTCAAGGTGTATGGCGCATTTACGTCGTAGATGTCTATGGGCTCCAGTAACCACTTAACACCAGGTGGGCTGTGAGCTCGTCCACAAATCCAGGCAATAAAAATAAAAAAAGCTGTAGAACGCAACGAAAATTTCGACGTGCAATTTAACCCACAGACACAGCCCACTGAGTTTCTCGCCGGATCTTCTCAGTGGGTCGCGTTTCCGATCCGGTGGTAGATTCTGCGAAGCACGGCTCTTGCTAGGGCCAGTGCTAGCGAGTTCTTCCAGATTGAGCCTTCTACCAAACCGGTGAATCAGGAATAGGCCTTTCGAAACTACCAGCGACTAGGTACGGAAAAAAATTAAAAAGTCATCCTTCGATTTGACTTCACCTATGTAGTCGTAAAATTTGTTAATTATAGAAATTAGCGGGTTTTAGTGTAACAAAAAACTATGGATATTTTTATATCTATACTAATATAATATTATATTACACTGGAGGAAGCTGGTACAAAAACTGGACCAAGGTGGTCACGACCCTCAGTAATGAGGAAACGACAAAGAAGAAGAAGGTTAATATAAAGAGGAAAGATTTGTTTGTTTGTTTGTATTGAATAGGCTCCGAAACTACTGAACCGATTTAAAAAATTCTTTCACTGTTGGAAAGCTACGCTATCCCTGGGTGACATAAACTATATTTTCAAAAAAATTAGGCATCCTTACTGAAACTCCAATAATGTAACCCAAAGCCGTTCGGATTGTCGATAATCCCATTCTCACGGATCGTTTGGAACCTCTGGGTCTGCGGAGGGACTTCGGTTCCCTCTGTATTTTGTACCGCATGTTCCATGGAGAGTGCTCTGAGGAATTGTTCGAGATGATACCAACGTCTCGTTTTTACCATCGCACCGCCCGCCACCGGAGTAGAATTCATCCATACTACCTGGAGCCACTGCGATCATCCACAGTGCGTTTCCAGAGATCTTTTTTGCCACGTACCATCCGGCTATGGAATAAGCTCCCTTCCACGGTGTTTCCCGAGCGCTATGACATGTCCTTCTTCAAACGAGGCTTATGGAGAGTATTAAGCGGTAGGCAGCGACTTGGCTCTGCCCCTGGCATTGCTGAAGTCCATGGGCGACGGTAACCACTCACCATCAGGTGGGCCGTATGCTCGTCTGCCTATAAAGGCAATAAAAATAAAAAGTGTAAAAAATTACCTAAATTCTTTACATCGCGTGCGCTACGTCCTAAGCGAAGCCGGGGCGGGCCGCTAGTATATATATATATAAAAAAAACACGTAATACGCAAAACGAATTTAAATCTTGAATCGTCAGTAGCTACGGTCGAAATTCGCTCATCAGGTAAACGTTACTTGTAATAAAACAGTCTCTAAGAACGGAAGCAACAGACCCGGGCTAGCCAAGAGAACGTGCCGAAATTCCTCGACAACTGATCGTTAACAATAGTGAATTACGCCGAGAGTGGGGGTAAACGCCAATTCCAGTACGGCGACCATGATGTTTGGAGGGATTTTTTGTGGGAAAAACTCTGATTTGAATCTCTGTGGAACGGAATATGCTTTTTAGGGTAATTTGAAGTCGTCGTGGCCTAAAGGATAAGACGTCCGGTACGTACGTATTGAGCGATGCACCGGTGTTCGAATCCCGCAGGCGGGTACCAATTTTTCTAATGAAATACGTACTCAACAATTGTTCACGATTGACTTCACGGTGAAGGAATAACGTCGTGTAATAAAAATCAAACGCAAACCCGTAAACCCGTCGGGATCACCAGTTTGGAAGGCTGAACGACAAAGAGAAGATCTTTCACCGAGCGGTGACATTGCTCGGTAGACCGACGGTCCTAACGTTGTTGTTCGGAACTTTTATATATGCGCTTTATCTTGAAAATGTCGTAAGCGAGATTCAGGCATCTGTCAATTATCTTGCGTTGTATGATGGCTACCCGCCACACCCGCAAAATTATAATTTGCGTAATTACTGGTGGTAGGACCTCTTGTGAGTCCGCACGGGTAGGTACCACCACCCTACCTATTTCTGCCGTGAAGCAGTAATGCGTTTTGGTTTGAAGGGTGGGGCAGCCGTTGTAACTATACTTGAGACTTTAGAACTGATATCTCAAGGTGGGTGGCGCATTTACGTTGTAGATGTCTATAGGCTCCAGTAACCACTTAACACCAGGAGGGCTGAAGCTCGTCCACCTACATATGCCTTCAAAGAGCCGCACTTTGCTGACCTCTGGTCTAGGCAGATCATAAGCTTCGTAGACCTGTCAAAACAAACCAACATATCCTTTGTTATTTGTTTTCAATAAAAAATCTCACTATCCGTTCAAATCATGGTCACAGTACTAAATTTTCTGAAGTGCCCGACCGTCGGTATAAATTACTGTGGAAAAACTCATTCCACATTCCGACCTCATACGTCAGAGCGGGACGGAGTGAAGCCGTGCTCTCGCTCTGTAACTTCTGTTTTTCTTCGTCGGTGCCGTATTACTAGTCACGATCTTATATCGGTTAGCGATACCCCGGTAGTCGAAATTCGACTATAATTAATTGAAATTATAAGTTTGTACACTATTATGATTCTATTGTCAAAGAATTGACATGACAAATACATTATACTCCTATAGTCACAGATTTCGCCAAGACTATACTATAGACAAATAACTATGCTCAATTTGACCACAGCCTTAAGCAATAACAAAAGTTTGACAATAAACAAAGAGTATATGTGTGTGTGTGTGTCAAATACATGTGTGTGTGTGTGTTATGTTTTCTTTATTGATTTAATCTATTTTAATGCATACTTTTTTTTAAATATTTACATTCTGCACTCCTTCTCTAAATTCACTAAAGTGTGGGTAATTCATACTCCTCCGTCGGCGCAATTTTCGTAAATGATGATAAATGAATTTTGATGATTCTTTTATTATTAGAAAGCTGACGCTTCCCGTGTGGTCCCATTTCAATTTAGTTCAGTTCTGATAATGGTATCCATGAGAAAACCATATAAGTCTTAAATTAGCATTAAGTACGTGCGCGACAAATAGATGAATAACTCAATAAATTTTATGAAATGAATGAATGAATCACTAACTCAATATCACGCCAACCGATTGCGATGAATATTATTTTTAGTGTATATTTATTTGTTTTGGAGTATATCAGAAGGAAGTGTGAAAGTGGCCCCGGTAAGCAAAAAATTAAGGAGCGGACGGTTAGCGTGGTATGGACATGTGATGCGTAGAGAGAAGATGCATGTGGCTAGGAGATGTATGGAAATGGTAGTGTAAGGTAGAGGGGGAAGAGGTCGACCGAAGAAGACCTGGATGGAGTGCGTGAATGACGATATGAGAGAGAGAGAGGAGTGAGTGTTGAGATGACGGCTGATAGAAGAGAATGGAAGAGAAAAAATAGCTGTGCCGACCCCACCTAGTGGGATAAGGTGGAGAAAAAGAAGATTCATTTGTTTTGGAATATCTTTTTTTTCTATTTGAAGTCGGTTTTTGTTAAAGCATGTCTATTTACAATTTTATTAAGAGTAGGTAGGTATTGACAATTTATGTGAAAAAATTTAATAACACATTTTATATTAAGCTTTTACCGAAATCTTGACTACGGATGCGGCCCCGGGGCGTGTCCCGGCGGTGATTGATGTCTTTTGTTTAAACAAACCGCTGTTTGTGTCGATACGGAGACGCCGAGATAACCACCCTCCACCCCCATCTCATTGTATAACGTATTAACCCCATTATAAAATATGTTTTTAAACGTTAACCATTGATATTCTATGTCTCTTATTGTTCTGTAAATATATCTGTAGTACAGTTTTCTGTACTGGTGGTAGGACCTCTTGTCAGTCCGCACGGTTAGGTACCACCGCCCTGCCTATTTCTGCCGTGAAGCAGTAATGCGTTTCGGTTTGAAGGACGGGGCAGCCGTTGTAACTATACTGAGACCTTAGAACTCAGGACTCAAGGTGCAGGCATTTACGTTATAGATGTCTATAGGCTCCAGAAACCACTTAACACCAGGTGGCCTGTGACTCGTCCACCCATCTAGGCAATAAAAAATTTTAATTAGATGATAATGTTACCAATAAAACCGGAGCGAATTACCGCTTTGCCGGAGATCTAGGCAGAACAGTAGTATCGATCCATAAAAGCTTTCATAGTCATACCAGCACTTGTACAACTGCATTAATGAATGGCTTATCTTCTCTCTAGCTCTATTCTGGTTCATGATTTAATTCTATCAGATTTCAATTAGTTTTTTCCCTACTCTATTCGCTGGTAGCCCAAGAGGCTATTCCAGCTTTGCTATTGCTAAGACTAGCCCTAGCAAGAGCAGTGCGTTGCAGAACAGAAAATTTCTGGCGAAAAACTCAGTATGATGCAGATTTCAATCAGAGAGAGAGATTATATCACTGGTGGTAGGACCTCTTGGGAGTCCGCACGGGTAGGTACCACCACCCCGCCTATTTCTGCCGTGAAGCAGTAATGCGTTTCGGTTCGAAGGGTGGAGTAGCCGTTGTAACTAGACCTTAGAACTTATATCTCGAGGTGGGTGGCGCATTTGCGTTGCGGATGCCTATGGGCTCCAGTAACCACTTAACACCAGGTGGGCTGTGAGCTCGTCCACCCATCTAAGCAATAAAAAAGAAGCTATCTAGGTCTACCGTATTTACTACATACAAACATACAAAAGACCTTTAAATGCATTAATATTCAAAAAGCCGTCCCGAAAAATAACTTACACTTCGAACATAACCGGTGTTAAAATGAATATAAATTCCTTTGTACGAAATCATATATTAATACGTGAAGCAAAAACTTTGTATCGCTTTTTACGAAAATTGCGCGGACGGAGGAGTATGAAATTTTCCACACTTATAGAGAATATAGAGGAGGAGTGCACAATGCTAATATTTTTTTAAATAATGCATAAAGGATACATTAAATCAATAAATAAAAACATTACACACACTACATACCATGTATTTGACGCACACACGCATGCTAATATTTATTGTCAAACTTTTGTTCTTGACGTCTGTGGTCAAATTCGAAGTCGTCGTGGCCTAAAGGATAAGACGTCCGGTGCATTCGTGTTGAAGCGATGCACCGGTGTTCGAATCCCGCAGGCGGGTACCAATTTTTCTAATGAAATATGTACTCAACAAATGTTCACGATTGACTTCCACGGTGAAGGAATAACATCGTGTAATAAAAATCAAACCCGCAAAATTATAATTTGCGTAATTACTGGTGGTAGGACCTCTTGTGAGTCCGCGCGGATAGGTACCACCACCCTGCTTGTTTCTGCCGTGAAGCAGTAATGCGTTTCGGTTTGAAGGGTGGGGTAACCGTTGTAACTATACTGAGACTTTAGAACTTGTATCTCAAGGTGGGTGGCGCGTCTACGTTGTAGATGTCTATGGGCTCCAGTAACTACTTAACATCAGGTGGGCTGTGAGCTCTACCACCGTCCACCCATCTAAGCAATAAAAAAAAAAAAAATAAAAAAAATTGAGAATAGATTAAATATTGTTTGTCTTTATTAATATTTGCCTAAAGTGTAGTCTTGGCGAAATCTGTGACATTATAGTTTGACAATAGAATCATAATAATTTTCAAACTTATAGTTTCAATTTAATCATAGTCGAATTTCGAGTACTGCGGGACCTCTGGTTAAAATAAAAAAAAATATAGATACTATAACAGAACTGTCAATAAAACGTCAGAAAAGGGCGCGAATCGGCAGCCTGATGGCGGCGCGGCGTGGTCGCGTTCAAATATTGATATTGAAGCGATTGCGTATTCTGTTTGAGGTGTAAGATACTATTTACATTATTCTGTTGCGTTTCAGTTTTCCAATGATATATATACGCTTTGTTTGTTTACAAAGCTATTCATATTAGGGCTGTGCTTCATGCGAACGTCTTTTAGTCAGAGGTTACCATGTAATCTAGGTATATATTATATATAAATGAATTGCTGTTCGTTAGTCTCGCTAAAACTCGAGAACGGCTGGATCGATTTGGCTAATTTTGGTCTTGAATTATTCGTGCAAGTCCAGGGAAGGTTTAAAAGGTAAATACATATGAAAATGATCGGAATTAAATAAAAATAACAATTTTGTTTTTCCTTTGACGTGCCCCCCGTAGGGCGGATTCCTTTTGTTTGTTTTAAGTTTATTTTAGATATACAAAAGCTTAGGTCTTTTATTTATCGATAGAGGCACTACGAAGTCTACCGGGTCAGCTAGTTTTAAATAAATTCCAATATACGTCATATAAGCTTGAATATAAAAAATTGTGGGTAAGGCTACTTTTGCGCTGATGGCCCCAAATTAACAGAAGGTATAACCAAAACATTTGTAAGGTATTGATAATATTAGCTTAACACTAAACAATTTTGTTTTTCCTTTGACGTGTCCCCCGTAGGACGGATTCCTTTTGTTTGTTTTAAGTTTATTTTAGATATATAAAAGCTTAGGTATTTTATTTATCGATTGAGGCACTTTGAAGTCAGCCGGGTCAGCTAGTTATGTATATATAAATCGATGGAAACAAAGAAAAACAACAAACACACTGAATCAATATGAAAACACAAACAAATTACTTTGTTATAATAGCTTCGGTCATTATACAAAAGCCTTCCCAATTAAAATGAATTCATGTCACATTCTATGGCCGTGAAATAATACTGCATTATTACATTTAATCACAACCATAAAAATATACAAATAAAAATGTACATATTACATTACATAATTTACCTTCCGCTATAATGGTTCCTCATTTTAGAATTAGCGATATATTTTTTTTTTTACTTACTGCTCTATAATTACTACACAACGACAGAATTCAAAGAACAATTCTTCTTCTTCTCCATCGCTCCCTCATTGCTGAGGATCGTGACTCCGTTTCAGCTTGTCGACTGCCAGCCTCCATCGGTTCCGGTCAGTTGCCTGGTGTAGTGCAGCGCTAAGTGGTCCGCTGGTTTGCTCGGAGATCTGGTCGGACCAACGTTTGGGGCTCCGGCCCTAGGACGTTTTCCTTCTACTTTTCCAGTGACCATCAGACGTTCCAAGTTGTCTACACCTCTGCGGGCAACGTGTATACATTAAACGAGTCATAAACAAAACAAAAAAAAACAAAATGTGTGCAATTCACACGTGGTAGAAGTGAAACCTTCCAAAATTAAAATACAATTATCCTAAACGTCTTAAGTATATGTAAAATTTTATCATTAGTAAATAATTGTAAGGTAGCGCCCTCTGTGAATTGATATTTTAATTTCACGTATAATCCTAAATTAAAATTCACTACAAGAGCTTTCATACACACGTTAGTATTACAAAATCTCACAGATGGCGCTGTATTAAATAGTATGTATATTTCTGTCTCACTCTATGCTGGCTTCATCCTACACATTTTTGTATTTGTGTCTCTTACCTGTCGTTTTTTCCGTTGCATCCGGTTTAAAATCACAACGATTCTAAAGAAGTTTTCACTTCAAAAGGAACAGTCTAATTAAAACTTATTTTACGAATTAATTACGACTTGTCTTTGTTACTGTCATTGAATTATTTCTGAAGCTTCCAATACTTTATAGTTTTCCTGATTCACGGACGTTACGATCAGTCGTAATCATTACCGATCCTGCGGACAGAATGGAAAGCAGTCGACGTCGCCCAAAACACGTCATTACGGATCCTCCCGATCCACTAACGGTGCTTTTAGGTACCCCAAGCACCGGTCATCGTCGAGTAAATTAACGTATAGACACAGCCCACTGAGTTTCACGCCGGATCTTCTCAGTGGGTCGCGTTTCCGATCCGGTGGTAGATTCTGCGAAACACGGCTCTTGCTAGGGTTCGTGTTAGCAGCGTCGTCAGATTTGAGCCCCGTGAGCTCACCTACTAGTTAAGGTTACGCTAAAATAGCTTTAATTATATCTACTACACATGTAAAAAGCATGAATAACAATAGTAAACACGTATTTTAGCTCTTAAATTTTAGCATTCAATACGTAGTGTTTTTTTTTTTATAATTATGTTTAGGAGAGAAAGGTCTGAATGATTCGTCATTGGTGGAATTAAATGAATTGCCAATAAACGTGCCAGAAAGAATTGAAGACGCCCGCCTTATACATCGTTAACAATGTCAAAACCCTGCCAACGATTCTTTCTTTCTAGCATCGGGGCTAGCGGAGCGTGAAATCGACTCTTGAGAATTTTGCCAACGAAAATCGTTACAAATTTCAACGCGGTTCATGCTATACACACTCCGTATAATAATAATATCTATATATTAATACGTGAAGCAAAAACTTTGTATCCCTTTTTACGAAAATTGCGCTGACGGAGGAGTATGAAATTTTCCACACTTATAGAGAATATAGAGAAGAAGAGCATAATGCTAATATATTTTTTTAAATAATGCATAAAAGATACATTAAATCAATAAAGAAAACATTACACACACTACATACCATGTATTTGACGCACACATGCATGCATACTATTTATTGTCAAACTTTTGTTCTTGACGTCTGTGGTCAAATTGAGAATAGATTAAATATTGTTTGTCTTTGTTAATATTTTTTATAGTGTAGTCTTGGCGAAAATTGTGATTATAGAAGTATAAAATACAATCATAATAGTGTACAAACTTACAATTCCAATTAATTATAGTCGAATTTCGACTACTGCGGGACCTCTAGTATGTATAATAATACAGTTAACGGGACTTAGAAACATCTAAGCAGCGCAGGACTTAGAAATATCTAAGTCCCGTTAAGAAATTGGTTAGGTACCTCCCGGTCATTATTATTGTCTATGAGAAAAAGTGATTGACAAAAAAATTGTGATCTAAGAGGATTAATATAAGGAATTTTGTAGGCAGCGGCTTGACTCTACCCCTGGCATTGCTGAAGTTCATGGGCGACGGTAACCACTCACCATCAGGTGGGCCGTATGCTCGTCTGCCTACAGGGCAATAAAATATAAAAAAAAAGAATAAAGCTAAACATTACTTTGTCTAACAGTTCACGTAACTACATTCTGTTAATATTGCATCATTACTCAAACAGTTAATGTGTAGTTAGAACAGACCAAAACCTCATTTATCCTACGCCATAGCAGAAACACAGATAAACAGAGGAAAAAAAACAAGTTTTTTTTTTTTCAAAATGAGAATGAAAACAATTCGTCACGTCCGTTGTCGGACGACGCAAAAGGCGGGAAGACGGCGCTCGTTGATTGGTGCAAATTGAATTTGGAATCAAGGAGCGGTGGGTGGGTGTTGACGGGACGCGGGGGGCAGCGGCGGGGGTATTGTCGCGCGATCGCTCGCTGATTGCTCGTTTGTGGTACGACTGGATTATTGTGGATATTACTGTTTATCTAAAAGTACAATTAAATCTAATATTGTTTTTTTTTTTATTAAGTAATACGTGCAAACCGCCTACGCATGCTGATAATTTCGATGCTTAACAAACTATACGTCAGTATCCACAGTGCAGTAACAACAGCTATCTCACTATTTTAATGCATAATTTTGTTCTGTGGAAAGATACGTCCCAGGCTCATAAGTCAAAATAAGTTTTACTGCCTGCATTTAAGGTAGGAATTTACTATAATACTGCTCTAACCAGAGGATTTTGCTAACATTAACCCTAGCGAGAGCAATACTTCGCAGAATCTACCACCGGCGAGAAACTCAGTGGGCTGTATCTCTGGGTTAATTTGCTCGTCGAGCCATTTGTCGCAAATGACGGGTTCGGCGAGAACGATGACCGATGCTTGAGGCACCTAAAAGCACCGTTAGTGGATCGGGAGGATCCGAAATGACATGCTCAGGGCGACGTCTACTGTTTACCATTCGGTCCGCAGGATCGGAAATGAGTTTTTTTTCAAGATTACAATGATTACACGAGTCAACACCAAATTTTACTTTGATTGCAAAGCATAAAATATCGATATTTTAGATCGTAATTAGACGGGGAAAAAAATACATGGCAAATTTAAACTTATAAAAAAATTTAAAAATGAGTATTATTACTATAACTATCACAAACGCAAACTTTATACGAAAAAAGGTATTTTATATTAGTTTTTGTGAATAATTAACCAAAAAACCTAGTATAAACGTTAAGACAAAGAACGAACATTTTTGAAGTGAAACTTCTTTAGGCGCATGAGGGTAAAATTTTTACAGAACGTCACTCAGGTATGCAACGGAAGTGACATCAAACTACTATTGAAATTAAGTACTTTTCAAATGTCAGTAGTAGTAGTTGTTGTATTTTTCCAACTGGAAAGGCAAATGTATCATACCATACAGCCTAATATTCTATAATCTTTTTGTGAAAAATGTTAAAAGGGATTGAAGTGAAATGAAAAGAATTTGGAACATTAATCAAATAGTATGAAATTAAATTAGTCAATTCAATTGGCAAAATATTAGTCATTTACAATTTAGAAATCTAAACATAATGTGCCTGTCAACACTGAGGTTTGAGATTGACATTTGACAGACTTTTGGCGGGAACATATGAGTCGTCTATTATCAAAGGTGGCAATCTGTGCATTTGAACAAAAAAATGTTATTGATATGTCAATACAGATTGATTTGAATATAATCGTCTCCTTCAAAGAATACGGTTCAAAACCTGCATTAAATAAAGGTTGATACTTAACCTGTTATTCATCTAAGATGTCGTTCAGAAGAGTTTTGTGACTGCCAATGGAATACAAAGTCAATAATTCGTTTTTCTGATTTACCAATTATTGTCCAAAAGTCACATTGCCGGCTTTGATAATAGTCGACTCATATCTTCCTTTTTCCCTTCCTCTAAGTCTCGGAAATCTAAAGTTTTAGATTTGTATAAATATAAGCAAGACTTATAAATTAGTTCGCCAAAAAAGTTTCACTTCTGACATGTGTACTTTGTACGCACGCACTTTTTTTTGTAGAGCTGTGTTATCCATGTAATGTCTCGCGCAGTAGCTCAAAGCGCCCGAGACTATATTTGTGAGTCTCAAACATACAAAGCGAATGTGTCAGTTCATAGCACTAGTCGCAGTCCACGGACATGTCCACTTTACTAAAAATAATAATGTCGCAATTTATATCCACTCAAACTAATACTTATGTCATTTAGTTAAAACATATTTATTATTGCCGACTCGTGGGCCCCTTGTCATTTGTTGTTTGTTGTTATTATAACGACATTAATACGTTGATCGCCATATGGAAAATCGCTTTTTTTTATTGCTTAGATGGGTGGACGAGCTCACAGCCCACCTGGTATTAAGTGGTTACTGGAGCCCATAGATATCTACAACATAAACGCGCCACCCACCTTGAGATGTAAGTTCCAAGGTCTCAGCATAGTTACAACGGCCACCCCACCCTTCAAACCGAAACGCATTACTGCTTCACGGCAGAAATAGGCGGGGTGGTGGTACATACCCGTGCGGACTTACAAGAGATCCTACAACCAGTGATTACGCAAATTATAATTTTGCGGGTTTGATTTTTATTACACGATGTTATTCCTTCACCGTGGAAGTCAATCGTGAACATTTGTTAAGTACGTATTTCATTAGAAAAATTGGTACCCGCCTGCGGGATTCGAACACCGTTGCATCGCTACATACGAATGCACCGGACGTCTTATCCTTTAGGCCACGACGACATGTTTTCATTCAGGCAACAATGCTCACCGGCATCGGATATTTAGACATATGATCAAAATATACATTTGCGATCATAAAGACGTGATTCGATAATTACATACCTGTGCTAGATTATTAGCTGTCTTCTTGTCTTCAAGTCGGGAGACGCTACCGTTTTGCGCCATCTAGAGTTTCTTTTTTTTTTGCCTACATAAGCTGAGAGCCTAGAGAGGCTATTTCGGCGTAACCTTAACTAGTAGGTGAGCTCACGGGGCTCAAACCTGATGACGTTGCTAACACGAACCCTAGCAAGAGCCGTGCTTCGCAGAACCTACCATCGGATCGGAAACGCGACCCACTGAGAAGATCCGGCGAGAAACTCAGTGGGCTTGTATCCACTCAAACTAGTACTTCCGTCACTTGAGGAATTGTTCGAGATGATACCAACGTCTCGTTTTTACCATCGCACTGCCCGCCACCGGAGTAGAGTTCATCCATACTACCTGGAGCCACTGCGGTCATCCACAGTGCGTTTCCAGAGATCCTTTTTGCCACGTACCATCCGGCTATGGAATGAGCTCCCCTCCACGGTATTTCCCGAGCGCTATGACATGTCCTTCTTCAAACGAGGCTTGTGGAGAGTATTAAGCGGTAGGCAGCGGCTTGGCTCTGCCCCTGGCATTGCTGAAGTCCATGGGCGACGGTAACCACTCACCATCATGGGCCGTATGCTCGTCTGCCTACAAAGGCAATAAAAAAAAATAAAAATAAAAACTTATCATAATTATTAGTGCCCACTCGTGGGCCCCTTGTCGTCGTGAAAGACGTGATTCGATAATTACCTGTGCTAGATTATTAGCCATCTTCTTGTCTTGAAGTCGGGAGACGCTACTGCTTCGCGCCATCTAGACGGTAATGACACGGCTTTATGTACCACTTGCCAATGGTGCATTTAAAAAAGAATTTGGTACTAACTCCAAGATCGAATCCATGCACATCGCATATCAGACGAATATACCAAATGTCTTACCTATTACACAACAAATATTGGATAGAAAATACTCAAAATATTTTTCCAAGGTCAACAGCTAATAGGTATGTAGTTAATTTTGATGGATCCATGGAGATTAAGTGTAGCGTAATCTATCTACCTAGCAGATAATTAATCTTTTAAAATATGTATATATATATATATATATATTTATATTTTTCTTTCACTGGCAACAGACACATGCTTTGTATTAATGTATTTCTGTAATTTTATTTATTTCTTTATATTTGTATTCAATTTATGCATTTCTGTATTCTAATTATTTACCTACATAATCTAATATATAAAATTCTCGTGTCACAGTTTTCGTTGCCATACTCCTCCGAAACGGCTTGACCGATTTTGATGAAATTTTTTGTGCTTATCCGGTATCTATGAGAATCGGCCAACATCTATTTTTCATCCCCCTAAATGTTAGGGGTAGTCCACCCCAAAATTTTTTTTTTTAATTTTTAGACAAAATTTTTTATTTCTATTTTTTTATGATACAACATACAAAAATACATACAATCCTCAATTTTCACCCCTCTACGATTAACCCTTATTTTTTATTTGCTAATTAAAAACTTTCAAATTTTTTGCGAGAGTTTTGTTTTTATTTTGTCATGACGTAGAATAAAAAAATTCATATTACTCTGAAATTTTCACCCCTCTACGATCAACCCCTATTTTTTATTTGTTAATTATAAACTTTAATTTTTTTGGCAAAATTTTCATTTTAATTTTTGTTTTGTCATGAATTAAAATAAAAAATCTGATGTTACTCTAAATTTTTCATCCCTCTATGATCACGCCTATTTTTTATTTGTTAACTACAAACTTTAATTTTTTTGGCAAATTTTTTATTTTGTTTTGTCATGGCTTAAAATAAAAAAAATCGTATTACTCTCAATTTTCACTCTTATAGGATCAACCCCTATTTTTTTGATCCCGATTAATATTTTTTTTACTCTATGCACAGATCCGCAATAAGGTTGCAAGATGGCAATCAAATATTATAATTGTAGTATGATAAATTCTTATTCAGAGTTTATAATTTCAAGTTCCTTTATTTATGACTTTTTAAATTGAATTTTATCTCCCTCCCTCGCCGGTCGACTACTGATCAGCTATCAATCGATCAGCTATCCCCGCCAGGTGTCACCACTCATCCAGCAAATATCACGTAGTAGGGATGAGGACGAAGCCGGTCTCCTGTCTTACTTACTCACTATACATCATAGATTATACACTTAATATATTTGAGAGCTATACAATACTATACATTTTTCAGTCATGTTTTTTTTGGTTTTTATTTGTGTATCAATAGTATGTTCAGTAGGTCTGAGAATCGGCTACTATCTATTTTTCATACCCCTAAGTGAAAAGGGTTGTCCACCCCAAACATTTATTTTTATTTTTATTTATTCGGATTTTTTTTTGTTTATAATGAGGTATTATGTGGTTAAATGAGGTTTTTTTTCTCAGTAGAATTTCCCTAGAAATCTTATTTAAGGCAACACAACGTTTGCCGGGTCAGCTAGTATCATATAATATCATACTTTTAAGAGATCAACTCGATGCCTCCAATGGACACTACTCTAACTAAAAAATTTGAAATTTTCGTTTTTCACGCAAATCGCTTCACTATTTTAAAAGTATTACAAATCATTATTGATGGGGTTCGAAGCAAGAGTAAATCAGCTAGTTACACAAAAAAACCATAAATATATCTGCAATAATAAAGACTTTATCAACTTTTTTCGTTTAAACGCTCCTCCTGTAAACCTACGAATTTGGAGTTAGCGTAGTGTTCATTGGGGGCATCGAAGTAATATGATGAGTCCTGGTTACTTTAATAAATAAATAAATAACAATAGAGCTACACATCCTGACAAAATAACTTATATTATTTTAGTAAATAATAGAAAATAACTTAATATTAATTTAATTGCACCTACCACTATTTACTCTGCACTACCTTTGGTTGACCGGTAGAGAATGCCTTAGGCATTAAGTCCGCCAATGTAAATTTTACATGTAATGTAATAAATAAATAAAATAAATAATTTTAGTCTCACTTTACACTATTATCAAATGATTCATATTCTAAAATGCACATTTGGCTTTATTCACCAATGCTATTATAATAAAATCATTTAAATTTTAATGCGCTGTTAGATTTTCAATAATAAACAATTTATCTTAAAATGTAACATGCCACAAAATCATAATTATGTATGTGAAGAATTCAAAACGAATTAGCTTAAGCGTGGCGTCATCTACCGGCGAGGCTCATGAATATAATATGAGTACATGTCTAATAGATGGCGCTTTCGTCAATTTATTGCTGTTTTTATTGTTACGACCACTTTGCTCGTTCACGGAATGCTCTTAACTAAATTACACACATTTATTACACGCTAGAGTTATACATCGCTTTCCATTGTATAATGGAGGCCCTTGTTAAGAATATAGTACCGAAATTATTTGGAAGGATCCTTTGTATTTTATTTAAACAACATCACAAGGTTATTTATTGATTTTATTAATTCATTTTCGTCAAACTTAGGCTGACAGTCCTTTACACATAAGCTGTGGGTTAGATGAAGAAAAAAAACACGTGTGGCACTCGAGGACTGCCGCGGTAAAGCTATTGCATAGCATTTTTAATCAACTTATGCAATTATAATTAGACAATAATAATTTAATATTAAAAGAATAATAACATAAGACCACGCTGTATTTATAAACTGCGTGTGTATACATGGTAGGCGGAGTGGGGGTGTTGGTTTTATTTTCGTTCCGGAATTTCTTGATTCGGTCGCCGTCCTCAAAGCCCGCGATAAAAGCCATGCAATAGCTTAAAAACTGATATCGTCTGATGTAGAATCGATTCAGTGGTAGGCAGACGCATTCGTGAAACTTTATTTTTTAGGCGGAGGCGTTCGGGCAATTGCTACCTAACCCTGGGCTCTCATCCATGTACTCCAGTCCACTGGTCTAGCCCTTCTTGGTCAATCCTGGCAACAATAGAAGAATATAGTTATAATTCTTCTTTTTTTAGTTAAGGCCATAATTTGTTTCTTGCGATTTAATTATTGCCAATGTCCAAGTTCATAAAGAATTATAAAATACATCATTATCTTAATCTGTTAATTAAAAAATCTGGAATTCTAAAATATGTACAACATTGTCTTAATTTGGTAAGTGAAAAATGATATTGAGGGAAATTAAATGAAGCTGATTTATTCGAGACTCGTAACCATTGAGATGAGATGGGACGAAATGAAGACTCAATAAAATGGTGGTTAAATACTGAAACTTTAGTGGAAATTTTAGAGGAAACCAGTAAGCTTGTCCAGCGACATTGTTTCATTTTCCTACATTTGTGCACTTTCACAGATTCTAAACGGTTAATAAGCCACCATTATTACACTTTTAAACCATAAAAAACAATAAATTATCGAAACAATTCACACAACTTCGTTCGTTGAGTTCCCGCCAAATACCCCAATTTTTTTTTATTGTAAATTGTGACATTCTCTTAAAGCAAAGACATCAACAATCATACTTTCCCAGATTTCAGTCTAACTACATACTGAAAAAATGAATCCGGTTTTGGGTACAAATCGCGTCATGTCACTGAAGGTTTAGCGTCTAGTATGATAATACAATAGATTTTATATGTAAACGAGTTCTTTACGTATTCAGAGATTTGTACGGAGGGTGAATGTTTTAAATTGCTGGATGCGATATAGAGTAGTTAAAATAAAGTATGTATCTATCATTTTGGTGGTTCTAACTCAAGAGATCAAAATGGAACGTTTCTAAAAGTCATGATAAAATTGTAAATACTTAAATATCACGATGGGCAGGTATTTTATAATTTATTGAATTTATAATAATTCATATTATAATATTAATAACAATCTATATATTAGTCTCGAGAACGGCTGGACCGCTTTGGCTAATTTTGGTCTTGAATTATTTGTGGAAGGCCAGAGAAGGTTTAAAAGGTAGATAAAAATGAAAATGCTCTGAATTAAATAAAAATAACAATTTTGTTTTTCCTTTGATGTAGGTATGTGTCCCCGTCGGATGGATTCCTTTTGTTTGTTTTAAGTTTATTTTATACAAAAGTTTAGGTCTTTTATCTATCGATTGAGGCACTACGAAGTGTGCCGAGTCAGCTAGTATTTATATAAGGTTTTCCCCGAGGACCAACCCGTGCCTCTGTCAAGGTGCACGACCGCACATTCTTCTTGGCTTCTTGCTCGTCTGACAGCATACCCAAAAAAAGGTACGGCCAAAATACGAAGTCTTGTGAAAACAAGATATCGTATCCACAAAAATGTTTGCAGGGCTGAGTGTCAACTGTTTTAATAATTACGGGACTAAATTTCTATTCTTCCTAAGTATCTTAATTAATAAATACAATAAATAGTGGCAGCACTTTTCGATTGTATAGTGTAAATTTTAATATATCGCACCTTTAGATTAGAAGTGACTTAAATTTTAAGAAAATGGTTTTTATATTTGTATGATTAAAAAATATGTATTCTATCAGTTTATAAAATTAAAAAGTCTCTTTTAATCTAGAAAAGAACAAAGTATAGACGGAAATTAAAAAAAAATTACAAATGTTCAATTACATTTTTAGCGTTCACCAGTAAAAAACAAGTTTTTTGATTAAGTTACTTCTATTTTAAAGGTGGTATGTACTTTCAAACCGCTTTTCTCTTGTTAGCTGCATATCTAGGCGAATAAAATTACATCTAGATTTAATTTAAATTACTCAATAGTCAGTACAATAACAGACACAAGTTAAATTATTTAACCCACAGACACAGCCCACTGAGTTTCACGCTGGATCTTCTCAGTGGGTCGCGCTTCCGATCCGGTGGTAGATTCTGCGAAGCACTGCTCTTGCTAGGGTCAGTGTTAGCAATTCTCCGGTTAGAGCCCCGTGAGCTCACCTACACACGCTAGGGAGCCTCTCAAGGCTATCAGCATAGGTAGGAAAAAAAAATTAAATTATTATCGACATCGAGTCCAGAACAGCTCTATAAATATATCAGTTTAATCTGTATAATGTTCTTCCACCATCTGACTTATGGCGGCCAATCGCATCCACTTACAATCTGCGAAATTACAATGCGCTCACGGACAACCAAAATTGATTCCTAACCGCTTGCTTATAAAGTTTAAGTCACTACGACAAAGTGTCTTAAGTGATTCATGTTCTTTTCCGAAAATAATTTAATGGCGCCGAAATGTCATCGCAAATCGGCCATTTTGAATTGATTTCTTTGATTCCATTAAGGAAAAAAGCATTGGTTTCCGAATCATCGGAAATTGTTTCCGATTATTTTAATCGCATATTACGTCATGTTAAATTGGTTGTGTGTGCGTAACAACTTTTAGGTGTACATATAATTATGAGTGAGGGTATCCATATAGAGTCCCTTCCTTATTTCGCTGTAAAGTCGTGTTTTATGTAATTAACACCACAGTTGAAACAATAGAAATTTTATTGTTGTAGCGGCATAAACATTTCTAAGTTATTATATTACATTAATTATTAAACACGTTATAAATTATTTTTACGTTTTAAATTTTCGGCGGTAAAAAGGTCCCGTCTCACAGACTATCTTCTTTTCCCCACATCTCGTGCGTTCCGGCTTACGCATCATAAAAAGGTGCATTCTTAAACGCCACATAAGTATTATATTTGTGTAAGTTAAAAGAAAGGGATGTCATAGGCTCCAACACTACTAAAAACAGCAGGCTGTGAGGGATCTTTTTAAGGCAGCTGTTAATTAGATGATTTAGTGAAAACTTAGACCTATACCAAATCAGGGAAACGTTGGCCCAAAAGACTTGAAAGAATGCAAGATTTTCGATGACCAGTGTGCTTAGTGCAAGTTTTTTAACGTTCTCGATAGCGTAAAAGTTAACTCAAATTTGTATGAAGGCGGAACGCTTGCCGATGTTTGACGCTAGGGGCGCTGTTTTTTATGCTATCGAGAAAGTTCAAAAACTCGCACTAAGCGACAGGTCGAACTAGCAATCTAGTACTCAAAAGAGTAGTAGACCTTGGTCTGTACCAAGTTCCTGTTCGCTAGAAGTAATAGTGTTCTGTGGTCTGTACTCATTCGACTCTATACCTATCTCAAAGTACCTATTCATTATTATATCTATCGGGCACGGTAATTAGGCGTTTAAAACGCCCAATACCACTTGTTTGTTCATATTCATAGTAATAAAAAGCTCAAATATAGTAAAGTATTGTTAAAAAAAAACATAACCATTGTAAACATGTAAAAAAAAATACGATTTGCTTGTCAAAAAAATACAGCAAATCTTCAATTTTTTTAAGGGATTTTATGACCTGGTAACTAAAATCTTTAAGTCATGTCTTATTTTAATTTATATTCTAATTTTTATGAAAAATGATGATATGGAGTGAAATTAAATGAAATGAAGATAGTTAATTTGAGATATTAATCAACTGGGATTAAATGAAATGAGATGAGATGATATGGGATGACATATAATCTCAGTAAAATGGTGGTCATTTACTAAGATTTTTTCAATTGTCTTTTTGGAGGATCCCGAGAAGTTACGTCCAGCGGCTTTGTTTCATTTTCCCATATTTGTGCATTTTCACAGATATTAAACAGTTAACAAAGCACGGTTATTACACATTTAAAGCTGAAGAAACACTAAATAGAGAAAATAAAACAAATCACAGAACTTCACTCCTCGCGTTCCCGCCAAAAAGTCGCAAATCTTCGAGTATCCGCCGAGGCACAGAGTAGTTAAACAGTTAATAGACAAACTCATAGATTATAAATTAATAGACACTGACGTCAAACATAGTACTCATTTTTATATCCCAATAAAATATTAACGTCTTTATTTATGACTCGTCTAATATCGATCACGACGGAACTGCCCATAAAATTAACCGCCAAAGTCAATAAGGCACTAAAATATTTACATCGCCATAATTAAATCTCGAATCCGCTGCATAAATGGGATAGAAAAACACGTTTTTGAGTTTACGCGGTTTTTTATATGCCCTCAGATAATTATCGGTATAAGCCTTCGCAGTCTTAGTTCCAGGTGGTGCTTTAAGGTGAAAAATGGAGGACAGGGGAATGACATAAAAATGCCCAAGTGAGTAGGTGAGCTCACGAGGCTGTAACCTGAAAGCGTTACTAACACTAGCACTAGCAAAAGCAGTGCTTCGCAAAATCTACCACCGTATCGGACAGCGCGACCCACTGAGAAGATCCGGCGAGAAACTTAGTGGGCTGTGTCTGTGGGTTAATTTACTCGCCGAGCCCTTCGTCGCAAGCGGAGGGTTCGACGAGAACGATGACCGGTGCTTGAGGTACGTAAAATAAATAAATAAATAAATATTTACTAACAATCACGCCACGTTAACTGGTCCCGTGATAAGTTCGTAAAGAACTTGTGTTACAGGTACCAGATAATGGATATAAATGTAAGATTTTTATTATACACATACATATATTTAATATACATCCATAACCCTGGAAAAGACATTGATATAATTTATCATACAAATATCTTCCCTTGGCGGGATTCGAACCCGCGACCCCCTTGTGTAGTGACCATGTCACTTACCACTACACCAGACGGCCGTTAAAGCACCGTTAGTTGATCGGGCGGATCCGAAATGACGTGTTTTGGGCGACGTCGACTGTTTACCATTCGATCCGCAGGATCGGGTATGAAGGGGTGTTATAAGCACCCATAAGTACCTACCTACTTCCTCTCTATTTCCACCGCGAAGTCCGCGAGTCATACCTTTTATTTATAAGGATAGGACAATTGTCATTCAGTTAAAACTTCAACATCATTTCTCTAAAGGACTGACGGAATTCACATTTATGGGTCTCGGTAATCACATAACTTGAGGCTGTGAGGGCTTACGAATCCTCACTACTACAATAATTTACCGGTGGTAGGACCTCTTGTGAGTCCGCGCGGGAAGGTACCACCACCCTGCCTATTTCTGTCGTGAAGCAGTAATGCGTTTCAGTTTGAAGGGTGGGGCAGCCGTTGTAACTATACTGAGACCTTAGAACTTATATCTCAAGGTGGGTGGCGCATTTACGTCGTAGATGTCTATGGGCTCCACTAACTACTTAAGACCAAGTAGGCTGTGAGGTCGTCCACCTATATAAGCAACAAAAAAAATTAAAATTTGTGGTACTCTATCGTCAATACAAATATAGTGCCTAAAATTAGATTTCAACAATTTAAGCCTTTAATGTTAATACAAATTACAATTATCACAGTCTTAATACTATCCTTAATTTTTACCGAAGTAACTTTATTTCAAGCAAAGTTGAAACGGCCACTAATAAAAAATACCTTAAGTGCCATCTAGTTCATTTACATTTAACTACTTCACCTAGTATCTAATCAATTTATATGTAGTTAAGATAAATCACAATAGATGTCGTAAGCAACAAAAATAATTATTTGACATTCCTTAAAGAGTTACCAGTTTTATTTTTACCCCTTAATTACCGAAAAAGATATATGGTAAAAGTGCTTATTACTTAAAATCATTACATTACACATTAATTAGCTAAAAAAAGACAATGTCAAAAAATATTTATATATGCTAAAAGCCCGGTAAACCAACACCCGGTATTTTTGATGCTTATGCAGTTACACTAATTATTAAAATATAAAAACTGTGTCATTTCTATTTTGAGTCACATGTGTTTGTTATTATTACCACAGTTTATATCAGTTTAATTTATCACACGTTCTTGTTTTCTTTATGACATAGTCCATTTCTTTTTTTTACCTAAGCTGATGGCATCGATTATACACTTAATATATTTGAGAACTGATGGCCTTGAGAGGCCATTTTAGCGTAACCCTAACAAGTAGGTAAGCTCACGGAGCTCAAACCTGACGATGTTGCTAACACTAACTCTAGCAAGAGCAGTGCTTCGCAGAATCTACCACCGGATCGGAAACGCGACCCACTAAAAAGATCCGGCAAGAAACTCAGTGAGCTGAGTCTGTGGGTTAATTTACTTACCGAGCTATGAGTCGTGACTGACGGCTCGGGGAGAACGATGACCGGTACTTGAGGAACCTAAAAGCACCGTTAGTGGATCGGGAGGACCCGAAATGACGTGTTTTAGTACCGGAGTAAAATCGGGAATAATCGAGAGTTGCCGGCGGCCACAATGAGGGTTCTCGTGTCGTGTCGCTTTCTCAAAATGGCACACTGATGCCGGCTGTATATACTTACTGATGGATTCAAGGTCCATGTCGTTGTGGACGTCCACGTTTCTGACGTACCACGGGACTCCAGCGGCTGTCCTGTAAAAACGGGATTCTACTTCTGTTGCAGCTCTTTACTTACAGAATACACTGAGAACTAAGAAAAAATGCAAGTATTTATGTTAAAGAGTGGCAAGGCACCGTAGACGACTGGTGCTATTTTTATCACATGTGCGTTAAAAAAAAACTCTTGGAAAACCCTTTCATCTGTGATAGGAACAAAATCATCAACACTAAAAATACCTAAATGTGTATAGCAAAGGGCAACTTATACAAGGAAATTTTGACCAATACACACAGCAACACCGACAGTATGTCGAATTTTCGCTGTAGCGAGTGTGTTTTTTTTTTGTTTATTTACAGAAAGTTTTGTGTATTTCAAAAAACATGTAAAGTTATTCAAAAGTGACGAATTGTTATTCGAAAGTGTAATTATTTAACAAAATGAAGGTTATAGAAGCCAAAATAGTTGTACTTGGATCACAAGGTACTTACTTAAATAGAAAAAAATGTGCTATTACTAACAATTCATTTGTAATATAACAATAACAGGTTTAACTTTATTAGGTGAATCGAATGTTTCGTAACTATTACGAATCGCGCGAGGTTTGAGACTTTTGTTCTTGAAAAACCAATGACGCCTTTTACTGAAAATTTACTGCATTTTCCGGTGCTGAAAAATAACTTTTACGTTTGTAATAATTAATAATTCGATTCTGTTGTTGATATTAGCTGTTTCTTGTCGATTCTCCTCACTTTAAGTGCATCTCGAATCGGTTGAAATACTATGAAAATAGAAAAACGTATTCACACTATGCAGGTTTTTTACTAATAATAAATACAACACTAAACTTGTATAGTTTGTATGTTTTCAAGATGAACATTGAATGATTTGATTTCTGCATAGATCCATTAACTTAATCTGATCATTTAAATCATTGAAAAAATATGTAAATATTTGTTTAAAAGAAATTGCCTTTCAAACATTGCACAATGCCATTGAAGCTTTAAGCTTATGTTTCTGGATGGTGTTTGCATGGTGATGCTTATTGGCTCCTGTACTTAACTGATTTACACTGATTTAACTGATTTTCACTGGTGGTAGGACCTCTTGTGAGACCGCACGGGTAGGTACCACCACCCTGCCTATTTCTGCCGTGAAGCAGTAATGCGTTTCAGCTTGAAGGGTGGGGCAGCCATTGTAACTATACTGAGACCTTAGAACTTATCTCAAGCTGGGTGGCGCATTTACGTTGTAGATGTCTATGGGCTTTCAGTAAACACTTAACACCAGGTGGGCTGTGAGCTCATCCACCCATGTAAGCAATAAAAAAAAATTACACCAGTTGTGCGGTGAGTTTGATCAGTTATAAATACAATAATTAAAAATGAGTCCATGTTTAAGTTGATGGCTAATCAAGATTACAGAGAGCATTCAAAAGTGATTTCATCTTATCAATTTCAAAGTTCTGTCAAAGGTCATCCATCAATCACTTTATCGAAGTGTTACAAAGCCGAATTATTTCATACTAGCGGCCAGCCTTCACTTTGCTTTGAAGAAAATGATTATATTTATTATAGTCTAAAAAAATCTAGTCAAAAAAAGGTTATTCTAAAAAAAGTAGCCTCAGTTACTCTTTACATAATCAGCTACCTATCAGTGAAAGTCTTGTCAAAATCGGTCCAGCCTTTGCAAAGATTAGCCAGAACAAACAAACAGAAACTCGAATTTCATTTATATGTATAGATATAATAAAAGGAGCATTGTCCTTAATAGCCTTTTCATTGTGCAAGGCACAGATGCTACTTTACAGTAATAATGACTAGAAAAATAAGTATTTTCACTTACGTACATAAAGTCATAGGTGTTGTGAAAAGAAAAAGAATATCTGATCTATGAAAATATTGATCTCAGTTCCAGCTGCAGACCACAACACAATATCAATACTTTAAATATAATTACATAAAATGTATGCATGTAAAACAAATATACAATTATTATTTTCCCTTAATCTATTTATATAATGAATAGTTGTATTTTTCCTTTGTACCAATTTAAATAATAATTTTACACATATTTTTATTTTATTTATAACATAAATAATAACTAGAGGTCCCGCAGTAGTCGAAATTCGACTATAATTAATTGGAATTGTAAGGTTGTACACTATTATGATTGTATTTTATACTTCTATTATCACAAATTTCGCCAAGACTACTCTATAAAAATTTTTAATAAAGACAAACAATATTAAATCTATTCTCAATTTGACCACAGACATCAAGAAAAAAAGTTTGACAATAAATAGTATGCATGCGTGTGTGCGTCAAATACATGGTATGTAGTGTGTTTAATGTTTTCTTTATTGATTTAATGTATCTTTCATGCATTATTTAAAAAAAATATTAGCATTGTGCACTTCTTCTCTATATTCTCTAAAAGTGTGGAAAATTTCATACTCCTCCGTCCGCGCAATTTTCGTAAAAAGGGATACAAAGTTTTTGCTTCACGTATTAATATATAAATAATAATACAATAATTTTATTTATTTTATTATTAATAATTTTACACATAAAATTATTATTTGTTTGTTTGTCTGTTTTAGTTCTATGCAGTCAAAAACAATATGTTTCTTTGTCACAGCTAAAGCAAAATGAATGAAAAAATCAAGAAAACATGATCACTTCTTCTTAATATGTACTTATTCCGCGATTAATAACAAAAAATAAATTCAAATTTGTAAAGAAACCACTTACTAGTGAAATTTAACATTAAATTTGAACTCTGTAGCTTTAGTATCTTAAATCAATCCAAGGCCGTTGCTACTATGCAGTACTTAAATATTAAATAAATAAACGGTGATGAAGTGCTCTGAGGAATTGTTTGAGATGATCTCATGATCTCGTTTTTACCATCGCACCGCCCGCCACCGGAGTAGACTTCATTCATACTACCTGGAGCCACTGCGGTCATCCACAGTGCGTTTGCAGAGGTCTTTTTGCCACGTATCATCCGGCTATGAAATGAGCTCCCCTCAACGGTGTTTCCCGAGCGCTATGACATGTCCTTCTTCACACGAAGCTTGTGGAGAGTATTAAGCGGTAGGCAGCGGCTTCGCTCTGCCCCTGGCATTGCTGAAGATACATATAATACTATTTAATATGCATGTATGAATATATTAAATACATATATAGATAACCATACAGGGCAAGTTCTTTCACCAGGTGGTAGGACGTCTTGTGAGTTTGTACGGGTAGGTACAACCACCCTTCCTATTTCTGTTAAGTAATGTTTCATTGTCCTGTAACAACTGAGGCTTAGAACTCGTGTCCTCTATGTGGGTGGCAGCATATACCTTGTTGATGTCCATAGGCACTTCAACCTATTTTAGCTATAAAAAATTCAGGATCGTGCTGGTAGTGGCCTTCCTTCAGTAAGTAATTAACGCATAAAGGTTTTTTTTTTATTGCTTAGATGGGTGGACGAGCTCACAGCCCACCTGGTGTTAAGCGGTTACTGGAGCCCATAAACATCTACAACGTAAATGCGCCACCCACCTTGAGATATAAGTTCTAAGGGTCTCAGTATAGTTACAACGACTGCTCCACCCTTCAAACCGAAACGCATTACTGCTTCACGGCAGAAATAGGCGGGGTGGTGGTACCTATCCGCGCGGACTCACAAGAGGTCCTACCACCAGTAATTACGCAAATTATAATTTTGCGGGTTTGATTTTTATTACGCGATGTTATTCCTTCACCGTGGAAGTCAGTCGTGAACATTTGTTGAGTGCGTATTTCATTTGAAAAATTGGTACCCGCCTGCGGGATTCGAACACCGGTGCATCGCTCAACACGAATGCACCGGACGTCTTATCGCTTAGGCGACGACGACTTCAACGACTTCAGTGCTCACTGAATTAGTTTAATTACTTCCAATAATCCGCATCTTCGTTTGCCGAGAATGACATATGGAAAGCGTATTCTAGAAGCCAATACAAAAAGAGGGGTAGGGTGAGCCGTGCCGACCGAGAGGACTGGTGGTCGTGGCGCCGACGACCGCCAGTCCGGCGTCCCGAGGGCGAGGGTGATGGAAGAGATGTGCTCCGCACTAAGCGCTTCACCTTCCCCCCTTTGCCTTTTCATGAGTTCTGTCTCATGCGAGGTTTGGATGCTGGTTGTTGAGGGACAGGAGGTTTTAGTCGGTTCAACTCCGACATGCCCCGCACTCCATCCCCAGTGGAGGGCGGAAGTCCGGGGATTTCCTCCTGCCCAAAAAAAAAAAAAGGGTGAGCCGTGTGTAAAAGTTGTCAATGGAAAATAATCTATCGCACGTTAGTGATGTGTCCACGGAAGTTTTGAAAACCGATGATAAGGTTGGTAATTACCAGAAAAGTTATTTAAACATGAATTTGTCGGTGGAATATTACGGGCGATCAGTGGTTTTTTTTTTTTAATTCAATTAGAACTACCTTTACCGATTACGTCAGCGTTTTTTTTTTTAATATCAACATCACATTTCTTTGCGCTACCGTAAATTTTTCTATAAAAAAATATTTTCGATTTTTATGTGTGTATTATTTAAATTTCTAAATCGCTAGACGAGGTCAGTGACATTGGCAGAGCCGTCACCCGCCTTGAGACATGAGGTCGATGTCTCAATATAAAACATGACCTCCCCCCACACCCTCTCTAAACCGGATACTGGGAATAACTGACCTCTGACAGCGGAATTACGTAATCGTAACTGACGCCATTACAAAATATTTAACGAGCAGTTTCGCTTTCAATATAGCCTAACTGTCGATTGATTCGCGTCTAAAACCAGTTTCATAATAAAAATACATTTGAATTTAATGAATAATTTAGTTTTCGTTACTATCGAATTTGGATCGTTCATGATAAACCTGATTTAAAGTTTAGGAAGATTGATAATAATAATCTGTGCTATTTTTTTTTTTTTTTTTTAACATGACAGATAATATTACGTCATTGTACCGAAATAACTTGGGAGTCATTGTACGTATATTATGGTTTTTTATTAATTATTTTATTGCATAGATGGGTGGACGAGCTCACAGCCTACCTGGTGTTAAGTGGTTACGGGAGCCCATAGATATTTAAAACGTAAATGCCGCCACCCACCTTGAGATATGAGTTCTAAGGTCTCAGTATAGTTACAACGGCTATCTAGCATGATCCCTCGAGTTCACTAAAATAGGTAGGATTAAAAAAATGAAAACATAATATGTTAGAGTCGGCCCGGTGTCCGGTTCGCGCCTTCGTTACAGTTCAATGATTTATTATTATTTAATATCATTACATATATCTGTTTAATTAAGTTAAGATATTATTTCTAAACACGATTGCGTCACATAACTAGCCGACATAATGAGTTCAATGGTCGTTTGAATAGCTTTGTTTTCGCCCGCAAACTAACAGATCGCCCATGGTCATCACCACATAGGTGGTAATTCGTATTATACAAATTTTTTTTTTATTGCTTAGGTCGGTGGACGAGCTCACAGCCCACCTGGTGTAAAGTGGTTACTGGAGCCCATGGACATCTACAACGTAAATGCGCCACCCACCTTGAGATATAAGTTCTAAGATCTCATTATAGTTACAACGGCTGCCCCACCCTTCAAACCGAAATAGGCAGGGTGGTGGTACCTACCCGCGCGGACTCACACTCTACTACTCTGGTATTTTCACGGCTTAATTTCAGCTCGGCTATTACTTGATTGTCATCTTATTGTGTATTTTCTACGATAACATGGTATTCGGAACGCCCGTAAAAAGTTTAATTGCAAAGCAACAATTGTCATAATATAGGTTTTTTTTATCTATGGTTGTCAATAAACTGACCTAACTATGGTCGAATGTACTCGGAACGCTTCGAACCGCCAGACCTGGAAGCGCATTGCCTGGAGCGCGGTCGTCGGGAACACGGGCGACCTAACAGGTCCTACTGCACATACAGCGTCAGCGTAACCACGACCACTCTGACAAGAGTGTCCGACTGAGAAGAGTCAATAAACTAATAATAAACTAAGAGATGTGCATCTTATTATCTTTTTTGAAGTGAAAACTTCTTTAGAATCGTTGTGATTTCAAACCGGATGCAACGGAAAA
The DNA here is from genome assembly GCF_030269925.1 of Bombyx mori. NCBI lineage: Eukaryota > Metazoa > Arthropoda > Insecta > Lepidoptera > Bombycidae > Bombyx > Bombyx mori. The sequence continues at coordinate 1,065,973 of NC_085108.1, read as the reverse complement.
AACGACAGGTAAGAGACACAAATACAAAAATGTGTAGGATGAAGCCAGCAAAGAATGAGACAGAAATATACATACTATTTAATACAGCGCCATCTGTGAGATTTTTTAATACTAACGTGTGTATGAAAGCTCTTGTAGTGAATTTTAATTTAGGATTATACGTGAAATTAAAATATCAATTCACAGAGGGCGCTACCTTAAAATTATTTACTAATGACAAAATTTTACATACACTTAAGACGTTTAGGATAATTGTATTTTAATTTTGGAAGGTTTCACTTCTACCACGTATGAATTGCACACACGTTTTGTATTTTTTGTTATTGTAAAATCTTCCTCATCAAAACCCAAAATATAAACAAGGAGCCGTCCGCTACACCTTGCTATTTATATCCCGATCCTGCGGACCAAATGGAAAGCAGTCGACGTCGCCTAAAACACGTCATTTCGGATCCTCCCGATCCACTAACGGTGCTCTTAGGTACCTCAAGCACCGGTCACCGTTCTCGTCGAACCCGTCGCTTGCGACGAAGGGCTCGGCGAGTAAATTAACCCACAGACACAGCACTGAGTTTCTCGTCGGATCTTCTTAGAGGGTCGCGTTTCCGATTCGGTGGTAGATTCTGCGAAGCACTGCTCTTGCTAGGGTTCGTGTTAGCATCCGGTTTGGGCCCCGTGAGCTCACCTACATGTTAGGGCGAAGCTAAAATAGTCTCTCTCAAGGCTATCAGCATAGGTAGGGAAAAAGAAGCTATTTATACTAAAGATTACGGTACTGTTTCCGTGGTTTCATCATCATCGTCGTGGCCTAAACGATAAGACGTCCGGTGCATTCGTGTTGAGCGATGCACCGGTGTTCGAATCCCGCAGGCGGGTACCAATTTTTCTAATGAAATACGTACTCAACAAATGTTCACGACTGACTTCCACGGTGAAGGAATAACATCGTGAATAAAAATCAAACCGGAAAATTATAATTTGCGTAATCACTGGTGGTAGGACCCTCTTGGCAGTCCGCACGGGTAGGTACCACCACCCCGCCTATTTCCGCCGTGAAGCAGTAATGCGTTTCGGTTCGAAGGGTGGGGTAGCCGTTGTAACTATATTGAGACCTTAGAACTTATATCTCAAGGTGGGTGGCGCATTTACGTTGTAGATGTCTATAGGCTCCAGTAACCACTTAACCCTAGGTGGGCTGTGATCTCGTCCATCCATATAAACAATAAAAAAAAAAAGTGGGTTACTCTTGGCAGATCAGTAGCGGTCATGTGGAACCCTTGTTTATTAAAGCCTTGTCAGCAGTTCTCCGTAGTTGGCGAACTGAGGCTTGGCGCACTCATTAAGTGGGACTATGGTAAGGATCAAATCAGTCCAGCGCATGGGGCTTCGTCCACGAAATCTTTTACCATTGACCCTACCCTGAACAACAAGTTTCCGTGGTCTATGTTTTTTTATTATTGCTAAGATTATATTATATTATTATTTTATTATTATTTATATTATATTATTTTATGTGATATATATTTCTTATCTATGTATCTTTGTATGTATCTATGTATTTGTTTTGGCAATGTAATTTATAACCTAGTGTTCATTTTACTCATCATCATCATCATCATCATCAACAGCCCACAGTCGTCCACTGCTGGACATAGGCCTCTCCCAATCTACACCACTGAGCCCGGTCCATTTTACTCATGTCTACTGTAATTCTTTAAATTATCGCCATCTATTAACTTCATCACAGCTACGTACTTCTTGAATCATTCACTTCATCAACGAGGGTTAACTGGAAGATAATGCCTGCGTGACGTTAAGTTCGCCTTTGTACACTATTTTGTGCAATAAAGAATTTTCATTCATTCATTCATTCATTCAAGATGGGTGAAGAAACTCTCCATCCACCTGGTGGTGAGTGGCTAACGTCGCTCGTGGACATCAGCAATGCCAGGGCCAGAGTCAAACCGCTACCTACCGCTAAACCAATATACCAAGATAACATTTTTTACAATTGGTCTGTCTGTTTGTTCCGGCCAATCTCTGGAACGGCTCGACCGATTTTATCGGGATTTTTACTGGCCGATAGCTGATATAATAAGGAGTAACTAAGGCTACTTGTTTTTAGAAAAATTCTAAAATTATTATAAAACTAGCTGACCCGGCAGACTTCGTAGTGCCTCAATCGATAAATAAAAGACCTAAACTTTTGTATAAAATAAACTTAAAAAACAAAAGGAATCCGTTTGACGGCGGACACATCAAAGGAAAAACAATTTTTTTTTAAACATAATACCGAGCATTTTCATATTTTTTCACCTTTTAAACCTTCTCTGGACTTTCACAAATAATTCAAGACCAAAACTAACCAAATCGGTTCAGCCGTTCTCGAGTTTTAGCGAGACTAACGAACAGCAATTCATTTTTATATATATATTTAGATATATAATGTTTTGTTGAATTCCACGGAGACGAAGTCGCGGGCATAGCTAGTATATTAAAATGTTCGTCCATTTATTATCATGTGAGCCGTATGCTCGTCTGTCTGCTCGAGCAATGAAAGTAAAAAAAAAAAGTACCGTATATACATTTATATGCATGTAGTAAAAAGGGGTTTTATTATTACGAACAGACAATTTAATATTAACCAGAGGTCCCGCAGTAGTCGAAATTCGACTATAATTAATTGAAATTGTAAGTTTGTACACTATTATGATTGTATTTTATACTTCTATAATCACAAATTTCGCCAAGACTACACTATAAAAAAATATTAATAAAGACAAACAATATTTAATCTATTCTCAATTTGACCACAGACGTCAAGAACAAAAGTTTGACAATAAATAGTATGCATGCATGTGTGCGTCAAATACATGGTATGTAGTGTGTGTAATGTTTTTTTTATTGATTTAATGTATCTTTTAGGCATTATTTAAAAAAAATATTAGCATTATGCACTTCTTCTCTATATTCTCTATAAGTGTTGAAAATTTCATACTCCTCCGTCAGCGCAATTTTCGTAAAAAGGGATACAAAGTTTTTGCTTCACGTATTAATATATAGATTATTCGTATAGATTAGGAACTCGATCTAGGTTAGTTGACGATTTAAATTAATTAAATAATACGATAATAGAGTTAAGTACAATCGTTAATTGACCTCAAAAGAACAAAATTAGTTGTCGCTTCATTAATAAAAATTCTGTTAAAATCTATTGGATAATCAATTTTGGGTTTACTTTAAGATTTACAGACCCTAAACCCTTTAAGACATGTCCCTTAATTCAGTTCTCTGCATAGAGATGATGAAAAGTTTTTGTTTGACTAAAACCCAACTTGTTTACTGTGTATGAGTTGAGCCTTGATGAGTTTATGTGGACGCAATCGTGTTGAGATTGAGCATTGACTACTTGGTGAGCCTTGAAGTCATCCACCCATTTAGGACAGTTTTTTTTTTTTTTTTTTTCCCTCCCTTAGCTGATATGAAGCGGGCTAATAGGTGAGCTCACGGGGCTCAAACCTGACGTTGTTGCTAACACGAACTCTAGCAAGAGCCGCACTTCGCAGAATCTACCACCGGATCGGGGACGCGACCCACTGAGAAGATCCGTCGAGAAAGTCAGTGGGCTGTGTCTGTGGGTTAATTTACTCGTCGAGCCCTTCGTCGCAAGCGACGGGTTCGAGGTTTTATTTGGTGTCAGCATCAACAGTTCGATGTTTTTAATTAAATTAATTCAATTAAGTTTACCCGATTCAAATAGCTAGCAAAAAGTTTTTTGTTATGATATTTTTTCGAAATTTTTAACTTTCAAGGTCTCTCCTGTAATGTTGCAGAAACCTGGGAAACCCTTCGATATATGGACCGTTTATTTTGAAAGTGGTGTAAGTCCATTTTTGAACAGAATGAGCTATCACGTAATTCATGCTTAATTTAATGTAAATTTTTGGAACGAAGCTCCTTACGGCAGGCTTGGAGGGGATAGGGATTTTGCTGCGCGACCGAACTGAAAAAAAAAAAAAAAAAAATGTGATAGTAAAACCGTAAGAAAAAATCCGTGGAAAAAAGTGCGTGGAATAAAACCGTTAAATGAGACGTGCGCAGGCGCGACAGTCGCTACTCGTGTAGGAAGAAGGCGTTGCTTCATCGACGACTTCAGACCGCAGCTACCACCATGGGACAGTGGTTCCGGAAGTGGCGCATCGACATTAACCCCACGAAAAGCACAGCGGTGCTCTTCAAAAGGGGTCGCCCTCCGAACACCACGCTGAGCATCCCTCTCCCGACTAGGCGCGTCAACACCCCCGCCCCCGCCGTTCGCCCAATCACGATGTACGACCAGCCCATACCGTGGGCCCCGAAGGTCAAATATTTAGGCGTCACCCTCGACAGTAGGATGACATTCCGCCCCCACATCAAGACGGTACGCGACCGTGCCGCCTTCATTCTAGGACGTCTCTACCCGATGATATGTAGGCGAAGTAAAATGTCCCTTAGAAATAAGGTGACACTCTACAAAACTTGCATACGCCCCGTCATGACCTATGCAAGTGTAGTGTTCGCTCACGCGGCCCGCATACACTTAAAATCCTTTCAAATTATTCAATCCCGTTTTTGCAGGATAGCCGTCGGAGCCCCGTGGTTCGTCAGGAACGTCGACCTCCATGACGACCTGGACTTAGAGTCCATCAGTAAGTATCTGCAGTCGGCGTCCATGCGCCACTTCGATAAAGCGGCACGACACGAGAACCCTCTCATCGTGGCCGCCGGTAACTACATTCCCGATCCTGCGGACAGAATGGAAAGCAGTCGACGTCGCCCTAAACACGTCATCTCGGATCCTCCTGATCCACTAACGGTGCTTTTAGGTACTTCAAGCACCGGTCACCGTTCTCGTCGAACCCGTCGCTTGCGACGAAGGGCTCGACGAGTAAATTAACTCTCAGACACAGCCCACTGAGTTTCTCGCCGGATCTTCTCAGTGGGTCGCGTTTCCGATCCGGTGGTAGATTCTGCGAAGCACGACTCTTGCTAGGGTTCGTGTTAGCAACATCGTCAGGTTTGAGCCCCGTGAGCTCACCTACTAAAGTTAAGGCTACGCTGAAATAGCCGCTAGGGCTATCAGCTTAGGTAGGAAAAAAAAAAAAAAAAAAAAAAAAAAAAAAAAAAAAAAAAAAAAAAAAAAAAAAAAAAAAAAAAAAAAAGCGACAGTCGTATACACAAGCGAGTAGTGTATAATACCTTTCTCTTTCTCCCTCTTTCTTTTCGTTCTCTCATCCATTCTCTTTCTATTTTACGTAATTTATTATTTCCTAAAATACTGAATTTCCTAAATACTTTCCTATACTTAAATAAAAACTAACCAGCAAAATTTAAGAGAAAAATCAAGAAAACCTACATAAAATTGAGCACGATTTTTTTTTTTGCAAATTGTGTCGATTCTACATTAGCCGAAGGAACTTCGTTCCTACCTGGTGTCCCACGACACCACATTTTTCTTTTTTTATATACAACTAGTCCGTGTTTAGTTTCTTAAAAAAAATCCCATGTTTTATACAACTTAAAATCGGTCGGTAAATGAAAAATTGCATAATCGTCGATTATAAAAGTGGTGTAAGTCCAATTGACAGAGGTAGGTGGCATAGCCAGACCTCATATGATTTGCCTGTATTTTTAAATCAACAAATATAGTAGTAACCTTTAATTTTCTCGAAACAAAATAAAATGGACTTACACCACTTTCAAAATAAACGGTCTATATATTTACCAAGAACAATAATTTTAGATTATATTTCGTGTCCCTTTGAAAAAGAACAGCATTAATCTTTGACTTTTATAAAGTCGCTTCTGTATTGGCTTATCGTGTCAAGAGCAGATCTACACGGCTATCACAGCGATAACGTATCGCTTACGGTGGCCGGTCTTGTAATAATGATAAATTGCTGATAACGCGACGTCTAATATGAAGTAGTAAAGCTCGCGGGGATTAAGTTGGATACTTAGATGTACCACGATAACTCGTCTTCCGTGACAATGTTGATGCTAAACTTCAACCAATAAGGAAATGGGCTCCAATAAAGTCTAACAGAGAATATTGACGTCAATGCAATCCAATTTCTCAAGTACTCGGGAAAATTTGGAGGAAAGATCATTACCGAATGGTACCCTAGAGATGGTGGAAGCAATAGATGAGATGGTTGGATTTTCGATAGGTAGCGGCTTGGCTCTGGCATTGTTTAAGTCCATGGGCGACGGTAACCATTCACCATCAGGTGGGCTGTATGCTCGTCTGCCTACACGGACATTTAAAAAAAAAGATGGGACGATGAGATATAGTTGACAGTCCCTCCTAACTGGAGCAGGGCTTTCTAAAGATAGACAACAATGGTATCACTATATAGTTATAAATATGTTATGAACAGATATGAGTAGAAGGTTTATTTTGATAATATCCTGAAAAGCACCCCACGCTTTATTACAATAAAATAATTTTAACTTACACTATTTTTAATTAAAATTTATTAAAATTTATTTTCTATATTTTAGTTGCATTTGGTATAAAAGCGTATTTTGTTAGTTTTTTTAAACTATTATTTTTCTTCTACCTACGCCGAAAGTCAATCTTTTCCTCCCGCTGTACAGGGAAGAAAGTGTAACTTTTCCTCCCTGGGTACTGACAAGTGCGCATGCGCGTTAGTGTCTGCGTCTGCTCTCACACACCTAAAATTCTCCGCCATTGTTGTGCTCGGGTAATTTGCAATATTGTGTTTAGTGTAAAAGTGAAATAAACAAAAGGCAATAAAATTTAATAGTCAAGTCAAAGATGAGTCATACATCAGTTCATCAGACAATTCTTATTTAATTAGTAGTTTATTTAGTTTTATAATTAGTTTATTTAAAAATTAAAAAACAGTTAAATTGTTTTTTAAAAAGGGGCTCCGCCCTCCCTACCCCCTGCCAGGGCTTTGCCCCTGGACCCCGACTCGGTACTCCACGACCTTTCGACCGGGTAGGAGAAAAAATAGTATCTACACCGCGGGAAAAAAGTAGAACATCTCACGCGGGAGGAAATGTCCTACTTTTCTCTCCCTTGGTGCACAATGTACTGTTATTTGACATGACGCTTTATACGTAGGAGCCGCCCATAATATGGTCAGACAGTGAATTCAATTATCGGAGTTGCGTACGAGGAAGCGTTCCGACCGAATGAGCAAGACGACCGGCGAACTGTTACCGTTCTATTTCAACCTAGCGGCAAACGAACGGAAGCTGTTTCCTAACTGCATATATATGTATATATCTATACTAATATAAAAATCTACAGTGGTTTTTACGGATGTTCCGTTATAACTACTGAACTATTCATCCGATTGACTTGAAACTTGGTATCCATTTAGAAAATACATGAACTTAATGGATAGGCTAATATTTATATGAGTGTTGGACTCCCTGCACCAGTTGCGGGGGCGTTAATGATGAGAATCTTTGTGGGGGTGAGAAATAATAATGTTAATTTTAAATGCCCAGCGAAGCGGACGGGTACAGCTAGTTCTGTATATAATAATATATACCGTATATGCTGATAGCCTTGAGAGGCTATATCAGCTTCTCCTTGTCGTGTAGGTGAGCTCACGGGGCTCAAACCGGGAGTGTTGCTAACACTGGCCCTAGCAAGAGCAGTGCTTCGTAGAATCTACCACCGGATCGGAAGCGCCACCCACTAAGAAGATCCGGCGAGAAACTCAGTGAGCTGTCTATGGGTTGATTCACTCGTCGAGTCCTTCGTCGCAAGCGACGGGTTCGACGAGAACGATGACCGATGCTTGATGTACCTTAAAGCACCGTTAGCGGATCGGGAGGATCTGAGATGACGTGTGGTAGGCGACGTCAACTGACAGTAAAAATATTATAGCTATTTATAATGAACTAGAGGTCCCGCAGTAGTCGAAATTCGACTATAATTAATTGGAATTGTAAGTTTGTACACTATTATGATTGTATTTTATACTTCTATAATCGCAAATATCGCCAAGGCTACACTATAAAAAATATTAACAAAGACAAACAATATTTAATGTATTCTCAATTTGACAACAGACGTCAAGAACAAAAGTTTGACAATAAATAGTATGCATGCGTGTGTGCGTCAAATACATGGTATGTAGTGTGTGTAATGTTTTCTTTATTCATTTAATGTATCTTTTATGCATTATTTAAAAAAAATATTAGCATTGTGCACTTCTTCTCTATATTCTCTATAAGTGTTGAAAATTTCATACTCCTCCGTCCGCGCAATTTTCATAAAAAGGGATACAAAGTTTTTGCTTCACGTATTAATATATAGATAAAGAATGGAAGATCTTCTAATGTATATAAATAGTTTTAGATAATTCCCGATGTTTCAATTACAGGTGTGGGCAAAACGAGCTTGGTCGTGCGTTACATCGGGAAGATGTTCTCGAAGCACGTCTCACCTACCATCGGAGCGTCTTTCTTCACGTGTAACATTAGCGTGGAAAACGCAAGAGTCAAACTCCAGGTACGCACTTTTTTTTTTATTGCTTAGATGGGTGGACGAGCTCACAGCCCACCTGGTATTAAGTGGTTACTGGAGCCCATAGACATCTACAATGTTAATGCGCCACCCACCTTGAGATATAAGTTCTAAGGTCTCAGTATAGTTACAACAGCTGCCTCACCCTTCAAACCGAAACGCATTACTGCTTCACGGCAGAAATAGGCGGGGTGGTGGTACCTACCCGTGCGGACTCACAAGAGGTCCTACCACCAGTGAGCTACCCGTGCGGATTCACAAGAGGTCCTACCACCAGTGAGCTACCCGTGCGGACTCACAAGAGGTCCTACCACCAGTTAACGCTACGCACTGATTCCAGCTTAACCACTGTCACGAAATTCACACCATAATTAATTTTAGTCTTCTTACAAATGAGACCGTCAGCGTAAAAGTGGCCTAAGCTTACAATAGTTAGTATGGAGGTTTGAATTTTCATGAATTTGAATTTGAATAGGCAAAAAAACAATACCCGCAAAAATAATGTTTACAAAGCTATCTGTTATGTAGGGGTGAAACTATGGATAGGCCGGTTTTGCATCAAAATTTATTATATCTATCGTATCCATCTATCTATATATATAAAAATGAATTGCTGTTCGTTAGTCTCGCTAAAATTCGAGAACGGCTGGACCGATTTGGCTAATTTTGGTCTTGAATTATTTGTGGAAGTCCAGAGAAGGTTTAAAAGGTAAATAAAAAAGCTCGGAATTAAATAAAAATACCAATTTTGATTTTCCTTTGATGTGTCCCCCGTCGGACGGATTCCTTATGTTTGTTTTAAGTTTATTTTATACAAAAGCTTAGGTCTTTTATTTATCGATTGAGGCACTACGAAGTCTGCCTGGTCAGCTAGTTTTAAATAAATTCCAATATACGTCATATAAGCTTGAATATAAAAAATTGTGGGTAAGGCCACTTTTGCGCTGATGGCCCCAAATTAACAGTAGTTATAACCAAAACATTTGTAAGGTATTAATAATATTGGCTAACACTAAGTATACTATTACGCGCTGGGGTTCGGGATAAATAAAAATGTTCCACCAAAGTACAACTTAAAACTGTATTTATCAATTAGAACACTGCACAAATACTTTAAAACTCTCAATTCGCTTCTTCCGCTTCGCTTCAGGTGATCCGTTCGCTGTTTCGCTTCGAGTAGTTCCGATTACTAATTGACTGCGTGCCATCCCTGCAACGCTTTTATAGCCGATACCTCATCCCTAGAATTATCGAGAATATTCCACACATCTCTAGTATTGTGTTTCCGCTATCTGACAATAGATGGCGTTGTACTTCTCGAGCGTTCTAGGTGCTACTAGATCCTTCGATATTCGTTCGACTATACGGCGATAGATGGCGTTACTCTTACCCGGTGTAACAGTACCTTCTCTTGTCAAAAGTTTTGGCCGGTCGTTTGTCTAGATACAGTAGATTGGGGGGAATTGGGACCCATTCCAATTCCAACACAATTTTTCAGCGGTTTCTCTTAGGGTAATACCAATAAAATTGAAGTTAAAATGGTTCCGGAGGTAAAAATTTTCACATACGATGCATTGTTTAGTTCATTGAAAAATATACACAAACTTCAAAATTAGCTTGATCCGATTCACCTTGGCTTTTGGGGTGAATCGGGTCACATATGGGGATAATAAATAGTCTTTCGATCGGGGTGGCACTGTTTAGTTGTGTCCTAATTCAGTGATAAATTTATTATATAAAAAAAGAATAATATTCCTAACTTAAGAGTACATGTTATTATCCGCAACACGCTTCGTCAGATTACAGAAATACAGTTATCAGCAACATGCTTCGTCAAAGAGTTTAGTTGTTGGGTAGGGACTTACTTTTAGGTAATTAACTTTTCAATATCTCTAATCAGTTACAAAACTCCGATGACTAAATTCAACTATTTAATGTTCTTAAACACTAAATAAAAGTCCTTTTCTGTTCAACAAATTTAAATCTTACAAAAGCATTGTGACAACCACGATTTGTCCCTACTCTACTTCTAGTTCCTATTCCCCCAATCTACGGTACTTATTATTCGTCTTTTAATCTCAAAAAGCGCGACGATATTCACTCGTGCTGTCCATGGACCCGTAAGCTTGTCTACCCATGCAGAAAAAATTAAATAGTACATAGATCGGTACTGAAAAAACCAGGGCAATTTGTAGTGTCAACAAACAAACTTACCAAATATTTGTGTAACATTTCTAGTATTTTATTGCCTTTGTAAAGAGATAAGCATACGGCCCGCCTGATAGTAAGTAATCACCGCCGCTAATGGATGAAAGCAAAGCCAGACTTTTGTCCACTTTTCGTCACTAATCAGTTCAATGACAAACATAAGTCCAAAATACAATTATACGTATAGATATAAATAATTATTGTTTATCTAAATTTGTGCACTGTTTTCTCGGTTTTATTATGCGTGCAGAACCTTTTGTGGTTAGCTGGAAGAAAACTCATTAAGTGATTAATTCTGTTTTTTTTTTCCTACCTAAGCTGATAGCCTCGAGAGGCTATTCCAGCGTAACCTTAACTAGTAGGTGAGCTCACGGGGCTCAAACCTGACGATGCTGCTAACATGAACCCTAGCAAGAGCCGTGCTTCGCAGAACCTACCACCGGATCGGAAACGCGACCCACTGAGAAGATCCGGCGAGAAACTCAGTGGGCTGTGTCTGAGAGTTAATTTACTCGTCGAGCCCTTCGTCGCAAGCGACGGGTTCGACGAGAACGGTGACCGGTGCTTGAAGTACCTAGAAGAACCGTTAGTGGATCGGGAGGATCCGAGATGACGTGTTTTGGGCGACATCGACTGCTTTCCATTCTTTCCGCAGGATCGGGAATGTTTTTTTTTTTTTTTTTTTATTGCCTTTGTAGGCAGACGAGCATACGGCCCACCTGATGGTGAGTGGTTACCGTCGCCCATGGACTTCAGCAATGCCAAGGGCAGAGCCAAGCCGCTGCCTACCGATGCTATTAATTCTGTAAGGTCCGTCTTGTAACTAAAATTTTGATATATAACAACAATAGCGAATGTATTGGTCATTATTTGCTTATCACGAATTATTGCACTTTAATATATGAGTCGAATAATGTTTTGATAACATTGCTATCGGAACTCACATAAATAATTGATAATTCATTGTCGTTCCGGTGGTACGCAAATGTGCCGTTAGATGTATTGACATCGCTACAACCGCTGGTGTAGTGGTAGGTCAGGCGGCAGACTTTTGAAACGCCCGTCCGACTTTTGGTCCCCGGGTCGTAAACTAACTGTTACGCGCTGGGGTTCGGGATAAATAAAAAAAAATTCTACCGAAGTGCAAATTAAAACTGTATTAGCTTAAAACACTTTAAAATTCTCAATTTACTTCTTCCGCTTCGCTTCAGGTGATCCGTTCGCTGTTTCGCTTCGATTAGTTCCGATTATTAACTGACTGTGTCATCTCTGCAACGGTTTTATAGTCGAGACGAAATCCCTAGAATAGTCGAGAATATTCCACACAAGTCGAGTATTGCGTGTTTCCGCTATCTGACAATAGATGGCGTTGTACTTCTCGAGCGTTCTAAGTGCTACTAGATCCTTTGATATTCGTTCGCCCATTCGGCGATAGATGGCGTTACTCTTCCGGCGTAACATAACGTTAATGTAGAGCCGTGTGTGTGTGACTGGTTTACAAGGCTTTGTTTGTGTGTGTGTGTGTCAGGAAAATCCGTCGATGCAGTAAATTATTATTATTACGTCTAAAGCTGCTTTCATACTACGCTATACCATAGCGCCATATAGTATAGCAGCGTATACTTAGCCAATAATATATAGTATAGTACAGTGTGAACGTGTCTATAACAATGTATGGTGCGCGATATTGTTGTGCTATGAGCTATACACTATATGCTATTATATTATAGCGTAGTCTGAAAGCAGCTTTATCCTTGGACCGAAAAAAGTAGTCTCTATTTCGGCCGCGATACGATCCATGCTAGAGTCCGACCTCGTTAGTTAGGGCTGACGATAGCAAGACGCGTTTTCAGAGATCTTTTTTGGCCACGTACCGCCCGGCTTTGGAATGAGCTCCCCTCCACGGTGTTTCCCGAGCGCTATGACATGTCCTTTTTCAAACGAGGCTTGTGGAGAGTATTAAACGGTAGGCAGCGGCTTGGCTCTGCCCCTGCCATTGCTGAAGTCCATGGCCGACGGTAACCACTCACCATCAGATGGGCCGTACGCTCGTCTGCCTACAAAGGCAATAAAAAAAATTAAGAATAAAAATGTGAGCCGTCACGGGACGCCTGGCAGATGTGAAGCATCGACATTATTTTGTAAAAGTAATATGCAGAAAAGAGCAGATTGTGATAGGAACTAAATATGTCATAATGATAAAATAAAATATTACGAAAAAATAATTTGTTTTCAAGTAAAACACAGGTTATGGGTACTGTAGTAAACAACCCTGTATACACTACGGAGTATACACTATAGGCATCCGAGCTCAGTGTAGCGAGAGAGACGGCTTAACGCCGGATCGAGGGGGAGAGAATCGCACAGTCGATTGCGCATGGCGACGCGTCGTCACGGTATGCGTCGCCACGCCAGAAATCGTTTTTACGTGCGGCTATAGATGTTTCACATCAAAAAGACGCTGAGCAAAGTGCCGCCCTTCCGCAGGTCTGGGACACGGCTGGTCAGGAGAGGTTCAGGTCAATGGCCCCGATGTACTACAGAAATGCCAACGCGGCGCTCCTGGTCTTCGACATCACGAGCATGCAAAGCTTCACAGCCATCAAGGGCTGGGTCAAAGAACTGCAAAGGTAAGGATATTTTTTTTCGGTTCACGGTTTATGAGATCACGACTCTTGTTCTTTGTCTCCACCTTATCCCACTAGGTGGGGTCGGCACAGCGATTTTTTCTCTTCAATTCTCCTCTATCAGCCGTCATCTCAACACTCACTCCTCTCTCTCTCTCATATCGTCATTCACACACTCCGTCCATGTCTTCTTCGGTCGACCTATTCCCCCTCTACGTAATTGGTACCTGTCATTTGTCAACTTGGTAATTGGTGCCCGTCATTTGTAAACTTGGTAATTGGTGCCTGTCATTTGTCAACTTGCTAAATAGGTACCCGTCATTTGTCAACTTGGTAATTGGTACCTGTCATTTGTCCACTTGGTAATTGGTGCCTGTCATTAGTCCACTTGGTAATTGGTGCCTGTCATTTGTCCACTTGGTAATTGGTGCCTGTCATTTGTCCACTTGGTAATTGGTGCCTGTCATTTGTCCACTTGGTAATTGGTGCCTGTCATTTGTCCACTTGGTAATTGGTGCCTGTCATTTGTCCACTTGGTAATTGGTGCCTGTCATTTGTCCACTTGGTAATTGGTGCCTGTCATTTGTCCACTTGGTAATTGGTGCCTGTCATTTGTCCACTTGGTAATTGGTGCCTGTCATTTGTCCACTTGGTAATTGGTACCTGTCATTTGTCCACTTGGTAATTGGTACCTGTCATTTGTCAACTTGGTAATTGGTACCTGTCATTTGTCAACTTGGTAATTGGTGCCTGTCATTTGTCAACTTGGTAATTGGTGCCCGTCATTTGTCCACTTGGTAATTGGTGCCTGTCATTTGTCCACTTGGTAATTGGTACCTGTCATTTGTCAACTTGGTAATTGGTGCCTGTCATTTGTCAAGTTGGTAATTGATACCTGTCATTTGTCAACTTGGTAATTGGTGCCTGTCATTTGTCAACTTGGTAATTGGTGCCTGTCATTTGTCCACTTGGTAATTGGTACCTGTCATTTGTCAACTTGGTAATTGGTGCCTGTCATTTGTCCACTTGGTAATTGGTACCTGTCATTTGTCAACTTGGTAATTGGTACCTGTCATTTGTCAACTTGGTAATTGGTGCCTGTCATTTGTCCACTTGGTAATTGGTACCTGTCATTTATCAACTTGGTAATTGGTGCCTGTCATTTGTCCACTTGGTAATTGGTGCCTGTCATTTGTCCACTTGGTAATTGGTACCTGTCATTTGTCCACTTGGTAATTGGTGCCTGTCATTTGTCAACTTGGTAATTGGTGCCTGTCATTTGTCCACTTGGTAATTGGTACCTGTCATTTGTCAACTTGGTAATTGGTGCCTGTCATTTGTCCACTTGGTAATTGGTACCTGTCATTTGTCCACTTGGTAATTGGTACCTGTCATTTGTCCACTTGGTAATTGGTACCTGTCATTTGTCAACTTGGTAATTGGTGCCTGTCATTTGTCCACTTGGTAATTGGTACCTGTCATTTGTCAACTTGGTAATTGGTACCTGTCATTTGTCAACTTGGTAATTGGTACCTGTCATTTGTCAACTTGGTAAATTGGTACCCGTCATTTGTCAACTTGGTAATTTGTATCTGTCATTTGTCAACTTGGTAATTGGTACCTGTCATTTGTCAACTTGGTAATTGGTGCCTGTCATTTGTCCACTTGGTAATTGGTGCCTGTCATTTGTCCACTTGGTAATTGGTGCCTGTCATTTGTCCACTTGGTAATTGGTACCTGTCATTTGTCAACTTGGTAATTTGTATCTGTCATTTGTCAACTTGGTAACTGGTACCTGTTATTTGTCAACTTTGTAATTGGTGCCTCTCATTTGTCCACTTGGTAATTGGTACCTGTCATTTGTCAACTTGGTAATTGGTGCCTGTCATTTGTCCACTTGGTAATTGGTACCTGTCATTTGTCCACTTGGTAATTGGTACCTGTCATTTGTCAACTTGGTAATTGGTGCCTGTCATTTGTCCACTTGGTAATTGGTACCTGTCATTTATCAACTTGGTAATTGGTGCCTGTCATTTGTCCACTTGGTAATTGGTGCCTGTCATTTGTCCACTTGGTAATTGGTACCTGTCATTTGTCAACTTGGTAATTGGTGCCTGTCATTTGTCCACTTGGTAATTGGTGCCTGTCATTTGTCAACTTGGTAATTGGTACCTGTCATTTGTCCACTTGGTAATTGGTACCTGTCATTTGTCAACTTGGTAATTGGTACCTGTCATTTGTCAACTTGGTAAATTGGTACCCGTCATTTGTCAACTTGGTAATTTGTATCTGTCATTTGTCAACTTGGTAACTGGTACCTGTTATTTGTCAACTTTGTAATTGGTGCCTGTCATTTGTCCACTTGGTAATTGGTACCTGTCATTTGTCAACTTGGTAATTGGTACCTGTCATTTGTCAACTTGGTAAATTGGTACCCGTCATTTGTCAACTTGGTAATTGGTACCTGTCATTTGTCAACTTGGTAATTGGTACCTGTCATTTGTCAACTTGGTAAATTGGTACCCGTCATTTGTCAACTTGGTAATTTGTATCTGTCATTTGTCAACTTGGTAACTGGTACCTGTTATTTGTCAACTTTGTAATTGGTACCTGTGCGTGGGATTCGAACACCGATACGAGCAGACCTCGCGTCTTATCCACTAGACCAGGTGTGAGCAAGCTTTTTAATCAATGGGTCAATTTTAATATATATATTTTTTGGTGAGCCCCTCTAATATTAACTCTTATTAATATTTTACGAAACTTTATATTATATTAGATTAAAAACAATATAAAACTATAAAAAAAGGAAAGATTTTCATATAGAAATTCTAATGCAAGATAAAACACACACAAGAAAAGAAGAGAAAAATGAATTGATGAGAGAAGAGTCGATAAAGTAAATTCAAAATTTTAGAAAAGCCTGGCTGGTCGCGTGTTGCTCATCCTTGCTCTAGACCTGGACGAATTTCAGCCCTTCAGTCTTTGTTTCAGCAATGTTCCAGAGGCGATGGTGTTGTCCGTTGTCGGCAATAAAAGCGATCTGGAATCCCTGAGAGCGGTCCCTTACAATGAGGCGACGCAGTATGCCGCCACCATCGGGGCCGCTTACTGTGAAACGTCCGCGCTGCACGATCAGGTACTCGATTTCACATAGCACTTTTTTTTTATTGCTTAGTTGGGTGGACGAGCTCACAGCCCACCTGGTGTTAAGTGGTCACTGAAGTCCATAAACATCTATAACATAAATGCGCCACATGCGCCACCCATCTTGAGATATAGGTTCTAAGGTCTCAGTATAGTTACAACGGCTGCCCCACCCTTCAAACCGAAACACATTGCTGCTTCGCGGCAGAAATAAGCAGGGTGGTGGTACCCACCCGTGCGGACCCATAAGAGGTCCTGCCACCAGTAACAAGATATGTTTTAACGAGTATATTGCCTGGCGATATAAGCTGGTAAGCAGTCATTGTCGTCTATGGACCTCACGGGGCACAGCCAAGTGCTCTGCCGCATATATCTTAGCCGCCAGAACCTAAGGCTAATTCACTGTTCAGGGCATCGAAAAAGTATTCAAGAATACCGCGATATCACTGCTGCAACTGTCCTCCAGTAACCTGGTCTCCTCGCTGCGGTCCTATGATTCAACAGAAGAGAAAATTCCAACAGGTAAACCTATGGGCTTTTTGATTGGCGAGGCTGCTGACCGCGGGCTCTTAGTTCCAGTCCACTCGGGAGCCTGGTGCAGTGGCTATTGTCTTTAGACGGGCGTATCTGATGGTGAGTGGTTACCAATGCCGTGCAGCCAAGCCGCTGCCCAAACAATGGTAACAACTTACTGGTGGTAGGACCTCTTGTAATTCCGCGCGGGTAGGTACCACCGCCCTGTCTATTTCTGCCGTCAAGCAGTAATGCGTTTCGGTTTGAAGGGTTGGGCAGCCGTTGTAACTATACTGAGATCTTAGACCCTGGGTGGACGAGCTCACAGCCCACCTGTTGTTAACTGGTTACTGGAGTCCATAGACATCTACAACGTAAAAGCCGCCACCCACCTTGGGACATGAGTTGTAAGGTCTCACTTATAGCAGTACAACACTCCTTCACCCTTCAAGCCGAAACGCATTACTGCTTCACGGCAGAAATAGGCAGGGCGGTGGTACCTAGCCGCGCGGACTCACAAGAGGTCCTACCACCAGTAAAAGCAATAAATAAAAATGTTTGAAATTGACCTCAAGTCTCTGGTCTCCGGTAACCACTTAACACCAATGAGCCCGGCCTGACTAATAACGTAACGTTGTCGCGTCTGTATGTCATTGTATATGTCAATAACATGATGATTCATGATACATGTGACTAGGAGACGTATGGAAATGGTAGTAGTGCAAGGTAGAGGGGGAAGAGGTCGACCGAAGAAGACATGGATGGAGTGTGTGAATGACGATTTTTTTTTTATTTATTGCTTAGATGGGTGGACGAGCTCACAGCCCACCTGGTGTTAAGTGGTTACTGGAGCCCATAGACATCTACAACGCAAACGCGCCACCCACCCTGAGATACAAGTTCTAAGGTCTCAGTGTAGTTACAACGGTTGCTCCGCCTTTCAAACCGAAACGCGTTACTGCTTCACGGCAGAAATAGGCAGGGTGGTGGTACCTAGCCGTGCGGACTCACAAGAGGTCCTACCACCAGTAAAGATATGAGAGAGAGAGGACTGAGTGTTGAGATGACGACTGATAGAAGAGAATGGAAGAGAAGAATTCGCTGTGCCGACCCCACTTAGTGGGATAAGTTGGAGGAAGAAGAGACTATATGACCCCCGTTTCGCTGGCAGCCAGCACAACCAACGACCGCGCGACCCACACCGCCAAAGTGGAGCTGCCGGCCTGGAGCATCGACAGCATAGCGCACGGGGAACCCCAGAAAAACATGTGTTGCTAGCCTTCAAAAAAATTCCCCAAATTACGGGTAATCCGGCTCTGTTAATACCCAACCAACGAATCGAAGCAAAACTGCGGACAATATTGACAATGTTATTATTAATAATTCAGTGTCAGAGAGTGATAAAAGTCTGAAGTTTTCAGCTGATGTCTAGGGGCATCAGTGAGTGCTAGCCGTCACAGCGATGTGCTTGTATGCCCGTTAAGTCAATAATCAGTGAAATTGGTTAATGATAAATCGAAACTATTAACCACATGTGACGTCATACGTTGGGAGCGGCTTAACCGCTGATTCAACATAACGGCCCGTCTGACGTTAAGTCTTCGGGTATTCGTAAATTGAATCAGTAAAATTACTAATAAAATATATTTTGTAATGAAAATAGTAATTAAATAATGTCTTTTCCCACATGTATATCGACGCTTGAAAGGCAAACACGACTAAGCGACAATGAACTTTATAGTAGACTAATTTAAAGTTGAAATACCTGAAAAAAATTCTATTTTAACGAATCTACCTGTAGGATTGAAATGATTTTAATAGACCTAGAAATATATTTTGTTTTTGCGCATCGAATATTGGTTATTGCCTATCATTTATGTACAAAGCAGTTATTGTCGCTTGGTCACGTTTGCCTGTCAAGCGTCGATATGTTTAGGGGTCTGATAATTGTGACCTATTATTATTGCCATTTATTGCCTATTGGCTCGTAACAATACGATTATAATTGTTACTCAATTGGTTATATCGAGGGTTGAAAGATTATTTGATTTAAACGACATTTTTACAATTTTATAGGAGAACCATTTAAAGTTCATGAAAAGTCTACCCATCTCTCTCTCGCGCGGTCTAGCTTATGAGTGTGAAGGGGACAGTTAATGTTTTGCTTTTATTAATGTTTATAAATATAGCGTGGTCTTATTTTATTATTGTTTTAATATTAAATTATTATTGTCTTATTATAATTAGATAAGTTGACAAAAAATGCTATGCAATACCTTTACCGCGGCAATCCCTGAGTGCCACACGTTTTTTTTTTATTGCCCTTGTAGGCAGACGAGCATACGGCCCACTTGATGGTGAGTAGTTACCGTCGCCCATGGACTTCAGCAATGCCAGGGGCAGAGCCAAGCCGCTGCCTACCGCTTAATACTCTCGACAAGCCTCGTTTGAAGAAGGACATGTCATAGCATTTCACCAGGACAGGTGGGCGAACAAAAGCTCAGCCAGGATGAGTGGGATTTGTTAACAGCCGAGGGGCCTCCGAAGGAGACGAGCCTCGAACTCAGCTCAGTCGAGGATTACCTGAGGACTATTAAACTTGCTCTTGTCAATTGAAGTACTGCTATAGGATAGAGATAAGGAGCACTTTCTTGTATAAGGGACAAGTTGAAGAAGTGTCCGCCTGTAAATAGAGAGTTATTGTTGATCTTACTTCTTACTTCTTGATCTTACTCTATATTATCTGTGAGTGTGGAAAATTTCATACTCCTCCGTCCGCGTAATTTTCGTACAAAAACGTTCAAAGTTTTTGCTTCACGTATTAATATATAGATTATTATTTACGTAGGAAGTTTTTTTTTTCCGTCTTAATTTAGTATGTGTTACTATAATAGCTTATGGCGCTGTTTTAAAAAATTCTCCCACTTGCTACAGTGGCGCCACCTTAATTGACTCTCTCAGCGGACACTTTTTAAATACACTAAGTTGGTGCTCTTTCTTTCTACCCTACGTAAATTGAAGACATATTGAGGTATCTTCAAGCTCCAGTAAGAAATTTATTTGGTTCAATTTTCACAATCCAAGCTGACATTTTGTTATCTAGTTTAAATTTTATTTTTAATTCTGACATTATGTTTATGTCTTTAATTATAATAATGTTAATGGCAATGTTGTGTTAAAAAAAGTATTGTCATTTAAAGATATTAGTTTTTATCTGTATTTTCTAGTTTTTTAGTTAATTATTGACTTTTTGGCGGAAACGCGAGGAGTGAAGTTGTGTGATTTGTTTTATTTTGTCTATTTAGTGTTTCTTCAGGTTTAAATGTGTAATAACGGTGGTTTATTAACTGTTTAGTATCTGTGAAAGTGCAGTAATGTAGGGAAATTAAACAAAGCCGCTGGACGTAGCACTCGAGATCCTCCAAAAAGTCCACTGAAAAAATTTCAATAAACGATAACCATTTTACTGAGATTATATTTCATTCCATATCATCTCATTTCATTTAATTTCATTTCACTCCAAATTATCATTTTTCATAAAAAAAAGAATATAAATTAAAATAAGACTTGACCTAAAGGTCTTGGTTACCAGGTCATAAAATTCTTTAAAAAAAAATGTTAGTTATTTATATATATTTTTTTAAATATTAGATAGTACTTACCGTTTAAAATGTGTTATAAATTGTGATAATTATATAAAATTTGTACAATAATCGAAATATTGACGTAATTTGGAATTTAATTGATGTTATACAACACGTCAAACATGGCGCGACTGACTGATCCATCTTGGACTTAACTGATCCGAAGCCGGACTTCCCTGGATCAATTTTTGGGCCAATACGAAAATTTCATCGAAATTTGTTCAGCTCTTTCAAAGTCTACAGAGGACATACACACAACGACACATCTATACTAATATTATAAAGAGGAAAGATTTGTTTGTTTGTTTGTATTGAATAGGCTTCGAAAATTTTGAACCGATTTGAAAAATTCTTTCACTGTTTGGAAGCTACACTATTCCCGAGTGACATAGGCTGTAATCTTTTTTGAAAAAAATTAGGGATCCTTACTAAAACTCCAATAATGTAGCCCAAGGTGTAAAAAATTACCTAAAATATTCTTTACACCGCGTGCCCTGCGAAAACTATTGATGATAGAATAAAATAATGTACTACGACTTTGTAGAATACATTATTATTTACAAAAAGTGTCGCGACAGCATATGTCTAACTATTATAATTATGCCGCAATTAGTGTTCTTTTATTTAAAAAAATTAAACAACGTCAAATATCGTTGAAATTTTTGTTAAAGACCCGATCGGAGCCGGAGCGGGCCGCTTGTAAATATATATATCGAGGATTGAAAAGCTATTTGGTTTAAGCGACATTTATCTTTGTAATTAAAGGTCCGTTTTATTTGGTATTAATATCAACAGATCGATATTTTTAATTGAACTTCAATTAAGTTTACTAAGTTAGTAACAATTAACTTAGTAAGTTTAAAGAAGATTTTTTTTATTACCTATGATATTTTTTCCAAATTTTAAACTTTAATGGCTCTTTTATAAAGTTGCAACAATGTCGCTTGAACCAAACGGCCTTTCATCCATCGATATAATATGTATATATAATATACCTATATATTATAATCAGGGACGTCTTAAACTAGGATGGAGCCCTCGGGCACACAATAATTTGAGGCCCTTTTGGAAAATAAAAAAAGCGAATTATAATAACATTTTTTTACTGAGTTTGAGACCATTTATCAATCAAATACAGTATGATAAAATATGTCATGTATTCGAATGCTGCTGGTTTTTTGGTTACGATTTCGATAACGGTTTCTTTCGGGATTTCTGTTGAGCAAAATCTTCTATTATAGGCGTAGTATATGCCTTGTAAATACCTTCTGATTACTGATTTGTGAAAATGGTGTACTGTGCCCGACAAAAATGTTTTGAAAATAAACGTGTGAGAGAAATTGTCGGTCTTTCGGGCCCCCCTGAGAATAGGGGCCCTGGGCACGGGCCCCGTGTGCCCTTATGGTAAAGACGGTATTGATTATAATGGGCTTGGTCACGTTTACGATTAAAGTTTTATATACATATTCGCCACTATTGGGATTGTCTAAACTGAATTTCTTTCAACGACATTCCCTTACGTCTCGTCGAAGGACATTCTGGGGATAGCACCTTGTCACTGTCATTGTCCATGACAGCGCTATATAGAGACGAGTGATAATGCTGCCTTAACTGGAACGTTACAGGGTCATCGCGTGATTCATACATAATATGAAGCCGTCATCAGCGCAAAAGTGGCCTAAGCATACCATAGTTATTATGGAGCAATGAGGCTTAAAGGCTTCGTCAAACAGAACGCGTAATTAGCGCGCGTCAGAACGCTAAACTGACGGCGCGCTATGACGCCGAGATGTGTTGTACTACTATGGTAATATACCGTCAAACAGAGCCCCGGCGCTATAAGTACGCAGCGCTCTGTCGCGGCGTTAGGACGATTTGACGTCAGGCGTTGTTTTTATTATTATTATTTTTTTTTACAAATTTATTTTTTTACAAATTTTAGTTTTTCCGAGTGAATGTATGTTAAAATACTAGATAATGCTCGAAAAATTTATAGAAATAGTTAGAAAATACCCATGCTTATACAATGCCGCATCTAAATCACTCGATTTCTGAATACTTTTAAATTTTCACACTGCTATCGAAAGGCACTATGATTTGGCCAATGCGTTGCGTCAAGGAGCGTTGGACTCATCTAGTCAATTGGTGTGACATGAAAAGAGCGCGACGTTAAAACGCAGCGCTAAGTACGCTTTCTGTTTGACGAAGCCTTAAGTTTTCATGAATTTGAATTTGTGTAGGCAAAAAAACAATACGCGCAAAAATAATGTTTACAGAGCCATCTGTTATCTAAGGGTGAAACTATGGATAGATTTTGCATCAAAACTTATTATATTTCAAAATAAATTGCAATATACATAGTAATTATAAGCATGATTATAAAAAAATTTGGGTTAAGCCTCTTTTGCGCTGACGGCCTTATATATAACCTTGTTTTTGTTAATAGTGATTCTGAAACTAGAAAACGTGCGTTTGTTTGGGTACATAACGTTATATATGAGTCGACTATTATCAAAGCCGGCAATGTGACTTTTGGACAATGATTGGTAAATCAGAAAAACGAATTATTGACTTTGTATTCCATTGGCAGTCACAAAACTCTTCTGAACGACATCTTAGATAAATAACAGGTTAAGTATTAACCTTTATTTAATGCGGGTTTTGAACCGTATTCTTTGAAGGAGACGATTATATTCAAATCAATCTGTATTGACATATCAATAAAAATTTTTTGTCCAAATGCACAGATTGCCACCTTTGATAATAGACGACTCATATATCGAGACGTGAAAAGCTATTTGGCTTAAGCGACATTTTTACAACCTCACAAGAGAGTCATTTATAATTAAAGATTTGGAAAAAATATCATAACAAAAAAAGACTTCTTCAGATATTTGAATGGCGTAAACTGTCAATTAAAAACATCGAAGTGTTGATGCTAATCTATATCTATACTAATATATAAATCTACAGTGGTTTTTACGGATGTTCCATTATAACTACTGAACCGTGCATCCGATTGACTTGTAACTTGGTATCCATGTAGAAAATACATGTACTTAATGGATAGGCTATTATTTGAGTTTTGGACTCCCTAATAATAATGATAAATAAATAATAATATTAATTTTAAATACCCAGCGAAGCGGGCGAGTACGACTATACCAAATAAAAGGGACCTTTAATTACAAAGATGGCTTAAACCAAATAACCTTTTATTTCTCGTTATGTAAGTACCGTCCAGCTCCGGAGCGGAGTCCTCATAGCAGCGTTTCCTTACCACTGCCACCACAAAAGAGGATCACAAAGAGTCCTCATCGATAAAATATTGACGTAATTCTCTTTTATACTGGTGGTAGGAAGTCTTGTGAGTCCGCACGGGTAGGTACCACCACTTCACCTATTTCTGCCGTGAAGCAGTAATGCGTTTCGGTTTTAAGGGTAGGCCAGCCGTTGTATTGTTAAAACTGAGACCTTAGAGCTCATGTCTCGAGATGGGTGGTGGCGTTTACGATGTAATTGTCTATGGGCTCCGGTAGCCACTTAATACCAGGTAGGCCGTGAGCTCTTCCACCGATGTAGGCAATAAAAAAATATCTAAAATTAATAGAACACTTTTTATACCAGTGAGTTGGAAGGGGCTATTTTTAAATCCCCCCACCACTATGGAAGGACACGTATTAAAGTGGATGGTGATTTTGTTTAGTAGAAAAATTTATTGTCACTAATGTATCCGATTATAATTACTAAAATGGCGCCATAAAACAGACGCACGTACAACCGACAATAATACACTTAATAAAGTTATTTTATATTACGTCTCACGTATTTTAATAAAAGTATTGAATTTAACTGGAATTTGTTTTTTTTTTCGTATCCTGCTAAAGTGGCGTTTTTTTTTATTGCCCTTGTAGGCAGACGAGCATACGGCCCACCTGGTGGTGAGTGGTTACCGTCGCCCATGGACTTCAGCAATGCCAGGGGCAGAGCCAAGCCGCTGTCTATCGCTTAATACCCTCCACAAGCCTCGTTTGAAGAAGGACATGTCATAGCGCTCGGGAAACACCGTGGAGGGGAGCTCATTCCATAGCCGGATGGTACGTGGCAAAAAAGATCTCTGGAAACGCACTGTGGATGACCGCAGTGGCTCCAGGTAGTATGGATGAACTCTACTCCGGTGGCGGGCGGTGCGATGGTAAAAACGAGACGTTGGTATCATCTCGAACAATTCCTCAGAGCACTCCCCATGGAACAAACGGTACAAAATACAGAGGGAACCGAAGTCCCTCCGCAGACCCAGAGGTTCCAAACGTTCCGTGAGAATGGGATTATCGACAATCCGAACGGCCCTCATCTGTATGGAGTCAAATGGAAGAAGCAGGTATTTGGGAGCGTTTACTTAAACTATTGTTTGTTTGTTTGTTTACTAACTTTATTTAAATTTGTCGCACTGACAAATGTTCAACTTTTAATCACATTAGTACAGTATGGTTCTCGCTTGCAATATGTTTTAATGGCTAGGAGTTCTGATCTTGATAAGCTTGCCTTGAAATTGTTCTGAGATTTAAAAAAATCTAGAAAAGCGTTCGCACCGGATATGGAGGGTGGAGGTAAGGAGAACCGTCGCTGTGTGTGAAAAGTTTCCGTTAAAATCTGCTAAATAAGGGTGGCGCTACAGTAGCAACCGAGTAAATTTTAGAAAAGGCGCTGAAAGTTATTAGAATAAGATAGAGAAATAAAAAAGGGCGAAAGAACTAAGCACTACAACATCACAAAAAGTAATTTATTTAAAGCTGATAAGAAAATGCAATCGTTTTATCACAGCAATAATTTTAGGTTATATTGACGAAATTAGTTTAGACTACGTAAACATGTGAGGTCTTGTATATTACACTGTCACTAACTACTCTAGTCATTAATTATGTTAAATTTCCTAACTCAGCATACTTCAGTCAGTTAACAACTGCTCAATTCATATCGTACCCTGTGCCTATCTATGCTAGCGCGATTCTGGAGGATTTTTGAACTGTTATTTAGTGCTGAAAGTGGGACACTTATTCAAGTTTCTCACATATGAGACGGTTCTCCTTGCCTCTACCCTCCATACTGACATTATAGCCCGTTTGCCACATAGGCCAATAGATGGCGTTACTTCCCTCGTCGTTCCCTCACTAATGAGAATCATATGTCGGCCAATAGATGGCGTTACTTCCCTCCTAAAGTCGTTCCCTCACTAATGAGAATCGTATGTCGACCAATAGATGGCGTTACTACCCTCTTAAAGTCATTCCCTCACTAATGAGAATCGTAAGTCGACCAATAGATGGCGTTGCTACCCTCCTAGTCGTTTCCTCACTAATGAGTATCGTACGTCGGCCAATAGATGGCGTTATAACCATCAAGTCATTCCCTCACTAATGAGTATCGTACGTCGGCCAATAGATGGCGTTACTACCCTCCTCAAGTCGTTCCCACACTAATGAGAATCGTATGTCGGTCAATAGATGGCGTTACTACCCTCCTCGTCGTTCCCTCACTAATGGGAATCGTGTCTTCGACGGAGCCGCTGCAGCAACCTATTCCACTTACTACGATCTTCGGCCGGAAGCAAAGCCTGAGCCGTTGGAATTTTCAATACTTACTCCACCTGCTTTGACCTAATCTAAATAGCAGTTATATGGTTAAATTATAATTTTGGTCCAGTGGTAAATTCTAGGAAGCACTGCTCTTGCTAGGGCCAGTGTTAGCAACACTCCCGGTTTGAGTCCCGTGAGCTCACCTACACGTCAAGGAGAAGCTGATATAGCCTCTCAAGGCAATCAGCATAGGTAGGTTTTTTTTTAATAATCGTTACGAGATTGTAAAAGAAATACATAGACGGGTAAACTCGTCCCATATGATGTTAAATAGGCCCATAGACATCACGTCGTGAATGCCACCACCTAGGCCGAGACTGGGTTTAATCTGCCTACCTGGGTCTCAAAATCCGCAGAAACAGATTCTATGAAAATCGAACATAATAGATAATTTTTGAAGTTTGGACAATTTATGGTAACATTAGGTAGTCATTATGACTATAACAACGATTACAAAATAAAATTCAAGATTTCCACCTCATAACTCAAGTTGGGTGGCAGTCGCGTTTTGATGTCTATGGACTACAGTAACCATTGAGCACCAGCTCGGTTAGATGGGTGGACGAGCTCACAGCCCACCTGGTGTTAAGTGGTTACCAAAGCCACCAACCGTGATATATGGGTTTTAAGGTCTCAGTATAGTTACAACGGCTGCCCCACCCTTCAAACCGAAACGCATTACTGCTTCACGGCAGAAACAGGCAGGGCGGTGGTACCTACCCGTGCGGACTCACAAGACGTCCTACCACCAGTGCTAAAGTTCTCTCACTAAGCTTAGACAGTCGCCAGTTCCGAAACACCCGTTACGATCACCTCACATCACTTTAACAGCAAAACAAAACAGAAACCCCAAACTATTATAAATATAATAATATTTATTTTCACAGAGTCATTGTTTTTTTTTTCTCTTTACAAATTAACAGTATCGCCTCGACTAAAAACTACGAATCACTGACATTAAAATTAAATCTCGTAACTATATATACAAATTATGTACTTTCATTTATACACATACACAAAGAGATCTCACCGGACACACACACGCCGCGCGCGCCATTCGACAAAACCGACGTGACATTCATATGTTACAAATAAATACATACATACACACAAACCTAAATTAGTTTTTAAAATTTGTACAAATTTACAACACAATGCCGCTGCCGATAGTGGCGCGTTTTGTTTGCTGACACACAGACGCACATACAAACAACGGCGGATCCAAGGGGGGGGGGGGTCATGACCCCCCTGAGCTAGTTCCAGGACTTGAACTAATTGAAGAACATCATGATTTATTTATTATCTATTGTTATCAAAATTAAATTATAAGTTCTTAACTTGCTCACGACTATGTGACCCCCTCCTGGCGCCAAAGCTGGATCCGCCATTGCACACAATAGGTTTTTCACTTTGATTCAACTAAAATAGGTTTGTTCTATTATTCAGATACATTGCCTCGACAATGCCACGAAAAACATTTTAATACTTTTTTATTACATCAGATTTCTCAACAACAAAAAAGAAATCAACAATTGATAACATCTACAGCCCACACGATGTTAAGATCGACTTAGGGCAAATCCTCTGTTGTTCATCTTGCTGAATCTAAACATGTGATAATCTATAAAACACTCTGCAATCATGGAATAACTTTGCACCTAATTCAATAGAGGAATAATTCGTTAATTAATTTAAATCTCAGATCTTTACTAGTACATTGTTACGGAATTTTATTATGTGAAACACTCATCAGAAATGTATATATACATTCTAATAGACGGAAGGATTCTTATTTATTTGTTGTATTTAGATGTTTATTTTAATTCGATTTGAAGTCGAGAAAGGACTGCACCACACAAGGCAGCCATCGTTAACATATCGTTAAGATTTTTGGGTATTTACATTGTCTGAATTTCTATGAAATAGACTTTCTACTTAACTAGAACAATATGTCGCTAAATTTTATTCGAATAGTACTGGGTTAATGTGACGTAAAAACTAAGTGTAGAACTGTGTGTTTTAGGCAGAGTCCTTTCTCCTAGAGTCCTGCGCGGGGCAGCTAAATGCACGGTATAGCAAACCGACCTGTACGTCACTCTCGCGGCCATATACATAGTTTTTATTATCTGTCTTTTGACAGAGAAGCGTATAATCTATGTTCCGGGTACTTCCGTTTTGAGTGTGAGTAGCGTGCGCCCGCGTCCTAATGCAATTATCGTTTTAAATCGGAAATTGTTTGTGTTTAACACTAAACATACCGTAACTTTTCAAATTTTGCATTGAAAATGTACATATCATTATCTTATTGCTTTTGCACATCTGACTTCATGACTTTTGCTTACCAATTAATCTACAGTTATCATACAATTTTTTGTTGTTGTTTTGTTTTGTTAATTTTGAGTAATACATTGACATATACTGTTATCTATCCGCTATGGAACAAATAGGTACCAGTGAGTGTTGGTATGATTAGTGTTAAGACAAAATTCGATATTCATAGTTTCACTGAATAAAAATACCCCTGAGATCTACCCCTCTCTCTCGCTATAAGGGAAGTTAGATAGAGAGGCGCTCGTCTAGGTGCGGTCGGTTGGCGTCCAGCCAGGCCCGGAAGCGGTCGCGGCGGCGGCGGCTGAGGCGCTCGTGCGTGGCGCGCGCGGCGGCCAGGGCTCCGCGCTGCAGCAGGCGGAAGGGGCGGCAGGCCACGAGCCGGCAGCGCAGCTCGGCGAGCGTGCACTCGGCGGCGTCGTGCGCGGCGGGCTTGCGGCGCGGGGCGGGGCGGCGCGGCGGCTGCGGCCAGCGCGACGTGTTGGCGGGCGCGTGCAGGCCGCGTGCGCGTGCGTTGCGCGCCAGGAACACGGGCTTGCCGCGCGCCGTCACGCCGCTGGTCTTGTTGCTGGCGAACCGCTCGGCGTACAGCGACCAGGCCGCGCACCGGGACACCGCCTCGCCTTCGCCGACACTTTTCACTCCGCCCACACCTCCACTCGTGCGCTGTAGATTTCATTAGTATTTACTAAGGTTTATTTTTTTATTGCCCTTGTAGGCAGACGAGCATACGGTCCACCTGGTGGTGAGTGATTACCGCCCGACCGTCGCTTCATACCCCGCACTCTCCCAGTACTAGTGTCGACCTTAACGTGAGAGTACGCTTACAGACTCGTTGTTTTTAATTTTGCGATAGCAGTGTTAATAAATTACGTGTGTTTTCTAATATAAATAATCTTACACTCATAAGTCTTTTTGTTTGCACAAATAGCTATTTAATTTGATGAAAAAGGATTGGCGAGCACTAGCATAATAAACATGTCTTAGCATTAGAGGAACATTACTGGCAAAGGGATGGCTTAATGGAGGATGTTGTCGAATCATTTATTATTGAAGTACGCGAGGAGAGTGACGATAGAACATCAAATTCTTCAACTACTGATTAATCTGATTACGAGAGTAATTAATAGGATTTCACGTTCATTTTGTTCAATAAGTATCAGTTCATTAAATTAAATTCATACGTGATCAATTGCTTTTTTTTATTTGAAGTACATAATACCCTCATAAAACTATTTTATAATTTACACTCGCACGGAGGCTTAAGATGTGTTAGTATCGATAGCGCAATATCGACTAATCACAACACTAGCTCATTACGTCAACATTCCTTAAAATTCCTCGGAGCTCGCGCGCGGACTGTACATAACTAAACATTCTGATTTACTTTAGAGTCTGAAAAATAAAAACCCACCTGTGCTGTCGGTGACATTCTGTTGTCGTTGTTGTGTGGGGACGTCCTTCCTTCTCCAGCGCTTTCTAGCAGCTCAAATGTTACTTTACACTCGTCTCCACCGTACTGTTGACAAATAATCTGCATTACTGATCCTTTCCTTGAAACGGGGTATTCTATTTAGATAATGGCTGAGAGCTTAGAACCAACCTAAAGTTGAATGGTCACTGAACCTTAACTATAGATAGTAAAAGTCAAAATAAGAGTTTGATGTTTCAATTGTTTTGCATATCAGCTGAAAGTGACTTAAAGATGGTTCCAAAAGAAAGGATTTCTTAAGTAATTTCCTGTTGATATGGTAATCACTTCCTTCAAAGCATTCTAATTAGATAACTTATGAGAGCTCAAGGCCAACCTGAAGTTGGATGATCACCAATGCTTAACTATAGACACTAAAAGCCGAAATCGGAGTTAGATGTTTCAATTATTTTGCGAACGGCATAAAGGAAACTATGACGGACATTGAGTTTATTTTATAAAATAAATAGTACAAATGATGTGTTTTCGCTAATCAAGTCAATTCTGTTCGCTGGGCTTCAACAATAAATTGTCTTTATATAGAGACGATGCATTCAGTAATGCCTTAACTGGTGGCCCGGAGGCCTCTCCCAGTTGTACCAGGACAAGTGGGCGAGCAGAGGCTCAGTCAGGGCGGGTGGAATTTGCTAACAGCTGCCCGGCGCCTAGACCTCGAGGACAGCTGCTTCGCGAATAAATCTATTACCGGATCGGAATCGCGACTCGCTGGGAAGATCCGGCGAGAAACTCAGCGAGCTAAGTATGTAAGTAAGTATCTTAAGCTACTATGGTGTACAAAACACGCCATAGCTCGCGTTCTCTAAATGAAACCCTAAAGCATAATAGAACTGATTAAGATCGGCGGATTAGTAAGCTTAAGTGGCAGTGGCTGGCTGTATTAGCCAGAGAACCGACAACAGTTGGGGTAAATGTGTTCCTGAGTAGAAACTGCGTTAAAAAACAGTCATTTCTTCAGTGAGCACTACAGAGTAGAAGAGAGTTGGGAGAGAAGGCTGATGTTTAGGTTAGGTTGCACGGTTACTGTGGTCCCTCAGTCGGCTCCTAGTGTTAGAGCTGAAGGCGTCTAATGAAAGGGTTATTTGATCTAAAGGATCCATAAGCTCGTGATAAATTAGTTAGTTATTATTGAGGGGCACATGTAACAGTCGCCAGGGTTGTCTTGGTACTGACCGCTCGCACGAGGAAGGCGGCGTGGTGCGGGCGCAGCGCGGCGAGGGCGCGGCGCACGTAGGGCCCGGCCGCGGCCCGCATGTCGCGCGCGCACAGCTCGGCCGCGCGCACCGACCACGGCTCCGACGCGCAGTGCTGCAGCTGTACACGACAATACAAGCTATACTACACACATTCTGCACGTAGTCTTAACCCACCGAGTATAGTATTAGTATAAGTTCTAAGGTCTCAAGTATAGTTACGACGGCTGCCCCACCCTTCAAACCGAAACGCATTACTGCTTCACGGCAGAAATAGGCAGGGCGGTGGTACCTACCCGCGCAGACTCACAAGAGGTCCTACCACCAGTATATGTATAATTTTACAAAATGACCGGTGATCGTTCTCGTCGAAGGGCTCGACGAATAAATTAACCCACAGACACAGCCCACTGAGTTTCTCGCCGGATCTTCTCAGTGGGTCGCGTTTCCGATCCGGTGGTAGATTCTACGAAGCACGGCTCTTGCTAAGGTTCATGTTAGCAACGTCATCAAGTTTGAGCATAAACATATTCTTTACTCATCATAAAGGTGGTAAGTTTGTTAATCTTGACAACAATAAGAAACATCAGTAGGAAGGCAGCATGCTGTATCAACACAGAATATTCTGTTTAAGGCACATCGCATGTGTTTTCATCATTTATCTCTTATCGTTACCAAATGATCCAATACTAAGAGTAATTCAAACAAGATGTTTGATGTGCTGATGAGTATTTCCTCAGGTCTGATATAGCAATACATAGATACTAACCTGCCTGACAGCGATAGACACCAGTTTGTCCAGCGTGTAGGCCGGATAGGCTTTGATCCCGAGCATTTCTCGGGCTGCATCCTCGAAGGCGGAAGATTCCATGTTGCCGTCGAGGACGCCCTTCACCAGGTCCAGCAACAAGTTGTAGTATTCTGTTGGCGACGACACGTCCGCTGGCAAATCTGTGGAAGACATTCATAATTTTCAAATATTTTTTTTTTCAATTTATTCAATAATTGTATTGCTAATGGTGTGTAGTGTATTGAGATTTCGATCTGATGCGTTAATGGTCGACGAAATTCTGGCTCATCTCTAATTATGACGTGACAGAGTAATACAATGTAAAAGCATAATGTTTTTCGAATATGTGGTTCTGGCAAATAGTAGCACTTCACGTAAAATTTACATTGGCGCACTTAATACCTGTGGTATTCTCTACCAGTCACCCAAAGATAGTGCAGAGTGCACAATAAATAAAGGTAGGTGCATTGAAATTTACATTTATATATTATACACATATACATTATATTATATTTAAGTTATCCATTTTTGAAAAGTTTTAATAATCGTAAATTAAATGCAATGGTAATTGCAGTCATGCTTGAAGGTAGACGGCGCTATACGTATTGTCTATGGCATTCTGTTATTGTTAAATAGCAGACAACTAGAGAACTTGTCTGTGCCTTTAGAAATTCTTCTCAGTCTTACACTCCTGGCAGAGTGGTCGTGGTTACGTATGTCTTAATGTTTGGTTGCGGCTTTTGAGAGACTTCTCCATCTTTCTCTATTTGTGGCGGTACGTGTACACTCAGTAAGGGAACACTTCGTAGATAACTTAACCAAGTCTGTCCACCTTGTGGATGATCCTTTAGAAATAAATAATTCAAATTAATATAAAGCCTATAACATTCAGCAGTCAACGTGTGTGAGTGTACTAACGGTGTGCGGGCGCGAGGCGCAGGGCGAGCGCGGGAGGGCGGTCGTGCCGCGGGCGGGCGGGCGGCGCGGCGCACATGGCCCGGCGCGCGGCCGCCAGCCGCTGGCACAGCGCGCCGTGCACGCGCAGGAACAGGTACCACGAGGACGTGCACACGAACCTGCCCTCCTGTATACAACACGCATACATTTACAAAATTAATAAGTCGTGTGTCTTTGTCGGTGAATAAACTGTTAAAATGTTGGCACTGATGTTCTTCTTGAGAGTCCGCGCGGGTAGGTACCACCCCCCTGCCTATTTCTGCCGTGAAGCAGTAATGCGTTTCGGTTTGAAGGGTGGTGACTATACTGAGACCTTAGAACTTATATCTCAGGGTGGGTGACGCATTTACTTTGTAAATGTCTATGGGCTCCAGTAACCATTTAACACCAGGTGAGCTGTGAGCTCGTCCACCCATTTAAGCAATAAAAATAAAAATAAAACATGTGCAGAAGCACCCGTTAGGTCGCCATGCTCCTAAAGACCGCTCCAGGCAATGCGCTTCCAGGTCTGGCGATTCGAAGCGTTTCCAATACATTCGATGATTGATATACATGCTGATATTACAGGTTGAGATATACCCACATATGCATTGTTATATAGAACAATATATTGTTCACTTGTGTTGTTTGCACGTTCATACCTTACAATACATTTTACGCATATCTCGAATTACAGCAAGGTCATTGATCTGTTTCTAGTGAAGTACCCCATATCAGTGTACAATACATACATTGTATTTACTATTTAATTTTAATGGTTCTGGTAGGCAGAGACTTGGCATTGCTCGTCAGATGGATAGGATCCTACCCCTGCTTCTAAATTCTAAAAAAAAAACGAGAACTCACATTAGGGGGGTGATCCCTGAGATCATCTTCTACTTCGAATGGTTCAGTCTTTAAGTCAGATTTCAGTATTTGATCATCATTGCTTAACCTCTTTCCATTAGTCGGCTGGGTTAGTACACTTTCTGTAAACAAAACACATTCAGAGATTAGCCACAATAAAAAGACAACCATTTATCTTCTTATAGCTTTTTCATATCCATTAATGCTGCTATGTTGAAATTAGAAACAACCAATCCGATATAATGTTTTTTTTCATACATGACATTACATTATGACTGTCGGTATTTGAACCGTTGTACCATGGTTCACTTGCGGACCAAATAATAGTAATAATAATAATGGTTGGTTCGAAGTAAGTATCAGTTGAATGGAATATTTGAAATGTATTCAACGGATAATTACTTTTAATAAATGTATCTTTTTTATTTGATTGGTTTTGTTAATTTTGAGTATGTTTCAATGATACAAGGGCGGGATGATAAGTAACTAGCCTAATAATGAAACACTTAACTTTCCATGATAAAATTAATTTTATTTTTCGACATAGTCTCCGTGAACCTCTACGCACTTATTCCATCTTCGTTCTAAAGCAGTAATGCCTACCATAAAATAATTTCTTTCGAGGCCTGTAAAATACTCCTCTACAGCGGCTATGACTTCATCATTTGTGGCAAATTTCTGTCCGCCCAAATTTTTTGCCATAGCTTTAACACATGTGTGACCCTAGGGTGGAAAATGTTTTTTTTTCCGCCAAATCTGGCCGTTTTTACTGAATACATTGATGAAGATTATCTAGAAGATTAGTGTAGTATTCTCTGTTAATTGTTTGACCTTTAGGAAGGTAATCTATCATCAAGATCCCAACTGCATCCCAAAAGACGGAAGCCATGACTTATCCAGCCGACTTTACAGCCATGGCCTTTTTTGGAGCCGACCATTCCGATTGCGTCCACTGTTTTGATTGAATTTTTGATTCTGGCGTGTAATAATGAACCCATGTTTCATCTGCTATTACAAATCGACGTAAAAAATCGGCTTTATTACTCTGAAACGGTCCAAACATTCTTTTGAGTTTTGCACTCGAATCCTACTTTGATCGTGCGTAAGCAATCGCGGCAACCAATGGGCCGATGACTTTTTCATATTTAATTCCTCACTTAGGAAATGATGTACCCGGTCTTTTGAGATACCTGTAGTGTCAGCTATTTCAGATAACTTCAATCGTCGATCTGTTAAAACCATATCATGTACTTTCACGACCGTTTCCGGTGTCGTGACGCTTTTTGGACGTGCGGGGTGGGCTTCATCTTGGACACATGTACGACCGCGTTTAAACTAATCCACCCAGTTTTTTACTGTGGCATAAGAAGGAGCACATTTACCCAAAACATTCTTTAACTCGTCATAGATATCTTTCCCCTTCATGCTCTACATATGAAGAAACTTTATCACCGATCTTTGTTCAAATTTATCCATTTTGAAAACACTTGACGAAATATATTTTCAAATGACAAAAAATCAATAAAATGTTTACGCCACCAAATTGAAATTTAGAACACAGGTGGCCAGAGACGAATTTACAAATGACATATTTAATTTTTGAATTTTAACTTTTTGAATAGCAGAGGCTAGTTACTTATCATCCCGCCCTCGTACTATGTACACATATGGACTTATTGTTGTCTGAAATAAAATAATCATTCATTCATTCATTTATTACCATGTAATATGTAAAACTCACCTTTATTGCTCTCCAAATTATTATTATTTTTGGGTTTATTCTCTTTGTTATTCTTTCCGTTCTTGCCGCTCTTGTCTGACGCGTTATCAGATTCAGATGACTGAAAACAATAAATTAATTATATTTCTGTTTGTGCTATATTTTACCAAATATTAGTGTGGTCAAAACATCAGTAGGAAGGCAGCATGCTGTATCAACATTCAATATTCTGTTAAAGGCACATCGCATGTTCTATCATCATTTCATCTATCTAATATATAAAATTCTCGTGTCACAGTTTTCGTTGCCATACTCCTCCGAAACGGCTTGACCGATTTTGATGAAATTTTTTGTGCTTATCCGGTATCAATGAGAATCGGCCAACATCTATTTTTCATCCCCCTAAATGTTAGGGGTAGTCCACCCCTAAATTTTTTAATTTATTTTTTAGACAAAATTTTTAATTTCTATTTTTTTATGATACAACATACAAAAATACATACAATCCTCAATTTTCACCCCTCTACGATCAACCCTTATTTTTTATTTGCTAATAAAAAACTTTAAAAATTTTTGCGAGAATTTTGTTTGTATTTTGTCATGACTTAAAATAAAAAAAAAATATATTACTCTCAATTTTCACTCTTATACGATCAACCCCTATTTTTCCATCCCGATCAATATTTTTTTTATTCTATGCACAGATCCGCAATAAGGTTGCAAGATGGCAATCAAATATTATAATTGTAGTACGATAAACTCTTATTCAGAGTTTATAATTTCAAGTTCCTTTAATTATCATTTTTTTTAAATTGAATTTGATCTCCCGCCCTCGCCGGTCGACTACTGATCAACTATCAATCGATCAGCTATCCCCGCCAGGTGTCACCACTCATCCAGCAAACATCACGTAGTAGGGATGAGGACGAAGCCGGTCTCCTGTCTTACTTACTCACTATACATCATAGATTATACACTTAATATATTTGAGAGCTATACAATACTATACATTTTTCAGCCATGTTTTTTTGGTTTTATTTGTGTATCAATAGTATGTTCAGTAGGTCTGAGAGTCGGCTACTATCTATTTTTCATACCCCTAAGTGAAAAGGGTTGTCGGCCCCAAACATTTATTTTTTATTTTTATATTTTGGATATTTTTTTTTGTTTACAATGAAGTATTATGTGGTTAAATGAGGTTTTTTTTTCTACAGTAGAATTTCCCTAGAAATCTTATTTAAGGCAACACAACGTTTGCCGGGTCAGCTAGTACTAATATATAAATCTAGTGGTTTTTACGGATGTTCCGTTATAACTACTGAACTATGCATCCGATTGACTTGAAACTTTGTATCCATGTAGAAAATACATGCACTTAATGGATAGGCTAATATTTATATGAGTGTTGGACTCCCTAATAATAATGACAATAAATAATAATGTTAATTTTAAATGCCCAGCGAAGCGGGCAAGGACGGCTAGTTTAATTATAAAGAGTTATAAATTTTCGTAAATTACTTGTGTCAATTATCCCTAAGGCGATCTAGAATCAAAACTAGATTTGAAGAACATACCTCTTGTTTTATTTCTTGTTTTAAATTATTCTTGTCATTTTCTTGACCCTGTTGATCGATTGGACATTCCGGGCTCGGTGCATCCTCCTTGTCTTCTAGGACAATACCAATGGTGTTTGATATTGATAAGAATAAATCTAAACATTTCAGAATCTGCTATTGTGGTTGTCTAAGTGAATATTAATTAGAAACGTCATGCAAGGACAAGAATGAATATCTTGGGACATTGTTAACAGTACTGAGATATTTTTTGGATTCATCTTCAAACTCTATTGCAGGATTCATGTTGGCAGTGTTTGGCGATAAGGCGAATAACAAAAGATTTCAATAGTCAAAGCTGTGGGCAATTATTTGCTTAACACCTAAAACCTAAGATATAATAGAACATAGGGCATGATGTGACATATGTAAGAATGATACAAATAGAGCCCTTTTGTAATAACACAATACAACATTAGCTTAAATAATTTTCTACGTTTTTCTATGATTGATAACTTAGCCTTTCTCTTATT
The DNA here is from genome assembly GCF_030269925.1 of Bombyx mori. NCBI lineage: Eukaryota > Metazoa > Arthropoda > Insecta > Lepidoptera > Bombycidae > Bombyx > Bombyx mori. The sequence goes on along the minus strand of NC_085108.1, from coordinate 1,028,238 downwards.
TCTGCAACATTATGTTAAATTAGTAGAAATAAAAGTACCTTCATCCTTCTCATCATCAGATAGCGGCTGCCGTGGATGCGAGAAGAGATCGGGTAGGAAATGCCTTAACAACTGTTTGATTCTCCGTTTCTCAGCCTTCTGTATAGCAGTTTGTCTCCTGGCGTGATGTATAAGGAGCTCCGCGGTGTCTCGAACAATTTTTATTGCTAAAAAACATAGAATTTGATGTTGAAAATGGTTTGTTGATATCTACAATTAAATAAATTTTATTTCATTTATAAAAGAAAGAAATAATGCAAGCTTGATATAATATTTATTTAAAATATTATGTAAAATATCGTCGTTGTCAAACCAATATCTGCTATGTGCACTTTTTGACATTTTTACTTTTTGAAATTTTCGTATAGTTCACAGCCCTATCTACCGTATAAAAAAAAACTGTTATGGGTCTATATAGCTTTAATATTTATCTACAGCTTTCATTTGATTATAGTTCTTAAAAATTCACCTTCATATAAAATTTTATACAAAAATGTTTTTACTCGTTAATTCAAAATAGTTTTTTTTTAATTCAAAATAGAGTTTTTACACATAGCAGATTTTGGTTTGATAGCGACGATATGATAACTAATATGGTTTTATTCAGCATATAAGAAAGACATCAGTAGGAAGGCAGCATGCTGTATCAACACAGAACATTCTGTTAAAGGCACATCGCATGTGTTTTCATCATTTGTCTTTATATAAGTGACTTTGTGACATTTTTTAATCCTATACAAATATTTCTAGACCAGTTACAGTTGAGTGTATTTGAAGTTCGCTTTTGTGGGTATAATCAAGCAGGCAGCTTGACGTCTGAGCTCTGATAAACACCTAACGCTAGTGTGATCCCTCAGCAGCACTTTTTACTGATGGTAGGACGTATTGCGAGTCCGCACGTCGACAACAACTATACAATTAAGTACCAACTTTTTGGCGGGAACGCGAAGAGCGAAGTTGTGTTATTTGTTTTATTTTGTCTATTCAGTGTTACATCAGGTTTAAATGTGTAATAACAGTAGTTTATTAACTGTTCAATATCTGTGAAAGTGCACAAATTCGGGGAAATGAAACAAAGCCACTGGACGTAACTTCTCGTGATCCTCCAAAAAGTCCACTGAAAAAATCTCAGTAAGTGACCACCATTTTACTGAGATATTACATTTCATTCCATATCATCTCATCTCATTTCATTTAATTACATTTCACTCCATATTATTAATTTTCATAAAAATAAGAATATAAATAAGACATGACTTAAAGGTCCTAGTTACCAGGTCATAAAATCCCTTAAAAAAAAAATACAATCAAGTACCTTCCTGTCGGCTCTGCATGTTGTAGTCGACCACGAGGTGCGGCCCCGGACGGCGGGCCGCGTAGGCGCTCTCTACCTCGTTGAACAAAGTCTTCGAGCGCATCGCCTTCAGATCGTTCTGCTTGAAGTTGATCCCTTGATGGTCGAGAGATTTCAAATAATACTTTTCGTTTTGTTCGCGCCACTGTTTGTTGAAGCCCTGCGGAAAACAAATTATTAGACCAATGCTTCTAGTCTTGTCTGCTGAAGACAGACTGATGGGTTCAACTAGTGTGAGGTGGTCACTGGAGCCCATAGACGTATGATCTTGGAAAAGCACCACCTATCTCTCCCTCGGGTTGTCTTAAAAGGCGATTACTTGCATAGAGAGTACTATGATTTGCCAATTTGCTTGTCTTGGTGGCAGTAATATGGTAAGCCTGCACAGGTAATTAATACCATCCTACCTAGTTCCCCAGAGAAGTAGACGTTCCGATGTGAAGGATGTGACACCCATTATACAATCCAATTGAGACTAGAACCTCATGTCTCAAGATGGGTTGTGGCATTCACGTCGTGATGCCTATGGGGTCGAGAAACCACTTTACGCCAGATGAGCCGTGAGAGGGGTCACTGAATGACAAACTGACTATTAAAATATTACCTTCTGAGCCTCTCTCCATTCTTCCTCTTTAGCTTTCAACCTCCTCAGTACAACAGGTACAGCGACAACGGGGTTTTTCTTTAGGCCTGCAATGATGTCCACTGCCTATGGGCAATAATAACAAAATATTTGAATATTTTTTTCAAAGACATATGGTTAAATCTAAAAACATGCCTTCCAAAAGATTGTGAATCTAACTACTTAAGCATCCATGAAAACCTAGACATATCTTGAAATAAATACAAAGCATGCACCAATGTACTCTAGATCATAAGTTTATATATTCACTTGTGCACACTAAACTAAGATCTATTCAATTTGACATCAAATGCATAAAGGTTAAAACTATAAAGCTTATAATATAATCAAATTTCTCTATTGCTTTGTTTCTGTTGTTTTGTGTCAGTTAAATAAATCAATTTAGTCATTTTGATTTAATATAAAAGTGTTTTGCTGAGGCTTTGTGTTTGATAATTACAATAATGTTAAATTAAAATGTTTCGAATGTGTTTCACTACTGAGAAGAAATGACAAGAAACTCAGAGCTTTCTCTATTCGGAATACATGTAATGTAATGAAGTCAGCTCAGTATTTCGATTAGAAAAATCCTGTGATTAATGTATGCGTGTGAGAGAGTCCGGGTGAGTGCGTGCGTGCGTGTGAGAGAGAGAGGGAGAGCGTGCGTGTGTGAGAGAGAGGGAGAGCGTGCGTGTGAGAGAGAGCGTGCGTGTGTGAGTGCGTGCATATGTAAGAGCGCGTGCGTTTGTGAGAGTTGGGGTGTGAGAGTGGGGGTGTGAGTGCGGGTGTGAGAGTGCGGGTGTGAGAGTGCGGGTGTGAGAGTGGGGGTGTGAGAGTGGGGGTGTGAGAGTGGGGGTGTGAGAGTGGGGGTGTGAGAGTGGGGGTGTGAGTGGGGGTGTGAGAGTGGGGGTGTGAGAGTGGGGGTGTGAGTGGGGGTGTGAGTGGGGGTGTGAGAGTGGGGGTGTGAGAGTGGGGGTGTGAGAGTGGGGGTGTGAGAGTGGGGGTGTGAGAGTGGGGGTGTGAGAAAGCGGGTGTGAGAATGCGGGTGTGTGAATACGGGTGTGTGAGTACGGGTGTGTAAGTACAGGTGTGTAAGTAGGGGTGTGTAAGTACGAGTGTGTAAGTACGGATGTGTAAGTACGGATGTGTAAGTACGGGTGTGCAAGTGCGGTTGTGTGAGTGCGTGCGTGTGAGTGAGTTCGGATGTGTGCGGCATGCTAGGAGCGCGTCGTCGCGTACCACCTTGTCGCCGTAGATGCGTCGCAGCGCCCTCTGGTGCACGGTGGGCGAGTGTCCGCCGAGACAGTCGTCCAGCCGGTACCGCGCCGCGTCCTCGCCCGACATGCGGGACAACTTCTTCTGCACGCCCTCCAACACTCGGATGGTGGCGGCGTTTGTTTCTATAACCACGTCCAGCTGTAATTATAATCGAAATTAACTATCGCGTTAGCAGCTATGTTTTCACACGTACTTCAAGAAAAAAACGACTTGAACGCTTTTTAAAAATTGTTAGGACTTTAATACATAGACAGCATAGTAAAAAAAAAACATATCTAACCTCAAACCTCTCATCTTCACAACGGTAAATGTATTCTTCATACTGGGTTTTTCTTGATGTTACGAATGTCGAGTCTTCACTCCATGTCGGGAACGACACCCATGTATCATTAAGTACCTGTACACAAACAGTAAAGCAATATATACATTTTTGTCTACCAATAACATTTCTAAATAAATCAAAAAGAGCAAGAAGTCATGCTTGATTGCATAAATACTAAGTAGTATATATAATACATATATCAGAGTTAAAGCAATTATATTTATCGCTAAAGACTCTTACTTAGAATAGAAATTGAAAACACATGGATTCACCTTATTGGTATGCCGGAGGTCTAAAATGTTGCTGATTGAGGAATTTTGGGAATGACAACAGACCAGCTGCTACCCTATTAATGTGCTTTACGCTTACCACCATTCTCTACATTTCTCGCACTAACTCGACAAATTTAGTATATTCGTAAAAAATTTAGATTTTACGGCAGTTATTGACAGGTCAAAATCTTTTATTTAGTAGAGATCACCTTATCAACCGAGGTAAAGCTATAACACTTCCAGTACGACACCGATATAAACTAATCAAATATCCTTTTCTGGTTAGTTCATAGAGTAAGAAAACATTGTATTTGTTTTTCCATTATTTTTTTAATGATATTAATTTATATTTCAGGAATCTCCCGCCTAGAATAGAACTAGTGTAATTTTATATTTACTTCTTTACAGAGCGGCGTCCGTCCCGAGCATTTCCTGGCGGCCGCCTCGCGAGGTAGCGCGCAGTACGACGTGCCGAGACGCTTGCACGTCGATAGATCTGCACAACAAAATCAATTAGATAATACTAGAAAACAAGAAACGATCAGGAAAATAAAGAAAAAAATTTCAATTTTATTTACAGTTCATCATCATCATCATCATCAGCCTTTATCGGCCCACTGCTGGACATAGGCCTTCCCCAATGCCTTCCACATAATGCGGTCTTCCGCCTTCCACATCAAACGACTTCCCTTTCCTTTCTTCCAAAACTCCACAAACACATATACTTTTGTTTCACTGGCAGTGTTTGATTTCTTTGTAGAAAAGATAGCTATATGAAAGATATTTGAAGGAAGGCCATCTATATACCAATATTCTTGCAAACGATTTTTTCACTTATTCAATTTCAGTAACAACTTATCATGTGAACAGCGAGTTTGTGTAGACCATATAATGAATTAAATAAAAGATGCAATACAGTTTAGTGAAACTATTCTATTCAGTCAACAGATACTTGATAATTGTAAATCACAATACACATACCAATATCCATTGCCATGTCTCCTTGGGGGCGATCATTTCGCATCTGTGCCCCGAGGGCGCCGACACTCTCGTACCGAGGGCGGGGCTCCACCGGTATAGGGTTGGTCCAAGGGTAGCCTGTGTAAACAGCGTGACAAATTTTTATCGAAAACAATGATTTTATGCTCGACAAAAAGTTTAATAGTAAGCATAAAATAATAAAAAGCCTTTCACCCCTCGATATATAGTTTTATTTTATAATTTTTTTATTGCTTAGATGGGTGGACGAGCTCACAGCCCACCTGGTGTTAAGTGATAACTAAAACCCATAGACATCTACAACATAAATGCGCCACCCATCCTGAGATATAAGTTATAAGGTCTCAGTATAGTTACAATGGCTGCCCCACCCTTCAAACCGAAACGCATTACTGCTTCACGGCTGAAATAGTCAGGGTGGTGGTACCCACCCGCGCGGACTCACAAGAGGTCCTACCACCAGTACAAAGATTACACCACCAGTACAGATATTATAGATAGATAGTTACCCGTATTAGGGGTGTGGGTGGGGGTGTGCGGCGGCGAGGGCGGGCCCACGAAGTCGTGCAGCCAGCGCTGCAGCTCCGGGTGGCGGCACAGGAACGGACTCGTCACTGACAATAACTCCGACGATGATATTATTTCGTTCGTGAACAGGAGCAGGCATCTATGGTGAAATAATACATTAACGCAAATTTTTTAAATACGATTTTTTTCTTTTCCTACCTAAGATAGCCTTGAGAGGCTCTTTCAGCGTAACCTTAACTAGTAGGTGAGCTCACGGGGCTCAAACCGGATTGTTGCTAGCACTGGCCCTAGCAAGAGCAGTGCTTCGCAGAATCTACCACGGGATCGGAAACGCGACCCTCTGACAAGGTCCGACGAGAAACTCAGTGGGCTGTGTCTGAGGGTTAATTGACTCGTCGCTAGCGACGGGATCGACGAGGACGGTGACCGGTTTACATACGAGTTGTATGTTATGTTTTATGTTAGATTAACACATATAGATAAGACATTGGTGTGGATTTTTAAATTTAAATTTATTTATTTCAACTTGTCAGCTTTCAATAAGTGATTTCTACTGGTGGGTCTAACAAAATTTTGTTTTCTTTTTAAATGTTTTATTTTTCAATCAATCGAAGATTTATTTTTAATATAAAAAACTAAATTAAATTATAATATAATTAATGCAAATGATTACATTTAGTAGATAACCCTTTTATTTATATTTTTTAAATCTATCAATACGTGGTAATTGAATACTTTGGGAAGATGATAGAAAAAGTATTAATTTTGAGTAAGTTATTTTATTAATGAGAGTTTTCATTCATTCCAAATTTCGTTTATACAATTATTTTTGTACTCTAAAGTGCCTGAGAAATGATCACCACATCAACAGCAACAGCTAGATAAAATAGATTTTTTATTTATTTATTGCATAGATGGGTGGGTAAAGCCCACCCGGTGTTAGGTGGTTACCGGAGTCCGTACACATCTACAACGTAAAAGCCGCAATCCACCTTGAGATTCTAAGGTCTCAATGTAGTTAGAACGGCTGCCCTACCCTTCAAACCGATACGCATTACTGATTCACGGCAGAAATAGGCAGGGTAGTGGTACCTACTCGTGCGGACTCACAAGAGGTCTTACCCCTACTTACATATATCTTATCTTATACCTTTAAACGAGCAATTCTTATATATATATGTATAATCTGAATCTCGGAAACGGCTCCAACGATTTTCATAAAATTTAGTATACAGGGGATTTAAAAAAAATTATGTAATATTAAAAAATTAATAAATAATAATTGCTAATTAAAAAAAAAAAAAAAAAAAAACATGCCCGCTGAGTTTCTTGCCAGTTCTTCTCAGGACGGAGGCTAGTTCTTGTGAATTGGCGGTAGTTCTTTTGACGTTCAACAAGTATGTACTTTCATTTATGTTGAATAAAAATTTTTTGATTTGATTTGATTTGATTTGATTTCGGGGGCGATAAATCGATCTAGCTACGATTTATTTTCAGAAAATGTTGTTTTATTCGTGTTTTCAATAAACAACTTTATGACTCTTCCTGACATCTATTGACGAATAATAATACTATTTTTCTTAATTGAGGGCAACTAACCGCTTTAAAGACACAACAAGATGGCGTTATAAAAAAAAAAAAAACGAGCAAAGCTCGGTCATCATCTAGTAATATATAAATGTAGTTACCTTAAAAAGTTATCGTAGACTTGCTGCGAGCGCAACGCCTTCCTGGCCCGCTCGAAGAAGCTGTAGTCGTGGATGGTGGCCAGCTTGGCCGCCTCCGAGTACGACACGTCGCGCACCGTGGCGCCCGACAAGCACGACGCGCGCGGCTTCTTGGCGGGCGGCGGGGCTGACGACGCTGTGGGGAACGTCATCTTTAAGTTTAACATGTTATTTGGGACATATATCATTCAATATTGCTATAATTGTTACGTTATAATACTCATTGTAAAAATGAATATTTAAAAAAAACTAATATTAAAAAAAAAAGACATGCCTGCTGAGTTTCTTGCCAGCTCTTCTCAGGACAAGAGGCTAATTTTTTGTGAATTGGCAGTAGTTCTTTTTGACGTTCAACAAGTGTGTACTTTCATTGATGTTAAATAAAAAAAAATTGATTTGGTTTGATTTACTGGTCATAGGACCCGTTACGAGTCCGCGCAGGTAGGTACCAGCGTGGATGGGGCCGTTGGAACCATAGATCTTAGAACTCATATCTCAAGGTGGGTGGCGCGGTTTTACGTTGTAGATGTCTATGGGCTCCAGTAACTATTTGATACCAGGTGGGCTGTGAGCCATCTAAGTAAAAACGATCTAAGCAATAAAAATAAATAAATAAATAAAAAACATTTATAGCTATGTTGTGAGGATAGATATCACCATCCTGCCCTAATGTTCTGAAGTTGCATATGTGTTGGTTTGTAGGAATTGAGATTAAGAGTTCAAAACACCAGGTCTCTCAATTCATGGACATTTCATGCAACAAACAATTAAAAATGGCTCTTTGATAAACATAAATCCCTGCTTGATTGTTAAACATTTACTAATTTCAAATAAACAAAAACTAATCATCAAGTTACTCAACCTGAAACAATGTGAAACATAAGAAACTTACGTTGACCTGTCGATGAGATACTCGGAGATCTCTTGAGGTGATGATGCTGCGGATGCTGTACCACAGCCGGCGGGGTAGTCACATGCTTTGGAACCTGTGCGAAGCATTATGGGTTTGAATAAAAATTATTCATAAATGATCATAAAAACTATGGATGACTAAGTAGTTGTTTGTTGACAATTGAATATTGTGCTGAGTTCGAGCGTAGGAAAATTAGGCCGTGAAACTAGCTTTAATTGAATATGCAATTTCGAAAAGGGCACATTTCTGAAAATGTAAAATGTTCAGGAAATGAAAAAAACTGATTATTTTCTAAACCAGTGTAAAATTTAAAATATTAACTTTTGAGATATATTTAAGTGTTAATTAGCAGTTGAAAATTACTGGAAATTATTATAAAATGGGTGTAGGTTAGCCTCAAAGCTACATGTATATGAACGTATTTGACAAAATATGCGACATGTGCCCTTTTCGAAATTGCACATTCAATTATGTCTACAATTCGCAAGAATCCAAGAACAATAACTGTTGCTAAATTAGATAGTACATTATTAAATAACAAAGTATTTATTTGATAAACATTAAACAGCTTGGCGTCGCTCAGTAGAGCAAGAACTGGACGTCTTGGATATGACGTGGGAGGAGCTAGAACAGATTTCCCAAGACCGATGCAAATGGAAGGATTTGATTCGAGCCCTACCCTCGGCAGGGGGTAATAGAAAAGAAAGAAGAATATAAACATTGAATGAAACTTTTCGGGTTAAAGATATTTTTTATTCTCAAAAGAATTACATTAATTCACTTAAATGAGAACATTAAAATAGTTACAATTAACGATATAACAATAAACTTTTAACGACATAATGCTTTTTTCTCTAGAAAATAATTTGTAGGTCCGTAATTGGCGAATTGTTACTTTTAAATGAAGATAACACAGTCAAAATAACAAGATAAGTCTTTTTTCTAAATCATTATCAAATTAGATATGGGTGTATATTTTAGAACAGGGTTATGTTGTTATACATTTAGTACAGTATGCGCGCGAGGTCATGTCCATCGGGGCCAGAGGCGACGCGCGGGGGACAGTTCGCCCCGCCCCCGCCCTCCTCCCCGCATTTGTCTGACGTCGAGTGTTGTCCTTGACGGTTGTGACGCGCGCTTATCGATACCGAAAATTTACGCTAACGCTATTGTGTTATTTAACCATGACTACTCCACTTTCAACAAGTTCAGGTAGAAAAAAACCTACTGAAAAAAAGATACATACTGATTCCGATTCTGATCTGTCGGTTGTCTTTTCATTTGACAGTGATTGAATTAGAATTTAAAAAACATTTTTCTCCATTAGAAATAAACAAGTAATTAATAACACATTTATTTTATTACGTGAATTGCAAAATTATCTTAAATTACATTAAACCAAATTGACACAGCTATTGACTAAATCGGTAGTTATTATCGACATTACCATAATTAACTAGGTCACAGCACTACCGCGTTCGTCAGGATGGACATGAACTCGGGCGCCTACTGTAAGTACACTTTGGTAATACTTACTAGAGCGTGCTGTAAGTGCATTGGAGCAGGTTCTGGCTGCACGGCGGGGGCAAAGCGCTCGGGCTCCACCTCACGCGGCGGTTGACCCGGAGAAAACTGCTAACAAACAAACAATGCTGGATTAAAACAATCTTAATGTATTGCTTAACTTAAGTTAGTCGCCATAGAACAAGATATCTGACAGAAGCCTGAATCTCGCTAATAACAGTTTAAGATAGACTTCCATCCGAACCATAGTTCTATTGAGCATGTCAACCGTTCAGTGGAAAATTTTCCCTTTGATGTTATCCCCCAAAAACTTTTTTTTTCTGGGTCACTTACCGCCCTCTTTTAGGCCTGCAACACCGACAAGGGGGCATATCGCCCACTTTGGGAAAAGCTGTCCTAGATATTGATTGCCGATCTTAAGTCTAATTACATTAATTGGATATGGACTGGCCAACTTACAGGATGATGTTCATGGGCAGGCTCTGGCTTGGTAACGGCCTTAGCGTCCGGCAAGAACTGGCCGAACTCCGCCAGCAGATCCTCTTGATGTTCAAATAGTTTAGCCACCTGCAGAACGAGTGACAGACATTACGAATTAAGACAAAATAGTTGAAATGTATTCAACTGATAATTATTTTTAATAAATGTATCTTTTTTATTTGATTGGTTTTGTTAATTTTAAGTATGTTTCAATGATACTATGTACACATATGGACTTGTTGTTGTCTGAAATAAAATAAATCATTCATTCATTCATTATTGCAGACCAGATTAATAATTTAAAAATTGCTCAGACCAAAGGCGATCTTCCTTGATGAATCACTGGTTAGGTAAATCGCACGCACCAAACTTTATAAATTCATACCTGCGAGTAAACCTCTTGCTCCGTTTGTTGTTTAGCTTGAGGCTCCTTGAGGTCGCGGTGTCCGCGCTGGTACGCGTGCAGTATCTCCAGGAAACGCTTGTACTTGTCCGGTTGACGGGAAAAACGGGACTGTCATGACAAAAAGAGTTCATGTCATTTTTATGCCGTGTAATTTTCAGTCTGTTAAAATTCACCTGTCTGTTACTCATTTATAGTATGGCATAATTTATAGGTCGGCAACATAGTCACCCAAAAGAACCAATATAGATAATACACAATTGAAATTTATTCAAGGAGCCTTTTTTTTAACATACATTTTTTATTGCTTAGATGGATGGACGAGTTCACAGCCCACCTGGTGTTAAGTGGTTATTGGAACCCATAGACATCTACAACGTAAATGCGCCACCCACCTTGAGATATAAGTTCTAAGGTCTCAGTATAGTTACAACGGCTGCCCCGCCCTTCATACATTTTTATGTAATACTCCGTGCTTGAACTAAACATTTCACGAAAGAGTCGTAGCCGAGGAGTCTACGAGACGCGGGTTACCGACCACTAGTCTATACAATAGCTACTACTCTCAAGCAAAAGTCAGAAGTCATGTCACTCTTACACAATCAATACAATTATCTTAGTTTTTTGTTAAACACCCAACCTAATAACCTAAAAATATGTACTACCTCCATTGACAAACAAAATCTATATATTAATACGTGAAGCAAAAACTTTGTATCCCTTTTTACGAAAATTGCGCGGACGGAGGAGTATGAAGTTTTCCACACTTATAGATAATATAAAGAAGGAGTGCACAATGCTAATATTTTTTAAAAATAATGCATAAAAGACACATTAAATCAATAAAGAAAACATTACACACACTACCATGTATTTGACACAATTACAGAGCATAATGCGACTCAGTGACGCACAATGCCGAATTATGCTGAAGCTTAATTGGAAGGTGAATTAGTTTTCAAATGCATCAGCAGAGTGCGCTAAGTTAGCACAGTTTTAATTAACATTGATTATTTCTAAGAAACTACGACGAAACGAAAGCCTTACAATTTTTTTCAACATTAAATAATATTACTAACGATAATATAAACAAAACTTCGATCAATGCCAACTTCAAGAAAAAACACTTGTCAATTTTCTGTCACTGAGTCGGTATCGATTGCGAGTATCACGCGAGAGCAGTACTCTTGAGAGTGCTCGATTGTGATTCGAGTTGCTGTAGTTGGAACATTCAACGTTGAGCATTATGCCGCATAATGCGCTCTTAATAATGCTAAAACTCACCAATATTTAGTCTTTGACAATAGAATCATAATACGTGCACGAGCTTATAATTTCAATTAATTATAGTCGAATTTCGACTACTGCGTGACCACTCCCCATATCTCTTTAATGTAACTCATTAAAGAGATATTAAGCTCTGGAACTATACTGTGAAAACTAACCTTTATCTTGTTAACGTATTCAATGGCGTGATTGAATTCGACTGGTTGTCCGGGGGGAGCAGTCGGCGTCGGGGTGACCGGGGGCCCTGGGGACGAACAATACTCACATTCAGACAAACAGCCTTCAATTTTATTTGTTCGTGTGTGTGTAATGTTGCTATCAGAACTCTAATAGAGCAGCCGCAAGTTTTTATCATTAATGATCAATCGGTAATTAATTTCATCATACAAAATAAATTGTTTGTAATGGATTACCCAATGGTTTGTTTATAGACAATGCGAGTATAATAGATGGTGATTATATTTGGTATTGTTTAGTAGCATAAATTTATTGATATAAACTTAAGGATTTTATAATGTAATTTTAAGACAATTTAATATTAATTTTAAATTTGTTAATTAACAATGTAATTTTAAGACAATCTAATTTTAATTTTAAGTTATTAATTAAATGTAATTTAATTTTTAATGTACATTAATTTTTAAATTTAAATTAATTTCTAAATTTAACTTTTAAAGTTAATTTTAATTTTAAATAAAATTTTAATTTTCAACAAATGATGTGTATTTCTGTGTGTGTGTGCACGTGAGGTGCATTGGTACCGACCGGTGGCGTGGTGCAGGGCGGGGTCGGGCGCGGCGTGGGACAGGTGCTGCAGCGCCGGCCCGACGGGACGACACTCCTCTGCACTGTCGCCACAATACAAACAATTAGCATTCACACCAAAATATTTCATAACTACCAAACTTTAGAGCATCAAATCGTCTGGCAACACAAACAGATGCGTTCGCTTATGTCAGTTTTGATCGGACCAAGACAAAAACGACTGATTTTTTTTCCTGCATAAGCTAATAGTAGGTGATCTCACGGGGCTCAAACCTGACGAAGTTGCTATCATTAGCACCAACAAGAGCAGTGCTTCGCAGAATCTATCACTGGATCAGAAACGCGACCCACTCAGAAGATTCGCTGAGAAACTCAGTGGGTTGTGCCTATGGGTTAGTTTACTCGCCGTGCCCTTGACGATTATTATGAGACTTTGATTAGGGGATTTTTTTTATTAATATCGGGAAACATTTATTTTTCATGATAAGTAGATAATCAGAATAGATATACTCACTGCGGAACAGGTAACAAGTGAACTAGCTGCGGTTGCTGCGTGTGATGTACTCCCAGCAGGACGCCGCTGCCAATGGCCGTCGGCGACGGCATCGATACTGACACCTGGCAACAACAAACATATATATATGTGCTGTCGCATGTCCACACGACATCCACCAGTTATTAAGCAGTCACGAGAGCCAGCAAACGTAATCTGGTTTCTTTTATTGGTTACATTGATTCCCATGGTGAAACTGTCATTCTTCTCAACAAAATAACATACAAAATAGAATACCTTGAATTTTTCTAGTATGAGGGCATTTAGAAGAGCATCAGTTATTGAGATATAATATAGCAGATTCACTACAGTAAAACAACATTCATTCCACATTGCAAAAGATAATCTAATGCAATTCTAATCACTGACCTTGGACTTAGCGAGTACAATACACAAGTACTTCTGACCACTTAAGCTTTGAGCAAATTGAACTGTCTGTTTCAGTCAAGAACAAAGAAAGAACACCAACCTGGCCATTACTCTGAACTTCAATCTTGTACCCGGGAGGTAGGAAAGTGTTGAAGCCCACAATCAGCTCCGGATGCCCCTTGAACAGGTTCGATACCCGGGTGATGACTCCCGGCGTATCGATTCTGAAAACAAAACTACAATATTAGATAAGTTTTGGTGACGTTGCCAATTCAATTGCTAATAATAATATCAGATACATTTATAAAATGCAGCCATGAAGATTTTTCATTTAAAATCAAATGGTAATTGTTTTCATCATGAATGAAAATTATGTAAATAAAAATGAAAGAATAGAACAGAATCGAATCATAGTAAGTTTGTTCTAATGGATAGAGTCAGAGAGGGATTCCGCGAATGAACGCAGTGGTGTCTATTGGCTATGCTATTGGCCTCTGTTAGACTTTTTTACAAATATTGTCGAGACCTTGTCTGGTTATGTAAATCAATAAATCTAAACAACATTAACGTGTTAAGTGTAAAATAACATAATATCAGCATAAACTCGATACCAACAATTAAACGCGCGACGTTAACATTTCATTTAATATCATTCAATTAAATCCATCAATTTCTGTCAGTCTTGCTACGTTTTTCAACACAACTATAATTGAGACCTTAGAACTTGTATCTCAAGGTGCGTGGCGCATTTACGTTGTGGATGTCTATGGGCTCCAGTAACCACTTAACACCAGGTGGGCTGTGAGCTCGTCCACCCATCTAAGCAATAAAAAAAAAAAAAAAAAAGAAACTGATAATATCATTACGGCGTTTTTGTCATTTAAAGAAACTATACAACAGGAAAATACACGGCATGGATTTAAAAAAAAAACCCGCGTATGCGTCATTTGGGGGTAAAATCGACAAAGTTACATTATGAAGAATACAGAAGAAATAATTTGCAAACTTAGCTAAGGATTTGTTTAAAAATATTATTGAAGTGAAACTTCTAATGCGACTTCCAACATGGCATAACGCTGCCATGGAATAGAAAGAGACAGAGCGAGAGTGAATGCGCGGCACTCGAACGCATGCGCGTAGTTATACATGTTATACAGGCCAGCGTGAGCGTTAGCAACGAGTAGCGTCCAATATTAAAAAAAAATACATATATTTATTTTCCTATCTATAATTTAAAAAATATATCATATAATTGTTGAATATGCCGCATCTCTTATACACCGCATTCCCTATTACAAGAGCGATCTGATTTAAATCGAAAAAGAAGTTTCACTTCATTCACGTGCACCGTTTTTTTTTAGTATCTGTTTAGTTTCAATAAACAAATATACTCACGTTTGACTCTTAAACTCCTTCATGATGTCGAGGAAGTCGTTGTAGACCTGCGGCTGCGTGTTGAACTTGTACTTGACCTGGTCGAGGTAGGAGAGCGCGTCCTCCACCTTGAGCCGCTGGAACTGCGTCTGCGGGCCGGGGGACTGCGCGCCTGCGGGGGGGGCCGCCACGCCGCCGCCGGCCTGCGGGGGCGCCGCGGGGGGCTGCGCGGGCGGCACCGGGGGCTGCACGGCCTGCACCACACACACAATAAACTGAGTGCCACATCTACATTTTTTTATTATCTTGTATTAATTTGTATGCAGTAGAAAGAGCGCCCCTAGCGGCAAACTTAGGCAAACGTTCAAACTCCATACAGCGGTTTACATCTTTACTGCAACTATTTATTTATAAATAGAGAATATTGGCAATCTTTAGAGGAGGGCCTTTGTCGAGAGACAATCTGTTTTGAAAACCACACCGAGCACCGAACGGAATACTTAATTATAAGTAGGACTTTAAGTTATTATTAAGTAACTAGCTTTTGCCCGCGACTCCGTCCGCCTGCAAGTTTACCCCCCACTTCATATACGTAGAAAGTGAAAATATTTTTGAATTATAGAATGTTAAGGAAGCTATTCAAACCCCTATTTTGAAACATTCTTTATTGGTGCTCCACTTGTATTGGTCTTAGCGTGATGTTATACAACCTATAGCCTTCCTCAATAAATGGGCTATCTAACACTGAAAGAATTTTTCAAATCGGACCAATAGTTCCTGAGATTAGCGCGTTCAAACAAACAAACTCTTCCGCTTTATAATATTAGTATAGATTTATTAAGTTAGTAAGTAAAACAGCAACAAAGGCTCTTTTTTGTGAGCCTGGGTGGAAGTCAAGGGTCGTATTACGTACCTTGATCCTGGGCGTCATCTGCGGTGGCGGTTGTTTGGGGGGCGCGTACTGCAACGCGCCCGGCTTCATGTAGCCCAGCACGGGGGCCGCCCCCCGAGAGCCCCGACCGAACCCTCCAACTGACACCAGCGCGTTCGAGTCTGCACACAAACAACACGAGGCTTATAAGAGATCAGTCTTTTTAAAAAAAAAAAAAAGTTAAAGTTAAGGCGTTTAATTATTGTATAACTAAATACAGAAAAAAAAAACATACAAGTATGTATTTATTTGTTATAAACAAATTTATTAAATCTTATCAATTAGTCGTTTCTGAAAATTTACAAAATCCTTCAATAAAAATAAAATATAGGATAGTTAATGTTACTGTCATCTACAGGAGCAATGAGAAACTAATCGAAACGAAGCCATCTAGCGGCCGACGCCCGTAAACATTTTGTTGAGTGCTTATCTAATACCAATTTACGTGTATTATCTATGTCTAATATTTTGGTGGTATCACTCACTTAATATAGGTTGGCTGTGTGGTTGTGCCAGCGAATGAAGACTACTGGCGCCTGCTTGTTGTAGCTGTAAATAAGGAAAACATACATTAAAACTTTCTTTTTAACACGATTTTCTTGGCTTGACATCAATGGATTTTTGTTTGTTATAGTAGGTAATGGTATGTAATGGGTAGGCAGCGGCTTGGCTCTGCCCCTGGCATTGCTGACATTCATGAACGACGGTGACCGCTTACCATCAGGTGGGCCGTATGCTCGTCCGAGTTCAAACACAATAAAAAAAAGAGAATCTTTGAATGTCATTTTCACAGATTTCAAGAAGTCCGATTGACTTGAAAATTTTCACACGGATCAAGGACCGATGACAGTGCAATAAGAAGTCTTTTTGTAAATCCTTTTATTTCCACCAGAAATTCGTTGAAGCCTCCTAGAATTGATAGTCAAAATGCATTGTCTCTAAGGCCGGTTCCAAGGTTCCACAAGAGGTACCTATCACCAGTAATTACGCAAATTATAATTTTGCGGGTTCGATTTTTATTACACGATGTTATTTATCCACCGTGGAAGCCAATCGTGAACATTTGTTGAGTACGTATTTCATTAGAAAAATTGGTACCCGCCTGCGGGATTCGAACACCGGTGCATCGCTTCAACACGAATGCACCGGACGTCTTATCCTTTAGGCCACGACAACTTCAACGATTCCGATTGATTCAGCGAAGCACTGCTATTGCTAGGGCTAGTGTTGGCAGTCTCTTAGGTTGAACCCGTGAGCTCACCTACCCGTCTGTGCATTGCTGGAATAGCCCCTTAGACTACCAGCAATAGGTAGGGAGAATTTGCTCCTAGTTTTTAAATCGTGCAAATAAGAAAACCCGTGAAAAATACGTCAATTTCCTTTTTCAACGCACACAAATTAAATAATACTCTGAATGCTTCGCGAATCGTCTCTCAACAATACGCATTACGATTCAATCGTCAGATAGTCACAGGTAACCGTGGAAATTACACTGTTTACATATATAAATAAAACAAAAGATACATTTATTGCAGCGTTCATCGGATTGGTCCGCAAATCAAAGGCTATTTATCACAGCAGTTTTTTTTATGGCCCTGGCTGGGGCCTTTCCAGTTTCACCAGGATAGGTGGACGAGCAAAAGCTCAGCCAGGAGGGGTGGGATTAGCTAACAGCTGCCCGAGCGCCTCCGAAGGAGACCTTACAACTCAAGAGCAGCTGCAACGCGAATGAATCTACTACCGGATCGGAATCGCGACCCGCTGAGAAGATCCGGCGAGAAACTCAGCGGGCTGATGCATGGGTTAGGTTGCACCTCGACCTCTTTGTCGAGTTCGACGGGTACGGTTACCGAGGTCCGTAAGCCTTCTCCTAGTGTTAGAGCTGAAGGCGTCTAATGCAAAGGTTATTGGATCTGATGGATCCGTAAGGACGTGACACAGCGTAGTAAGCGGACGACAGAAATACGAACGAAACAACAAAATGTTAATATTCTTTTGCACCTAACAAAACTACTAAAACGCAATTACTACTATTTCAATGACGTAATTCGCGACCACGAGAACATGAAAATCTTAAGTATTGGAAACGTCGGATATAACATTATCGAGCGCTGAAAAGTCATTTGGTTTAAGCGACATTTCGCTCAATAAGCGACATTTATCTTTGTAATTAAATGTGAGTTTTATGTGGTACTTACTAGCCGACCCGGCAGACTTCGTAGTGCCTCAATCGATAAATAAGACCTAAACGTTTGTGTAAAATAAACTTAAAACAAATAAAAGGAATCCGTCCGACGGGTGACACATCAAAGGAAAAACAAAATTGTTCCGAGCATTTTCATATTTACCTACCTTTTAAACCTTCACTGGACTTCCACAAATAATTCAAGACCAAAATTAGTTAAATTGGTCCAGCCGTTCTCGAGTTTTAGCGAGACTAACGAACAGCAATTCATTATTATATATATAGAAGATAGAAGAAGAAGATAGAAGATTAACATCAACAATTCAATGTTTTTAATTGAACTTCAATTAAGTTTACCCCACTCAATTAATTAGCTGAAAAAGTTTTTTTTTATATTTCTTCCAAATTTTAACATGGCTCTCATGTATTATATATTTGTAAAAAAATTCGCTAAAACGAAAAAGCTTTTCACCTCTCGATATAATGTTAACAAACAAGCGAGATAAAGCCTCAAAGTGGTTTTAATCAAGTCCTAAAACTAGCGGAAACCATAGAATATATATAATACCACTATAGTATAAGCTCCACAGGTGGTAGGATCTCTTCTGAGTCCGCGCGGGTAGGTAACACCACTCTGCCTATTTCTGCCGTGAAGCAGTAATGCGTTTCGGTTTGAAGGACGGGGCAGCCGTTGTAACTATACTGAGACCTTAGAACTTATATCTCAAGGTGGGTGGCGCATTTACGTTGTCTTTGGGTTCTAGTAACCACTTAACACCAGGTGGGTTGTGAGGTCGTCCACCCATCTAAGCAATAAAAATATATATAAACGTATTCGCAAACAGAATATCTCACGTATCACAGAATATATTCAGACATCTTGTTCCTTAAAATAAAACGCTTAGTCACCGGCTTTAGTTTTTGTTGTCGTATCGCGTTATTATTAAACTCTAGTGCGAGAGACACGCGGGAAAACTGCGTATACAAACTCGCAAGCAATCTTCCCCCAGGGCTTTAGGGTAATATATTATAACTAGCGAACCCGCCCTCACTTCGCTTCGGAAACTGTAATTTATTATTGATTTCTCCACTATTTAATGGATGTTATTATACGTACTAGAGGTCCCGCAGTAGTCGAAATTCGACTATAATTAATTATTATTGGAATTGTAAGTTTGTACACTATTATGATTGTATTTTATACTTCTATAATCACAAATTTCGCCAAGACTACACTATAAAAAATATTAACAAAGACAAACAATATTTAATCTCAATTTGACAACAGACGTCAAGAACAAAAGTTTGATAATAAATAGTATGCATGCGTGTGTGCGTCAAATACATCGTATGAATATTAGCATTGTGCACTTCTTCTCTATATTCTCTATAAGAGTGGAAAATTTCATACTCCTCCGTCCGCGCAATTTTTGTAAAAAGGGATACAAAGTTTTTGCTTCACGTATATATAGATAAAGCTTCCTCTTCAATCACTCTGTCTATTAAAAAAAACCGCATCAAAATCCGTTGCGTAGTTTTAAAGATTTAAGCATACATAGGGATATAGGGACAGAGAAAGCGACTTTGTTTTATACTATGTAGCGATGATAAACTTACTACACACTTTGGTAATGGCGCCATCTTATACAACGCGTTTCCGACCGGTAAGTAACATAATATTACACTGTTTCTACTGAATTTAACTTATTTTCTTAAACTTCGTCTTTACGTCTATTTTCGACAATATCTCCAACAAAGATCAATTAAAACCGTTGTGTTTTTTATAATTATATGGCTATAAAGATTGACTAAGTAAGAGCCTAAGTAATTTAGACTTCATTTAAATCCACGAACAAATTGCGTAATGATTTTTTTTTATTGGTTACGTGTTATTGAATGCCATCCGTGGGAAGACTGGCCTCTTCAAACTTAGTGTTCAATGAAGCCTAAGTTGTATAACGGATGTCAAGAATACGAAGGAAGGTTATCTACATCCTTTTTACTACTTTCAAGAGCTTTCAAGAGATGTATGTTCAGCTCGCCTCTTATACAATGGCCCTGTTTCTCATGGTCATCAACAATGACAGTGGCATAGCCCCATAGACACAGCCCACTGAGTTTCTCACCGGATCTTCTCAATGGGTCGCGTTTCCGATCCGGCGGTAGATTCTGCGAAGCACTGCTCTTGCTAGGGCTAGTGTTAGCAACTCTTCCGGTTTGAGCCCCGTGAACTCATCTACACGTTAAGGTGAAGCTGAAATAGCCTCTCAAGGCTATCAGCATAGGTACGAGAAAAAAAAAAGCGGCGTAGCTAAGCCGGTGTCTACAATCGAGGACGTTCAAGGAAATGAATTTGAAAAAAAAAAAAGAGCTGTTTGGATGAGACATGACAAAATGAAATTTTCATTTTCAGGCGAAATATACACAGAATGAGCGCAGTTCTTCGAAGTAACGATGAATTACGTTCAGCGGATATTGGAAGACGCGCGCATTCATCTCAAACAATTTACTGGTGGTAGGACCTCTTGTCGTCCGCGCGGGCAGGTACCACCGCCCTGCCTCTTTCTGCCGTGCAGCAGTAATGCGTTTCGGTTTGAAGGGCGTGGCAGCCGTTGTAACTATACTGAGACTTTAGAACTTATATCTCAAGATGGGTGGCACATTTACGTCGTAGATGTCTATGGGCTCCAGTAACCACTTAACACCAGGTGGGCTGTGGAGCTCGTCCACCCATCTAGCAATAAAAAAAAAATCCTTCGAGCAAAGATTCGACTCGCTAGGGAGCACACGATGCAAAATACAGAGCACCAAGCTCCCGCATAGAATTAAACCAGTTTTTCGCATCTAATGTATTAGCATCGTAAAATCCCAATAGCACGGTTCAAAACACCCACCACCGCGACCGAAGCAGTTTCCTATTATCCTGTATCACTGTGTTTAGAATGCGATTACAGATAATGTTTTTTTTATGTTTGAGAAGTTACTGGTGGTCCGGAGGCCTTTCCAGTTTTACCAGGTCAGGTGGGCGAGCAAAGGCTCAGCCAGGATTTTTTTTTATCGCTTAGATGGATGGACGAGCTCGCAGCCCACCTGGTGTTAAGTGGTTACTGAAGCCCATAGACATCTACAACGCAAATGCGCCACCCACCTTGAGACATAAGTTCTAAGGTCTCAGTATAGTTACAACGGCTGCCCCACCCTTCAAACCGAAACGCATCACTGCTTCACGGCAGAAATAGGCAGGGCGGTGGTAACTACCCGTGCGGACTCACAAGAGGTCCTACCAACAGTAAAGGAGGGGTGGGATTTGCTAACAGCTACCCGAGCGCCTCCAAAGGAAATCTACGACTCAAGAGTAGCTGCTTCGCGAATGAATCTACTACAGGATCGGAATCGCGACCCGCTGAGAAGATCCGGCGAGAAACTCAGCGGGCTGATGTTTAGGTTAGGTATAATATTTCTGCCGTCGAATCATAAAACGACACAGATCACACAATACCGCCGGCTTTCTGGCGACAATTCAAACAGGCAATCCACCTTTTTTTTTTCTTTTTTTTATTGCCTTTGTAGGCAGACGAAGCATACGGCCCACCTGATGGTGAGTGGTCACCGTCGCTCATGGACGTCAGCAATGCCAGGGGCAGAGCCAAGGCGCTGCCTACCATAAAGTGCTCTCCACAAGCCTCGTTTGAAGAAGGACATGTCATAGCGCTCGGAAAACACCGTGGAGGGGAGTTCATTCCAAAGCCGGATGGTACGTGGCAAAAAAGATCTTTGGAAACGCACCGTCGATGAACGCAGCAGTTCCGGATAATATGGATGAACTCTGCTCCGATGGCGGGAGGTGCGATGATAAATAATGATGAGGATTTAAATCAAATCTTTCATAAAAAATTTATATATCAATTATTATAAATATATAAAATATATATCAATTATTTAATATCAAAACACGTGCAAAACGATTTTGTTAGGTTTTCATCTATACTAATAAATAAATCTACAGTGGTTTTTACGGATGTTCCGTTATAACTACTGAACCGTGCATCCGATTGACTTGAAACTTGGTGTCCATGTAGTAAATACATGTACTTAATGGATGGGCTAATATTTATATGAGTGTTGGACTCCCTAATAATAATGTTAATTTTAAATGCCAAGCGAAGCGGGCGAGTACGGCTAGTTTTATTTAATTGTATTCTAACACGCCTGTTAAACTTATCCTTAACCCTTTGACTGTCGTGTAGGTCACCGGTGTCCTACGCGGCGCACTGAAGTAACTATGTCGATTTCTGATACTACGGGCACCTGAATTGACTCTTTGTCTAGTCTTTTAGTCCCTTAGAAATATATTAATTCTAAGTATCTTCGGAATCGTCTTTCTCAGAGTCAACCAGATATTCCGGCGCCTTAGTAAGAAGAATAGAGAAAACGACATGATTAGTCAATAGAAGAAATTGAGTTGGCGGTATTTACGTTGTGGATGTCTATGGGCCGTTAATCATTTAACACCAGGTGGGCCGTGAGCTCGTTAATTCATCTATAAATAAATGATAAAGTTATCTATATATTAATACGTGAAGCAAAAACTTTGTATCCCTTTTCACGAAAATTGCGTGGACGGAGGAGTATGAAATTTTCCACACTTATAGAGAATGTAGAGAAGAAGTGCACTATGCTAATTTTTTTTTTAAATAATGCATAAAAGGTACGTTAAATCAATAAAGAAAACATTACACACACTACATACCATGTATTTGACGCACACACGCATGCATACTATTTATTGTCAAACTTTTGTTCTTGGCGTCTGTTGTCAAATTGAGAATAGATTAAATATTGTTTGTCTTTATTAATATTTTTTATAGTGTAACCTTGGCGAAATTTGTGATTATAGAAGTATAAAATACAATCATAATATTATATAATAGAAATTATAGTCGAATTTCGACTACTGCGGGACCTCTAGTTTTATCAAATACTCGTGTTTTTGTTTCGCGAGCCTATTGCGTTTTAGTTTGAAGGGCGGGCCAGCCATACTATAAGAACTGTTAATAATTAGATCTCATGGTTCATAGGACACATTCTTTATAGATAATTTTATGATCTACAATTTTTGCCTAAGGTACTTTTATGATAAAACTTACCGTTTTGCTGAAAATCGCGAAAAGCTCATTTTTTTATCTTTGACCTGAATTAAAAAAAAAATCCATACACGGGAATGATGGGGAACTTTTAAATATTACTTGTTATGTTTTGAATAATTTTACTGATTTTCAGCTTGTTGGAACTCTATGTATCTTCACTCTAATTTTTTGGTCTAAATTGACCGGACTATAATTTGCAGCGAAGAAAAAAATTAGCGACTTTTACCGTCCAGTTTTTAAGATATTTTAAAAGGCTGTAAATCTGTTTTGCGGTAGGCAGCGGCTTGGCTCTGCCCCTGGCATTGCTGAAGTCCATGGGCGACGGTAACCACTCACCATCAGGTGGGCCGTATGCTCGTCTGCATACAAGGGCAAAAAAAACACAAAAAAAAAAAAAAAACTTGATAAAAACCACAACTATCTATTGCATTTGAAAACAAAGTCGATTAATACACGACTCATTTCGCTACATTACTATACAGAGCGTCCCAGAAAGAATGGATAATCCTGTAACACCTCATAGTGGAGCTAAATAAATAACGAAAGTCAATTTAGTATTACTTCAATCTTAGAACTAAAATTTAGGGGTGTTGTTATTCATTGCTTAAATTATACGACGGTGTATTAAAAAAATATTTTTGGACAACCATAACATTTCCAAGAAATATGCGTAACTTTAATGCAAATAATGCCCTAAGCACGTATCATTACGGATCTGCCCGACCCATAAGCGGTGCTTTTAGGCACCTCAAAAGCACCGGTCACCGTCCTCGCCGAACCCGTCGCTTGCGACGAAGGGCTCGACGAGTAAATTAACCCGCAGACACAGCCAACTGAGTTTTTCGCCGGATCTTCTCAGTGGGTCGCGTTTCCGATCCGGTGATAGTTGCTGCGAAGCATTGCTCTTGCTAGGGCCAGTGTTAGCAACACTCCCGGTTTGAGCCCCGTGAGCTCACCTACTCGCCCGGTTACGCTGACATAGCCTCTCAAGGCTATTTAGTTTAGGTAGGAAAAAAAGATGCGAATAAGGCAAGTTCTACAATAGGTACATAGTACCCGGAGCTTATTTCTCAAACCTATGCGACGACGTTATGCAGTGCCAAAACATACAAATACTTATATACCAAATGCCATTATCTCTTTTTTTTACTGCTTATATGGGCGGACGAGCTGATAGCTCATCTGGTATAAAGTGGTTACTGGAGCCCATAGACATCCACAACATAAATGCACCACCCACCTTGAGATAGAAGTTCTAAGGTCTCAGTATAGTTACAACGGCTGCCCCGCGCTTCAAACCGAAACGCATTACTGCTACACGGCAGAAATAGGCGGGGTGGTGGTACCTACCCGTGCGGACTCACAAGAGGTCCTACCACCAGTAATTTCTTTAACAAAGACCTAGAACCCAACCTGGGCATCACGGTGACGAGGTTAATAGCCTCAATGACCAATCCTCCGTTCCGACGTCGTTATCGGCATAGGCGGCTGCACCCTTAAAACCGTTTGCTTGTTGTCGATCACGGTTTTAAAAAACTTATACTATTTATCAGATTAAGTTTACCTGGGCTGCATTCTGGGCCTGCAAAGGTGACGGTTCATCAGGACCGAGCCGGGGTACGCCCGTGCGTTTCATCATCTTCACGAACGATCAGCCTTCGGCCATCACCCGATCACCTGAAACGAAACATAACGGTTTTAATCATCACAATTTTTCTCCATCATCAACCATCACAATTTTCGAGCTCACGGGGCTCTAACCTGGTGAGCATCACAATGTACATTTTCACAGGAAAAGGCATCTAGAGACAATATCATTATTACTGGTGGTAGGACCTCTTGTTAATCCGCACGGGTAGGTACCACCGCCCTGCCTATTTCTGCCGTGAAGCAGTAAAGTGTTTCGGTTTGAAGGGTGGAGCAGCCGTTGTACTGAGACTTTAGAACTTATATCTCAAGGTGGGTGGCGCATTTACGTTGTAGATGTCTACGGGCTCCGGTAACCACTTAACACCAAGTGGGCTGTGAGATCGTCCACCCACATGAGCAATAAAAAAAAATATAGAAATTTTTTTCTATGTGAGCATTGAGTTGAATTATTTCAGTTATGTTATGTACTACTTTTGTCAGAAGGAAATATATTTCATGTATTCAGCATTTCACTACAGCCAAGCTTTAAGCTTTAGTGCGCTTTACAAAGCTTTAATTTAGATGCTTGGTTGCTCTAGATAAGCATCGAACACTGATAAAAAAAAGCACAAAATTGTCCCAAATAAATTGTTTACGACAAAACAATTGAGATTTTACCACTCATCACCGATTGTAGGTAGACCTGTTATTAAAATTACAAATTATGAGCAAAATAATAACGATTAATTTTTATTTTACGAACAAAGAAGGTTTTTTGGATACTTTTCTGCCGGTAGTTTTAAGGGGGATTTTCTGGTTTTGCTATGACTGGTGGGATATCTCACCGGGTTCAGCCTGAGAAAATTTGCTAACATCTGCCTTAGGAATAGAAGTGCTAAGAGGTTATAGTGGGAAGTTCAATGAGTTAAGTATAGCATCTAACTTAGTCTTAATTTCTTTAAAATAATTAAAATTTACAAGAATTTTTTTTTTTTATTTTACTGTGCTCAAGTTCATGCCACTTAATGCCTTTGTTACAAAGAAGTATGGAAGTTTGTAATGAAAATAAAATGGTACAAGTATGAAAGAATATGGGAATGAAATTGATAATCATGTGTGAAGTTTACAATTACTTAGAAATGTAAATAAACAAGCTTTGTGACTGACATATTATATTGACATTACTAGTTTACTATAAAACATTTTGATTGCAATCTTAAGATTTATCAGAGCGTTTACTTCAGAGCTACTTGGTACCCCCATAAATGATCTCGAAGAGATGCATCTCAAATGATTCCTCAAAGCATTCCCTAGTGTTAAATTATACAAATTGCAAGAAGAACCGTGAAATTCCTAGTTTTGAATGTAGTAACATCGACAGATCCTAAGACCACAGTGTCATTGAATCATGATTGTCGAATGCAACAATAATATACCCCTTGTACGCAGCTGCTCAAACCTATGGAAGTTAGCAGCGGGAAATTGGGGATTACCACAGTTTTGTTTGACATGTATCTGTGCAATAAAACCTTTCAACATTATTTTCAATTAAGATGACTGATTCAGTTGAAAATTTGGACATGCTTTATTAAGGACTGATATTAAATTATTATTTTATTATTTGGCATAATATCTTGAAAAGAATCACCAGGTTAAAAAAGTTATTGTGTAATGTTTATATATTTTCATAGATTTAATTATTAGTAGATATGCTGTGTCATGAACATCAGTAGTGCACATAGTCATATTTATATAATCACTGCAAACATATTTTATAACAAATCAAATTAATATTGTATTTTTCATTTCTACAAAAAAAAAAAAATTCTAAAAATTTAGTGTTGAACAAAACCCAAGTTTTTTAAATTGTTTTGTATACAATTACAATATTTTGTCAAAATATCAAATGGCCTCAACACACTAATCAATCACAAATATCATGTCAAGGAACACGTTAAGAGCTGAAAGTAGATTTTCTTAATTAAAAATCAATGTTCATGTTTCAGAATTTAGTGGATTTACAAAGCTGTTTGCAAGAATAAATTTAAGTATTTTAAAGGATTCACTGATCTTGAACTAGCTTGCGAGTGTACAGTTAACAATAAAACAGAAAAATCAGAGAGCTTGAAGTTAATAGGAGTTAGCTTTGATAAACCAGAGCTAAAAAGGCATGGCAAACGAAACTTAACCTAAAAACGCGGCATGAGGTTACTTCTGTAACTTGTTTTTATAGTGGCGGATGAGATACGTAAAAATACCAAAAAAAAAAAAGCTAACGTGTTTTGATTTTAAAAACACATGGCGTCACAATCATACAATTCTGCCGCCAAATCGAAAGTTTGCATGGTCTTATATAGTAAACAATATTCACTATGCTTACTATAAACTTACGTTCCAATTATTTTATAAAGGACAATTTAATTATTGCATAAATTTTAAGTATGTACACTAGTGATCTTAAAGCAAGATGTTTAAACCACGAGGCGATATAGTTTTAATTTTGAAACAAACAAGATTAAGGTATTCTGAATTTATACATAATCCTTTTTCAAATGAAATGTGAATTTTCTTTTGACAAATAATGCCATTCGCAAACAAATTGGTTGAGAAATGTACTCGGTACTAACCTATTAAATATGTTACGCTCAAAGTTCCTATGGTAATTTGAATGTTAAAAAATTTGTTGAAATTTATTTACCTGCTTTAACAAAGAAGAACCTTTTTAATACTTAATAACCACTATCTGTTTCACAAAAAATACACAACTCTCAGATCAAGACGGACGAGACATCAACTTCCACAGTAATGTACACCAAAAAACTAAATGTAAAATCGGAAACGAATGCGACATGAGAGATGAGAGACAATAGTTTTTCAAACGTCAATAACGTCAGTAGGCTGTCAAACAAAGATGACGTCACATCCCAGTAAGAGTCACGCTCGAGCGAGTTTGGTTGACAAGTTCAAAATCTTTGGCCGTAAATATTTGATGTAAACGCATTATAGGTATATTATGAAAAAAAACATTTCTATGCAAGTCATTTATTAGTAAGCTGAAGGTAATATGTGAAGTGGTACTTAGTAATAGTCGGTCCATGTTCTTTGTTAATTAAGTATACAACTGAAATTGAAATTTAGGTAGGTACGCGTCCTAAGTTAAAACACACGGAAGGAAGTGATGAAAGGAGTTTGGATTTCGAATCTCATAATCGTAACTCTCCCACTGGTTTTGAAAACCGATCCTGTAAGTTGATAAAAACTGGCTCTTATTTGTGCATCTATCAAGAAGCGCATATAGTAAAAACTCTTTCACTAGTGTAAATTTAAAGAAATATTTTTTTTTACATTTAAAAGTCTTGAATCTATTAATCCGTCACGATACGAAAGTCCCGCCTTTTTCGAATACAATAAAACGGTCTTCATTCCATGTACTAAAAAAATATTATTACTCACACTGGCGGATCTGGTTTTAGGTTTCAAAAGATTATCATCTTTTAGAGTAAGGTGGTAAAGTCCGGTTTTGTTCGGCATGTTAGAAACGAGGACGGTACAGTAGCATTCGTCACCGTCGCATAAAATGGCGACTAAAATACCAATAATTACATCTGTCGAACCGCTGTGTTTCAATTTAACGTTGATTAGAGCAAAAATTAACCTAGATTGTGAGACGTGACCGCAGTTTATCTAAACGAGATAAAATCTGCCTAAAATAGCAGTGCCGTATCTAGAATTCCACAATGATACGTACCTTATAATTATTGACGAACACAAGAAGGACTTCTCTTTTTCTTAACGCAAGATTTAATTGAGTTTTAAAAGAACAGTTGTAATTCAAGAAACAGGAACAATAAAATATCACGGCACGCTCCGACTTGATACATTCGTGCGCTTCCAAATAGCGCTACGGCGCAACTTTTTTGAGCGCGGCATCAACACGGTCAGGTGGGCGAGGTTGCGACACTGCCATTGCGCCATCTCTTTCACTCTATACGCTGTCTCTGTCGCACATACGAAGCGCTCAGTGATGACGAGGGCGGCTAGCGGAGCCCTCGGACAAACGTCGCGCACCAAGCTGCGCGGTAGACTGACTGCTCTCGAACCGCCTCTACTGTTCACGACTAGCCTTGGTCGAGCCAAATAATCGAGCTGGAGCCGCGGGACGGAGCGGCAACGTCGCCTCCGAATAATAGCGAGCGAAACGGACGTGCCGCGATATGAAATGCCACGAAACTCCTTGCCGCGGAGGTGGTGGACCAAAACAAACCTCCTTTCTCTAAAATTATACAACAGTTGCGACCGAGAGCAGAGGCACAGCACAACCGGGCGTTTCGCGTCCGATTCCCGCCTTTTCTGCACGCATGCGACTCAACATACAAAAGGAAATTAGATTTTAGTATTAATATAGATAAATAGGATAACAACCGTTAAAATTGCATCCGTAATCGTTGATAGGAATTTGAAACATGTATCTTATAATTGATAAAACCTTTAATTATTAAGCCGCGGACAGTTATGAGCGCGGCATGTTTTGAGCGGATTAGCTCGCTTGCCGAAACCGGTTCGCTCGGGTTGAGCGGTACAGACTGAGCCACAATATCAGCTTCGGCACTAAGCTCTAAGGTTTATTGGTCGCGCTCAAAAAGATCTCAATACGAACCACGCGGTTTATGCAGATGATCAGGCGTGCGATTATCAAAACGAATTTATTACTACCATGTAGGTTAACCTATAAGTTGCATTATAGTTTTTTAGTACCCCAATTACTCATATAAAAGGTAAGTACATAATTTTGGTCCGAAAGGTAGATTCAACACAATTGCAATTGTTTAAAATGGCGTAGAACAAAATCTTGTTAGCAAACGTTTTTCAGACAACTTTTAACTCATTTCATTTTATTATTAGACAACTTAAACATAGAAATCTAAGAAATATATTTACTAACAATCACGCCACGTTAACTGGTCCCGTGATAAGTTCGTAAAGAACTTGTGTTACAGGTACCAGATAACGGATATAAATGTAAGATTTTTATTATACACATACATATATTTAATATACATCCATAACCCTGGAAAAGACATTTATATATTTATCATACAAATATCTTCCCTTGGCGGGATTCGAACCCGCGACCCTCTTGTGTAGTGACCATGTCACTTACCACTACACCAGATTGATCACAACTTTAATAGTAATCAACAGAGTCAAATCGAAATTAGCTACTTTTGTATACTTTTAAGCATAATAATAATTTCTTGTGCTTTTTAAGTCGACGGTTTAGTATTCAATTTAAACGCATTTTATTATCAACATAAATATTTTAAATGATCAATGGTGCTTTAATTATTCTTGTGGTTTTGGTGTATTGTTCAGTACGTAGCACGGCCAATGAAATAAGAATATGTTGTAATTATTGTGAGAAAGAACTTATATCGTAAGGTACGTTGTTGATGTCTAAGGGCTCCGGTAACCACTTAACACCAGGTTGGCTGTGAGCTCGTCCACCCATCTAAGCAATAAAAAAAAATTGTGGCAGTATCTTACAAGTGACATCTACAATTAACCAGTTTCTCGACGGATCTTCTCAGTGTGGATCGCGATTCCGATGCGGTGATAGTAGATTCAGTGAAGCAGTGCTCAGAATAAGCAATTTCCTCAGATTGAGTCCATGACCTCACCACGCATAGTTGTAATAGCTCCTTAGGAAAGGACCCTAGGCTAAGAAAAAAAATCTCAAGGAAAGATCGCTGAGTAGAACCTATCAGAGCGAAGGAATTTTTATTGCTTAGATGGGTGGACGAGCTCACAGCCCACCTGGTGTTAAGTGGTTACTGGAGTCCATAGACATCTACAACGTAAATGCGCCATCCACCTTGAGATATAATTTCTAAGGTCTCAGTATAGTTACAACGGCTGCCCCACCCTTCAAACCGAAACGCATTACTGCTTCACGGCAGAAATAGGCAGGGTGGTGGTACCTATCCGTGCGGACTCACAAGAGGTCCTACCACCAGTAAATAGGTTAATTGAATAGTATGTAATTGAACTGCATACGAGGTACGCAGATGTCAGAGTCGCAATTTCTCAGCCAAAGCTGACATCATCCATCGTCATTCACGTCATAACAATGAGTGATAAAGAGTATTAAACTCATCGAAACGTGAAATGCGTAACAGAAAAACAAATCTATTCCTGCTGTATAAATAAATAAATAAAAACAACATGCTGTGAAGTCGAAATGTCACACGGACATTTTCTTCGTTATCTTTATTTAAAAACTAGCAGCACCGTCCGTTTCGCTGGCCATTTAAAATTAACTTTATTATTTCTCATCCCCACAACTGATGTAGGGAGTCCACCACTCATAAATATTAGCCTATCCATGAAGTACATGTATTTTCTACATGGATACCAAGTTTCAAGTCAATCGGATGCATGGTTCATTATTTATAACGGATTATCGGTAAAAACCACTTTAGCGCACATTTATATACTAGTATAGATTTATATATTAGTATAGCACATTTATATATTAGTATAGATATATATAAATCGGTGTATATTCCTCATAGATTCCGTAACGGCTGATGAAATTTTCAGATCGATCTAGGCCAGTTGTGGGCGACCTTGTCAACTATAAGAGACAAATATAGATAATGCACAATTGAACATTTATTCAAAGCCTTATTTTTAACTTACGCTTTTATAGCCTTGTGTTTGAAAAATGTGTACCGGTCTCTTACGAGGAAAGATAATAAGTAATATTTCGTGTTTGAAATATCGCGGAAAAGCCGCAGGTTGCCGACCACTGGTCTAGCGGAAGTTCCTCTGAAGTTTGGCTTGTTTGATTCAGTCTGAACATAGGTCGACCAGCACAGCGGACCAGATCGGTGCATTTAAGTAAGGTAGAAATGAGGCCGTCAGCGCAAAAGTGACCTAAGCTTATCATAGTTAGTATGGAGGCAATTAGGTTTGAATTTTCATGAATTTAAATTTGAGTAAGCAAGAAAACAATCCGCGCAAAAATAATGTTTACAAAGCTATCTGTTATCTATGGACGAAACTATGGATAGGCCGGTCTTGCATAAAAATTTATTATATTTTAAATAAACTCCAATATACGTCATATATGCTTGAATGTAAAAAAAATGTGGGTTAGGCCACTTTTGCGCTGATGACCTCAAATATCAAAATACATACGTGAATTGAGTGGTAACGCAACCGGGCCTGTTTCATCAGCCCGCTTGAAGGATATCTCCCTATTTGTGCATTAATTGTCGAAAAAAACCAGTGCTATGTTATAAAGAACAATTGTGGAGAAAACATCGAAGAAAAGGGTCATATTAAATAACAATTTCGCAATACTTCAAGCTTGTAACGAGACTAAAAACACAACAATCTTTTTACACCTAAAACTGATGAAAACAAAAATTATGTTTGGAAATAAGGAAGTTATTAACGTGATTTCATGCAAGACCGCGCGAACTATTTTTTTTAATATGGCAACGACGCATTTACATTTCGCTGCACAAACCAGTACATAGTAGGTACACGATCTGTTGTTATTTCCCCGGTTATGCTGGCATAAGCCCCTATGTTACCAGAGTAGGTAGGACAAAAAAAAACCTATTTGAATTGTATCTCCAATGCTCTTTCCATATTATGTCCCACACTAAACCTTTTGGTTATTACGAAGATGAGATCAGCCAACCACCTAATTCTTAGTGAATCTTGACTAGATATTTGTATTTTTTTATTGTTTTTTGTGACAGACTTTTTTTTCCTACCTAAGCTGATAGCTTTGAGAGGCTATTTCAGCGTAACCTTAACTAGTAGGTGAGCTCGCGGGGCTCAAACCTGACGACGTTGCTAACACGAACCCTAGCAAGAGCCGTCCTTCGCAGAATCTACCACCGGATCGGAAACGCGACCCACTGAAAAAAAACCGGCGAGAAACTCAGTAGGCTGTGTCTAAGGGTTAATTTACTCGACGAGCCCTTCGTTGCAAGCGCTGGGTTCAACGAGAACGGTGACCGGTGCTTGAGGTACCTAAAAGCACCGTTAGTGGATTGGGAGGATCCGAAATTGACGTGTTTGGGGTGACGTCGACTGCTTTTCATTCTTTCCGCAGGATCGGGAATGTAGTTACCGGCGGCCACAATAAGAGGGTTCTCGTGTCGTGCCTCTTTATCGAAGTGGTGACAGACTTCTAAGTACATCGTAATAACGAATGTCGATTCAAAAAATCGAATATAGTCTCTTTAACGATTTACTGGTAGCCACTGTGTAGTCTGTTTTTCGATTGAAATCCATAACTATGTAGTTTAATTTAAGCGGTGCGTAAGCAAATGTTTGTTATGAAGTTTTTTTATTTTTATTTAACTGCCTAAACTTAACTTTAAAGGCAAAGGTATTGGGTGAACAGCCTAAGATAATAACTATCACAGGGATTTAATTTATTTCATTTGATAAACCTAAACCAGTAACGTTAAAAGATTTCCTTAATTTTTAAGGTTCATCCTTAAGTTTTTATTCCGAAACACATTTGTAAATTAAGTGATTACAATTAAGAAACTAATTTATTGAAGAAGCATATTATATTGTTCAGGTTATGGTCAAAATTAAGAATGTTAAGAGTCTCTCAGTTAAGAACAAAAGCAGTCCATCACAAACTAATAAATAGTGAATCATCTTAGTTTGTATACTCATACTCTACTTAGTACTTATACTCTTGCTCTACTTACTCACTTATACTCACTAGTATTTGACCTTTTAACGTGTTTATTATACGTAGGACGATGTTTTACTGATATTAAATAAATTATTCTTAACGTCAAGAATACATACTTATTCGTTTATTATCACGCATTCAAGTTATCCATTGTTGTAAACATTGGAAATACGAAAACTGTTAGCCTTGGAACTTCTTATCGAATCAACATGCCTACTAACAATCACCGCGAGGGCGCGCGCGAAATGCGACGTTGCCAACTTTAATCTACTACGCCTTAAATACGGACACGTATGCCGCCATTTTGTTTTATATTTAAACCTGTGTAATCCAAATTTAAAAGATTATAAGAAACACTATAAAGTTCTCAATTTGCTACTTTCAAACCTTCCTTTCCAATACGAGCACATGGTCCAATATAAATTATTCTGGGATTACGTAATCAACATCATGCCTCATCATGGTGCAATTCGTTTCGTTGTGATGACACATTTTTTGCTTGTCTAGGCATTTATAACCGTAATATAATAAAATATTTAGGAACTTCTTTAAGGCTTGCGCTGTGTATGTATTATCAATATACTGCATGATTGTAGTACAGTCGCTCTGCCCATACGAATCATATGGGTAGTCATACCTAGATACATGAAGCGATGAGTGTCGGCGCAATATGTTTGTAATACGTACTGTGAGCTGGGTGACAGCCCGGGCTGGGTGTGGGGTGCACACCCTGAGGATCCAGGGTAGCATTTATGCCGTCCTGCGACCACACACACCACATTTTTAACGCAAATATCACAGTATTGATCACGCACAGACGCCATTTTGAACCGACACTGAGCTCGGTCGCAGAGGCGACGTTGCCACGTCGCACGCTCCAAGCCGCGCTTCTATTTCAGGCCCTCCCTCCCCTCCCCCACCCCGCAGCGCCGTGACGCTCGAGCTCCAAGCAAGGCTCCACAAAACACTATCTATCTTATAATGTTATCATCATACAGTCCCGCGTATTTTTCTTATTTGAAAACATAATGTAGATCATGTGGTTTTCTGTATATGGAGAGGGAAGGGTGGTGACTGCAATGCATGTAACGTAACAATTCATGAAACGATAAGATATTAGGTATAGTGTTGAAAAGCTGATTTAATGTAGAATTTATACATAAATTGTAAAATGTCGAGCGAACGGCCGGCTTTCACCGAGGCGCGGCCGCGCACGACCGTACCGACATGTGCCATTGGCCACCGCAGAGATCGATAGACAAACAGCGACGAGGACGCCGACCTGCGCTCGACTTTCATGTTACGTGCCAACGGGATAAAGACGAGAATTCCGTAGCTATCTGTATAAACAAACTACACCACGAACACACTGACGTCCTCCACGTAGATACGCACAAACACAGGCGCTGTAAGAACGACGACGCGAGCGAATGGCCCAACCTAATAATGTATATCAATATCATCAATGTATTATGGCGCTTTTCTAGAGTCGAAATTCCTTTACGTTCGCGCATCGAGCGCTCCCTACCGAAGGACAAAGGAGGATTTCACACGGAAAACAAAGGGAAATGCCGGTTACATGATAATAACAAGAACATCTAGATATTTATTTCTGTTATAGTTAGCGCGCTTGATGTTGCCAGGTCGTCTGAAACTGGCCAGCGCGCCATTTACCATTATGAAATTGAGATTTTCTAACTGCACATAACACGTTCAAGTGATAAGAAGAATTCTTTGCAACGTTACATAAATAGAAGTTACATTGGTCTAATTATGCGTGCGGCAAAAGGTTAACGTATGGTATCTGAACAGGTGTGGGCCAATGCGTATAACTAGTCTGCAAAGGGTGCTTTGTAGGTATATTTCTATAAAAGGTGAGATATAAAGCAAAACAAAATAGATAAATGGTATAGACAATTAGCTTTGAATGGCAGACGCAATCTGACAACCAGTCACTCACCTCTTTGGATGCTCGAATTTCTCGGTTTTCTACGAATAAATCACAGGAACGTCACTTCTCGACGTAATAGCAAACGTTTTTAAGGTATCTTTAAGATTTTAAAGAATTTCAAATGCATAGAATAATTTAACATTACGTTGAGCAAACGTCCTACGTCGACAGAGACCGAATGCGAACTGTTGGTTTTTGTTGGTTTGGGTTGGCGGCTGACGCCCGGGGCTAGGACAGAGGGCCGCGGGGAGGACGCAAAACCGGAGAACGGACGATCGAGAACTCAGAAACGTAAACGCGTTATTACTAATGAAAAAAAACGTACACAAAATCAACCAATTCTGTTGTACCATTTAAATTATGTCATTGTCTGAAGAGTTCTATTGTAGGTATATAAGTTTTTGAAAAAATCATTAGTGCAGGTTGTTGCACCCACGCGGACCTGTGCAAAGCGATAGTTTTGTAAATATACGTCTACAATAATATATATTGAGTACTTATATAAACACATATTGTGTATGAATGATATATTTTATGTAGTAGGTAATCGATAGGCAAATTTTTAATTGCCATTTTTTTAAGTATATTGCCGTAGAACGATTACATACCTATACTTTATACCTACTAATATCTACAAAATGTAATAAACTATGTATAGTCTTCAAAATATTGACGCAACGTTAAGCAGCTATTCTGTATGCTTTAATGTTAGGAAATTAATATTTTTACGAAAACTGTAGATTGACACCTTTATCACCAAATATATTGTCATCGTTGATTGTTTTCTTCAATCAATGTTGAAGACAAATTAAGTTCAATAAGGAAAAATTAGAAGATAATGCAGTAAAATATGATAGTCCTTTTCCATAGGCCAACAATACCGAAAATGTTTCATTTGTAATTGATTGCTTAATAGTTTCATCGACCAATACGGACGGTCTGATTTTTTTCTACTGGCCAATAATATTAAAGATCGTGTAATTGTCAAAAAAAAGATTAATTTTAACACACGTCTGTAATTTTCATCGCATTTATCGTTAATTCGTCGCAATTTAAAGAAGAATTCAAGAACTTTTAATACAAAAATGAGATTGAATAGTTTAATTTTTGCATTTGTGATTTTATTCAGTGTTGTTTCAGCAAGAATCGACCCTAAAAACTTAAAATGTTTGGGTGTGTACTACGTGTTTTCTGTTTTTTTTAATTATTTTGTTAATATGATAATTTAATATTTATTTGATATAAATTATATAATTTTTCTAGTTTGTCGGACGACGTTTGAGGAGCTTCACCAGGTGATAAAAAGCATAGATAAATGGAAAAGAGTCGATGTGAGTAATTTTAAACTTTAAAATAAAAATATAAAAAATCTGCATCTAAAACTTTTCTTTTACATTTTTCAAGATTGATTTAATTTGTTAAACATTTAAAAATTTTTGCTTGTATGTTTTCAAATAATCTTATACAAATTTAACATGAATCTTTCCTTTAGCATCTAAAATATGAGAAAAACTTAAGCACGACAGTTAAAATTATTACGAAAAAAATAATTTAATTATAACTTGTTTCTACTATATTTCACTATAACTATATTTCAAGTAAATGTTGACAGTCACACTAAAATAGTCATAACTTTCTCCAGTACAAAGTGTGGTTTCAAAATGAAGTATAATGAATAATTATGAGCTTTATTTTTCCAAATATTCACATTGTAATCCAGAAATAATAAACTACATAGCATTTTCCTTGGATAAAGAGTTACTTGTGTCACTCTCTGTTCCATAAACAACCAGTTGGCTTAAAACACGAACCACAAGAGAATATACTGTAATATTTATTTAGAAGATATATTGAGCCTTAACTGGATCATGTCATTTCCCACATTGTCCTACATATTAATGTAGGTAATGTTATCTATGTGTTCAATTTTACTCAAAACTTCAACCGTTTTTGATTCAAGACAAGCAAACATATTTAGAATATTGACTAACACATTCGTCAAGTACATAGCAGCTGACTATACCATACTTTTGCTACTGAGGTGATTTTAATTTTAATACTGATAAAAACATATATCCAACATGCCTGTGTGGGATATGCGGTAGTAACTTATGCTGTGCCTGTTGTGTTTCCTGTTTTCTTCTTTTTGCTCTTACCTGATTAAATAGTATTGTGGCAGCATATCCTCTTTTCCAATTCAGGCATATCGTACCTCATCTTTGTACTCATACCAACCCATACCAACTGAATACTGAATACCCACATATAGAGAAAGCCCAATACCCACCTATCCAATAGAGCACTGATGTGGAAAGTGTCTGGCAAAAGGAAGAGAGGCCGTCCCAGAAAAACTTGGGTGTCGCTTGGTGGAGCAGGAGCTAACCGTCTTGGGCATGACGTGGGAGGAGCTAGAACAGACTGCCCAAGACCGATGTAAAGGGAAGGATTTGATTAGAGTTCTACACCCCAGCAGTGTAATAGGAAAAAAAGAAGAAGTGTAACTCAAAATATCAATAAACACACATGTTAAATATCACACATGCTGATATCATCATTAGGATTTTCAAAAATATCGAAATGCTCTTCATCAACACATTTAGTTTGGGGTCGATGCCTTGCAACTACATCATCCTCTAAGAAGTTATCCTCTCCATCCATCCTCTAAGGAATGTTTTTACTGTAGATAGAGTATATTGTAAAACTGCAAGGACCGGTACCACCTTAACAGTGTGCCTTAATAGAGTAAAGCATTGCTATTCAAAAAATGGCATGGGAGCCCACCTGCGGCACTAAATCACGCCTTGCACGTAAGGCACGCCTTGAGCCACCTCATCCAGCTCCTAGCTTTTTGTTCATTGCTGTGTGAAGTGTGCTAACAGATTTCTTTAACCTTATTTGTCAAAATTGTATTTAGGCCACCGTCAAGCCTTTTTGCCTTCCCAACTGGGGATTCCTTCTCACCCTGCATCTTGTAAATCAGTTAATGAGCCCTTTATCCTGAGCTTTTAGGACTGTTGATTTAATTTTTGTATATTTTAGAGAATGTCTCTCAGTTCAGTGTGTCTATTGGTAAAGGCCTCCTATAGCATCTTCCATTGTTGTCGTATCTTTAGCAACCCTCCTCCAGTTAGGAGCGACGATAAATTTTGTATGACTAAAACCACTAACAGCCGGATAGTATTGGACGAAATGACAAGGTTTTTTGTTCATGCAATTCATAAGGGTACTAAAAGAAAAATTGTAATCGCCACATGTGTATCGCAAGGTTACGTTAATGCTACCATAAAATCGGTGATAACATAACGTTACGTGTGCCTTCGTCGCAGATAAGTGAACCTATATCTTGAGATAAACCAAATGTTACTTAATAACTTAAATATGATTTTGTTGTGAACATGGTAGTTTCAAATATCGTCTTTTGTCTTGCATTGTGGAAAGTACCAGATCCCTGCGTTTGGGTGCTCTGCAGTGGCTATCAATAGTGAATGGAGCCCACTGGCACTGTTAATGTTGATGTATGTTTCGTGACACCATGGTAAAGATGTGGATTTTTTCGTCTATCTAATCGTTGGGACCCTGTAGACTCTTAAGCCCATTGCAACTATGGACGGACCGGTTGAGCCCACGGTCTCAATCTGAGAGAATTGCTAACACTGGCCCTAGCAAGAGCAGTGCTTCGCTGAATCTACCACCGGATCGGAATCGCGACCCATTGAGAAGATCCGACCAGAGTGGGCTGCGTCTATGGGTTAGTTCGCATGTCGATCTCTTCGCCGTGAGTTTGACTAAGGAAGATATGGATATGCAGGCATCCTTTTTCTAGGAATAGTATAGCACGACTTGTTATTAGACAATTCATGTTGCAATGCCTATGCAAATGCCGGTTTGTGGCATTTCTCTGGCAAAACGTTGTCGTGTGTTACATTCTGACAGGTGAATTAGCCACTATCGGTATTGACATGTCCAGGACAATTCAAATCAGCAGCAAAAGACAGGAATGGGCAGTGACGCTCAGCCTTTAGCAGCTTCCAGGTGTCTTTTGATGGAACTGTTGCTTATGTAGATAAATTAATTTAATTGACGCGTTTTTGTAACACATCAGATTGCGATTCGTTTGGTATTGTAAGTGTTACTATGGTAACAGGATGTTTGTACGTTCTTCGTGTCTGCATAGTTATTTTTAGCTTTTAAACCTCTGCACATCGATTACTGAAATTGGATTTTCTTTGTGTATTCAATGTTTTCTTGAATATGGAAGCGAAGCCCACTGAATTTCTCGCCGCGAAGTTGGTATAGCCTCTTAGGCTCAATGATTAGGTAGGGTTAAAAAAGCCGCTAGTAACTACTTTCTTACTGGTGGTAGGACCTCTTGTGAGTCGCCAAGGGTAGGTACCACCACCTTGCCTATTTTTGCCGTGAAGCAGTAATGCGTTTCGGTTTGAAGGGTGGGGCAGCCGTTGTAACTATACTTGAGACCTTAGAACTTATATCGCAAGGTGGGTGGTGCATTTACGTTGTAGATCTCTATGGGCTCCAGTAACCACTTAACACCAGGTGGGCTGTGAGCTCGTCCACACATCTAAGCAATAAAAAAAAACCCTGCCTATTTCTGTCGTGAAGCCGTAATGCGTTTCGGTTTGAAGGGCGGGGCAGCTGTTGTAACTATACCGAGACCTTAGAACTTATATCTCAAGGTGGGTGGTGCATTTACGTTATAGATGTCTATGGGCTCCGGTAACCACTTAGCACCAGGTGGGCTGTGAGGTCGTCCACCCATATATGCAATAAATAAATAAATAAATAAATATCATTAGACAAACGTTTACAAGATTGCGGTACATACAGCATTTCTTAGGAACGGTTTTTTCTCTCTCTTTCTCCTCAAGGACAGTTTATTTTCTCTCTGTACATTATGATAGATAGATATATACATAGTTTTATTTTTCCAAATGGAAAGGCGAAGGTATCACACCATACAGCCTAATCTTATATATATATTTTTTTGGAAATGTGACATTAAGAAATGAAATGAAGCTGAATGGCATGGCATGAAATGAAATGAAGCTGAATGGCATAGCATGAAATGAAATGAATTAAAATGAGATGAGGGGATA
The DNA here is from genome assembly GCF_030269925.1 of Bombyx mori. Taxonomy (NCBI): domain Eukaryota; kingdom Metazoa; phylum Arthropoda; class Insecta; order Lepidoptera; family Bombycidae; genus Bombyx; species Bombyx mori. The sequence goes on along the minus strand of NC_085108.1, from coordinate 987,741 downwards.
TTTTTATGAAAAATTACAATATGTAAAGAAATGAAATGAATATGATTGTTTTGAGACATGAATCAGCTGGGATGAAATGAAATGAAATGAAATGAGATGATATGGGATGAAATATAATCTCAGTAAAATGGTGGTCGTTTACTGAGATTATTTCAGTGGACTTTTTGGAGGATCCTGAGCGGTTACGTCCAACGGCTTTGTTTCATTTTCCCACATTTGTGCACTTTCGCAGATATTAAACAGTTAATAAACCATCGTTATTATACATTTAAACCTGAAGAAACACTAGACAAAATAAGACAAATCGTTTAACTTCACACCTCGCGTTCCCGCCAAAAAGTCCCTCTGTACATTAACGCCAGTGATGTTGCCAATAGAATCTAATACGAAATTTATAATTTTTTTTATTTTTAGGTTGGCAACTTCAGAATGGACAAAGATGGCAACACAATGCAGCAGAAAGTGCCCGCTCATCGGTCTGCGGTCTACATTTCTGAACTTATTGATGAGATCTGTATGTTTGCGCTTTTTTTTTTTTTTACTTAAGTTAATCTATATCTATACTAATATATAAATCTACAGTGGTTTTTACGGATGTTCCGTTATGACTACTGAACCGTGCATCCGATTGACTTGAAACTTGGTATCCATGTAGAAAATACATGTACTTAATGGATAGGCTAATATTAAATTTAGATGAGTGTTGGACTCCCTACACCAGTTGCGGGGGCCTTAATGGTGAGAATCTTTGGGGGGGTGAGAAATAATAATGTTTATTTTAAATGCCCAGCAAAGCGTTCGGGTACGGCTAGTATTTATATATATATATATATATATCCTTTGCGTGCCTCTGAAATCGTCAATAATGTAATGGCTAAATATTTTATTTATATCATTTTCCATCGCGCGCGTCTCCGAATGTCAAATAAACCGCAAATGTCATCATGAATTTACTTTGAAACACAAAATTGCAACTTATGGATGTCTGATGCATTGTTTATTTATCAAAATTTGAGTAGTACTAGTTCCATTTTTAAAACTGGAAAGGCGAAGGTATACACACAATACGACCTAATCTTTTGTATATTCTGTTTCATGAAAAATAAAATGGAGGGAAATGAATTGAAGTTGATTAATTTGAGACTTTAATCAATTATTATTGGAAGGGGAATTAAATGAAACGATATAATATTGGATGAAACGAAGTCTCTGTAAAATAGTATTATATTTATTTACTCAAACTCTTTCAGTTGACTTTTTGAAAAACCCTACGTACTTAAGCTAATTCCAGAGGCTTTGTATAATTTCCGAACATTTGTGCACTTTGACAGATGCTAAACGGTTAATAAACCACTATTATTACTTATTACCTTACCTTATTACCATTTAAACCTGAAGAAATACTAAATTAACAAAACAACTACTATTACCATCACCCTGCCTATATCTGCCGTGAAGCAGTAACGCGTTTCGGTTTGAAGGGCGGGGCAGCCGTTGTAACTATACTTGAGACCTTCGAACTTATATCTCAAGGTGGGTGGCGCATTTACGTTGTAGATGTCTATGAGTTCCGGTAACCACTTGACACCAGATGGGCTGTGAGCTCGTCCACCCATTTAGGCAATAAAAAAAAAAGAAACCGTTCATCCAATTTCGCTCCTCACGTTTTCACTAAAAAGTATCAAAATTTGAATTCCACTCGAACTCTTGATGCTTACGTTCCTTTGGAGACTTTTTGGCGGGAACGCGAGTAGTGAAGCTGTGCGATTTGTTTTATTTTGTCTATTTAGTGTTTCTTCAGGTTTAAATGTGTAATAATGGTGGTTTAGTATCTGTGAAAGTGCACAAATGTGAGAAAATTAAACAAAGCCGCTGGACGTAATTTATCGGGATCCTCCAAAAAGTCCACTTAAAAAAATCTTAGTAAATGACCACCATTTTACTGAGATTATATTTCATCCCATATCATCTCATTTCATTTAATTTTAGCCCAGTGGATTAATGTCTCAAATTAATCATTTTCATTTCATTTCACTTTATATTATTTTTCGTAAAAGTAAGAATATAAATTAAAATAAGACATGACCTTAAAGGTCTTAGTTACCAGGTCATAAAATCCCATTTAAAAAAAAGTACGTTCCTTTCCGCGCAGAAGATTTTACTCGTCGACAATTGAACACGTCATCGATGCGTTACAGGCAAAAAGATGGATGACTACGTCCGCGTTTACTACAAGTCGACCGGTAAACTGACGATAATGCAGCTGATGACCAAGGAGGGCGGCATGAACCCTGAATTCTCGAAGACCAAATTCGTCACCGACGACGACCTGAACAAAAGCTTGGAGTATTACGTGAGTTATATAAAAAAGCTCTATATAAACAGCCGACGTCATTACTGATCCTCCCGATCCGTTAACGGTGCTTTTTGTTTTATTTTAACAGTCGCCATGAGGGTAGGTGTAGGTTCACTTATTAAACTACACAACGCTAAACTATAGAACAGCTGTGTATTCACGTGTACAATGCAATCTATCTATATATATAAAAATGAATCGCTGTTCGTTAGTCTCGCTAAAACTCGAGAACGGCTGGACCGATTTGGCTAATTTTGGTCTTGAATTATTTGTGGAAGTCCAAAGAAGGTTTAAAAGGTAGATAAATATGAAAATGCTCGGAATTAAATAAAAAGAACAATTTTGTTTTTCCTTTGATGTGTCTCCCGTCGGATGGATTCCTATTGTATGTTTATTTTATACCAAAGTTTAGATTTTTTATTTATTGATTGAGGCACTACGAAGTCTGCTGGATCAGCTAGTTTTAAATAAATATATTATACTAACAAACATCTCGCGAGCCGGTTGAGAGCATACACGATACTGTGGACCGAATGGTAAACAGTCGACGTCGCCCTAAACACGTCATTTCGGATCCTCCCGAACCATTAACGGTGCTTTTAGGTACCACAAGCACCGGTCACAGTCTTCGGCGAACCTGTCGCTTACGACGAAGGACTCTACGAGTAAATTAACCCATAACACAGCCCACTGAGTTTCTCGCCGGATCTTCTCAGTGGGTCGCGTTTCCGATCCGGTGGTAGATACAGCGAAGCACTGCTCTTGCTAGGGCTTGTTAGGCAAACTCTCTCAGGTTGAGCCCGTGAGCTCACCTACCCATTAGGGCGTAGCTGGAATAGGCTAACAAAAATAAATGGAAGCATAACTCGACCCAATGTTTCAGTTTGATTTAATCTAGACTTAAAGACTTCATCATAGTCTACCAGTCTACTAAGTCTGCCAGAGATTAGGTAGGGAAAAAAAATTGCATATAGATGTAGAATTTGGGATCGCAGTGCATAAAATAAAATTTTCACTGTTCCAAAATCTTGTTATAATAATTTAGAAATTAATGTACCTTATCTACCTCTTACCTTACTTACCTCTACCCTCCATAGCTTTCTCTCACTCACATCTTAACGCTCCGTTCCACACTCTTTTCATACGTTCCGTTCTTACCAATCCTACATTGATATGGATTATCTGTTTGATTTTGACACTGATGTGGAGGGTAGAGGTAAGGAGAACCGTCTCATATGGGAGAAGCTTGAAAGAGTGTCCCACTTTAAGCACTAAATAACAGTTCAAAAATCCTCCAGAATGGCGCTAGCATAAGCACAGTGTATGATATGAATTGAGCAGTTGTTAACTGATTGAAGTATGCTGAGTTAGGAAATTTAATATATTTAATGACTAGAGTAGTTAGTGACAGTGTAATATACAAGACCTCACATGTTTACGTAGTCCAAACTAATTTCGTCAATATAACCTAAAACTATTGCTGTGGTAAAACGTGGAGACATCGATTGCATTTTCTTATCAGCTATAAATAAGATACTTTTTGTGATTTTATAGTGCTAGCAGTTCTTTCGTCCATTTTTATTTTTCTATCTTATTCTAATAACTTTTAGCGCCTTTTTTTTTAATTTACTGTAGCGCCACCCTTATTTAGAAGATTTTAATGGACGCTTTTTACACACAGACCCCTACCCTCTATGATTCGTCTAAAGAAATCCACAGAGTACTTCGAATAACAGAGTAGCTTCCGCGACTCGACAGTAAGAGAAGTGTCTTATTGTTAAGAGATAAAACCGAAAACCTGTGCCTAAACTGAGTAAAAATGTTCGAATATAAAGAAACTTTTCTAATAAAGTTATAGAAAAAGTTATTTTAAGTTATAGAAAAAGTTTTCAATTTACCCCGTTGCTACGGTAGCGCCACCCTTATTTAGCAGATTTTAACGGACACTTTTTCACGCACAGAGACGGTTCTCCTTACCTCCACCCTCCATAGACACTGATGCTCTTTAAATAGGTTTATCATTCACGTTCCAGTGCGAACGTATGTTTGAAGACAACGAGGACGAGATCACGTCTTTGTACGTGAAGCGACCCGACGATGACGTCATGCCGGACGCGGAACGCGAGGTGAGTCGCTACTAGTGATGACGTCACCGCTGTAAGGGGTGACGTTTTCGATACTGGGAGCTCGTGTTTTAAGACGCGGGTAGCCCTAATGGTTTTGCTTGGCAATGAATTTTGGTTTTTTTTAACACCCTGTATATATCTGTCTATACAGCCGAGTCTTTTTTTTTATTGCTTAGATGTGTGGACGAGCTCACGGCCCACCTGTTGTTAAGTGGTTACCGGAGCCCATAGACATCTACAACATAAATGCCGCAACCCACCTGGAGACGTGAGTTGTAAGGGTCTCACTTTTAACAGTACAACGGCTGCCCCGCTTTTCAAACCGAAACACGTTACTGCTTCACGGCAGAAATAGGCAGAGCGATGGTACTTACCCGCGCGGACTCACAAGAGGTCCCACCACCAGTAATTACATTGAATTTCTTACATTTTACATTTTGATACATAAATATATAGATAAAGGATGAGCTCATAGAAGCGGATTAGTAAGATACATCCGGTGATACCTATATGGTAATTGTTTTCACTGTTTGTCAATAGATGGCAGCAGCAGTAAGCGCTAGTCGACCTCAAACGTGACCTCTAGCATTGAGGTGTCTGTACTCCACTAGAAGCACGCGGATAAAGTTGACGCTAGTACTTGGCAGTGCTCTAAATAATTCACTTACAAGCTTTTTTTCACAATAAAGATGCATTTTCATATTAAAGAAATACACCGAGCACTTAGATCATCACCAACACACCACACTGTGGAGAGGTTATTCTTATATATTTAAACAAGCAATTCTTGTACATAAATATATATGTATATAATCTGAATCTCGGAAACGGCTCCAACGATTTTCATAAAATTTAGTATACAGGGGATTTTGGGAACGATAAATCGATCTAGCTACGATTTATTTTCAGAAAATGTTGTTTTATTCGTGTTTTCAATAATCAACTTTATCGATAATTTTGATTTTTTCTTTAACTAACCAGTTCATATTTTTTTTATTATTCTGTCGGTAAGATCGAAAAGTATTATTTCATATTTCATCATTTTACCAATATGTAATTCGTATTTAAACATAATTACTAAACAAAAAACTTTAAAAAATACCAGTTTATAGTCAAAAGCAGTACAGCGCCTTACGCGTCCAATACAACAATGCGTTCAGGGTGTTGTTGGGGCTGCTTCGGTTCTGTAGCGCGTCGGGAATGTTCGCCGAGGCACGAGTCGACTGTTTCTTTACGACCATGCGGAAAAGGTGCACATCCCTGATTGGCCGGGTCTGGGTCAGCCCTAACAGCATCCTGAAGGCATTAACAGACCGTTATGACTGTCGGTACTTGAACCGTTGTACCATGGTTCACTTGCGGACTAAATAATAATAATAATAATAAACCGAAACGCATTACTGCTTCACGGCAGAAATAGGCAGGGCGGTGGTACTTACTCGCGCGAATTATTATTATTATTTATATTTTAAATAAATATAAATAATAATAATAATAGTTGGTTCGAAGCAAGTATCAGTTGAATGGAATATTTGAAATGTATTCAACTGAGAATTATTTTTAGTAAATGTAACTTTTTTATGTGATTGGTTTTGTTAATTTTAAGTTTCAATGATACTATGTACACATATGAACTTGTTGTTGCCTGAAAATAAATCATTCATTCATTAACTAGTGGATCTTAAATTAAGAAATCAGTTGTTAACGAGTGTTTATTTCACAGATATGCTTCAACCACGCCAAGTATTGCGAGGAGTGGATGTTACCCACTGAAGAGGACACGACTTGGACCAGAGAAATGGAGGAGGAGTATGTCAAGGTGAGTAGCATTTCCTCGCTACACGTGTCCCCGGACCACAGCCGGTGCGTCCGTGGGCACACGTGATCATCGACGACTTGAACTCATCATTATCCTGCCCTTTTCCCAGTCATCTAGGGTGGGTGCAACATGTTTTCTCCTTCCATACTCCTCACCATATACCATTCGCTCACTCCCCTCTTACACATATCGTTTTTCACGCAATCCATCTATTTCTTCTTAGGTCTACCTCTTCCTCTATACCCTTCCACATTCATAGTTAACACTCTCTTACCAACCTCATTGTCATTTCGTCACATCACATGTCCATACCATCCCAAACGCGCACTTCTCAACTTCTCTGTCGCAGGTGCCACTTTCAGTGTGCTTGGTGCGAGTTTTGTAACGTTCACGGTAACGTAGAAGTTAACTCATATTTGTATGGAATAGGATCGTTTGCGTACTTTTGCCGCTAGGGGCGCTGTTCCAACTGCATACAAAATTGAGTTAACTTTTACGCTATCCCCACTTCGATAAAGCGACACGACACGAGAACCCTCTCATTGTGGCCGCCGGTAACTACATTCCCGATCCTGCGGACCGTATAGTAAACAGTCGACGTCGCTCAAAACACGTCATTTCGGATCCTCCCGATCCACTAACGGTGCTTTTAGGTACCACAAGCACCGGTCACAGTCCTCGCCGAACCCGTTGCTTGCGACGAAGGGCTCGACGAGTAAATTAACCCATAGACACGACCCACTGAGTTTCTAGTCGGATCTTCTCAGTGGGTCGCGTTTCCGATCCGGAGGTAGATTCTATGCTAGGGCCAGTGTTAGCAACACTCCCGGTTTGAGCCCCATGAGCTCACCTACTAGCTCGGTCAATCTAGAATAAACCCTAAAAGTTACTAGAATAGGTATGTAAAAAAAAACAACGGTTTAGAACCGCTAGCCTGTTCCCATAGTGACACGTCGCCTGTGTCCCAGGTCCACGGGCCGGACCCGTACGGCTTTGGGGGCGTGCCGCCGCCCGCCCATCCCGACCTGTCCGAGGACTACGACGACACCGACCAACAGACCGACGACTTCGGCGACGACATCAGGGACGAGCTCTAGGCCCCACGGCGCCGGTACTACACTCATTTCAGTTAAAATATACTTTATAAACAATCTCAAAGGAGCATTGCATTAACAAAATAAAACTACCCGCGCGCCATCTAGCGTGAGTCTCTACAAGCTCTCTCCGTAGTGCCAACCACAGTCGCATAAATTTTCAATTTGATAAATAATTAAGAGCACATACTACGTACCGACATGCATAAAATTTAAACATTCATTGAAGTTGGAACTTACTCTGAACTGAAGCAGCTGATTTTATTTTAGTACAATAGTGATAATGGTTAATAGACAATACTATTTATCTGCAAATAAAGCGAAAACAATATGGTCTGTGGAAAAAAATTACTGTAGACAGTAGACTGTAGACAATGTATCATGTATAATGGACTATAACAGTTTATCATACACAATTGACTGTAGACAGTGTAGCATACACAATTGACTATAGACAGTATAGCATACACAAATGACTATAGACAGTGTAGCATACACAATTGACTATAGACAGTGTAGCATACACAATTGACTATAGACAATGTATCATACATAATTGACTGGACAGTACTAAATACAAAGGTTTACAATTCGATGATATTAAATATTAAGCAGACTTGTGTACGTCCGTTCACTGTTAGACTACAGGGAAGATGCCCACGGGCCGCAGTCACATCATATAGGCCATGTAATGTTAATTGCATGATTAATCCATAAAAATGTAATCATAATGAATTCAAATTACTATTAAATAATTGAATTTCTTTCAGTGATAATGAAGTTAAAAGTAATTGAATTCTGTAGCAAACTTAGTTATTATATTCGACAAAGCTTTTTTATTTGTTTTGATAGACTCAATAATCTTCTGTGCTTAATTAATCCGGAGCTAACCGAAATAATTGTTTCAATAAAAATATATTTTAACTGAAATATGTTTGAAGTTTATTATCATTATTATTGTAGTACTACTACTCTACACGTGTCTTCCGCAGTGCCTTGTATTAGTTTTGTGTTTTAGGTCTTTGAGGTATTCAGATAGTTTTCTTAGTGATTAATTAAATTATTTGTTAATTGACTTAAAACTGTCATCACATATCAATTATTATTACCATATTATCTGGAACCGCTGCGTTCATCGACAGTGCGTTTCCAAAGATCTTTTTTGCCACGTACCATCCGGCTATGGAATGAGCTCCCCTCCACGGTGTTTCCCAAGCGCTATGACATGTCCTTCTTCAAACGAGGCTTGCGGAGAGTATGGTAGGCAGCGGCTTGGCTCTGCCCGTGGCATTGCTGACGTCCATGAGCGACGGTGACCACTTACCATCAGGTGGGCCGTACGCTCGTATGCCTACAAAGGCAATAAAAAAAAATAAAATAAAAAAATTACACATATCAGTTCATCTATTAAAAGCGATCACTATATATAGAAGGGTGAAAGAGAATTTGGTCTAAGCGAAATTTTGCTTAATACGTGCCATTTATCTTTATAATTAGAGGTGCGTTTTGATTTGATACTAGCGGCCCGCTCCGGCTCCGCTCGGGTCTTTAACAAAAATTTTAACGATATTTGACATGGTTTTATTTTTTTTAAATAAAAGAACACTTATTGCGGCACAAACATAATAGTTAGACGTATGCTGTCGCGACACTTTTTGTAAATGATAATGTGTTCTACAAAGTCGTAGTACATTATTTTATTCTATCATCAATAATTTTCGCAGGGCACGGGATGTAAAGAATATTTAGGTAATTTTTTTACACGTTGGGTTACATTATTGGAGTTTTAGTAGGGATCCCTAATTTTTTTTTCAGAAAAGATTATAACCTATGTCACTCGGAAATAGTGTAGCTTCCAAACAGTGAAAGAATTTCTTAAATCGGTTCACTAGTTTCGGAGCCTATTCAATACAAACAAACAAACAAATCTTTCCTCTTTATATTAGTATAGATTAACATCAACAGTTCGATTTTTCTAATTGAACTTCAATTAAGTTTACTCCATTCAAATAAATAGCTGAAGAAGTTTTTTTGTTATGATTTTTTTTTCCAAATTTTAAACTTTAAATAGCTCTCCTGTAAAGTTGCAAAAATGTCGCTTAAACCAATTAGCTTTTCACCCGTCGATATGATTTCATGGTTAATGACTGCGTTTTTTAGAGTATAAGTACTCTATAGTTAGCTAGCCACTTTTGCCCTATGACGTCATCCGGAGTGAAGGTAGGTCGCGTTTGGGCGGGTGACGTCATTTCTAAATAAGAATTGTTCTCTGCCCCCTCCCATTGTCAGAGTTTGTTCCCAGTGTTACGAATTACGAAAGGAATTACTTTGGTTTTTACAATTGAAATTTTAATAGTGAATATTTCACTCTAAAATTGGTGTTACAGTTATTTTTTTTTTTGTATTAGATGAAATTCAATTTTATCTGATACAAAAAATTGAGTTTATTATTCGACTTACAAAAATGTAATTTATAATTTTTTTTGTTATGTGTATATTGAAAAAAAAATACAGGTGAATGTGTGTCACAAAAATTCATTCTTGTTTCATTTTGAGTATTAATATGTAATTAACAAAAATAAATGAGCATTCGCATTGTATTTACATGTTGTGAATGTGTAGTCGGAATCTGTGATTACTTGATTATGGTAAAGACAATTAATTATATCAGCAAACTTTGATAAAATTATCATCAGTGTGGTGAAGTTCATAGTCGATATTTGCATATCGCCCTCATTGGGTTAGTATTTAAATTTTTTTAGATGTTACTACAAACGCCATTACATTCCCAAATTGATTGTTTTGGGTAGATTATAGTTTTTTTTTAGCACTAGTAATGGTTTTGAACCATACAGCTTATGCGGTCACTGACAATAAGCGCGAGATGAAACTTTAAGAATAATTTGGACACAAAGTGGCATGTTCTCTGTTCTCTCAAACATTCAAATCAAAGTGGTTGTGATTAGTATACACATTATCTATTGGACTAAATCAGGACCATAAGGAAAATATATTTATGTATACATATTTATTCAGGCTACCGAGGGAGTCATTAGGCATTATACAGGGTAAGGACGCGTATCGTCTGATTGGTCGCATTGAACCTATAAAAAACTGGGCTTTGGCATTGTTTGTAATGTAAAAAAAAAAAGTTATTTTATCTGTGGAACGATTTTGCGTAACCAATATGGAGGGTAGATGTAAGGAGCACCATCTTGTATAAGGGCATGAAAAAGTGTCTGCCTGTATACAGCAAGCTATTTTTAGGAGATTCATCGAAATAGCGCTAGTGTAGGTATTGGAAATTATATGATTATAGCAGTTTTAGAGTGAAGTGTGGTAGTTTAAGCTGTTTTAAAATCCTCCCACTTGCTACAATGACGCCACCTTAATTGGCTTCCTTTGAGCGGACATCTTTTAAAACACTGGTACAACACAGCTGGTACTCCTTGCTTCTACTCTCCACAGTAGCCAATCCTTTTAAGAAGTACTATGTTGTCTGTGAAACATCAATTTTGAATACCGATTCGGTAACAGATATTACTCTCTGGTATTCTTGGCGGGTAGGTACTTAATGACGCGTGATCTGTAATACAATATAGGGCCGTGTTGTAATTCCCGCGTAAATGATGAGCGTCGAAATATTTGTAATTCAATTTGTTATGTAACGGCGAATGTCGATGACGTATCATTCAAACTAATTTTACGATTTGTAAAGCTATTTTATCGTAAAACATTGTTTTGATTGTTTGAGACTCGTGAAAGCAAATTACAAATGTATCTTTTAGATTTATGTTGTGTGATAAATTTGATAAAATATAAATAATTGGTTTTTATTTTGTTGTTTTATTTTATCTACCATTTGGAGTTGGCGCCATGAAAGGTGATTTATTGCATGCAGCAGAGATGCGAATGTTGCGATGGATGTGTGGAGTAACGAGAATGGATAGAATACGGAATGAATATGTTAGAGGAAGTCTGAAAGTGGCACCTGTGACAGAGAAGCTGAGAAGTGCGCGCTTGGGATGGTATGGACATGTGATGAGACGAAATGACAATGAGGATGATAAGAGAGTGTTAACTATGAATGTGGAAGGATATAGAGGAAGTAGACCTAAGAAGAAATGGGGGGATTGCGTGAAAGACGATATGTGCAAGAAGCGAGTGAGCGAAGAAATGGTATATGATAGAGGAGGATTAAGACATGATGTGCCGACCACAGGTGACTGGGAGAAGGGCAGGAGAATGATGATTGGAGTTGGCGCCAGAGGGGAAACCAGGATGAATGTTAAAAAGTCGTCACTCAGCTTGAGACATGAAGTCTGGTCCACCTTTAGACAGCCATGTATTCAGTTCGGCTGTGCCCCATACTCATGTGCCCAAAACGGACTATTTTTACACAAAAATCAAATTTTCGCGAATTCACATAACTGCCAGTGTTTTTAGTAGTACGCTTCAAGGAAGTTTGGTTACCTACTCTTTATTAGCACTACGGAGGAGAAGACAGACCACCTGTTGGGGAGTCATCAACTTCGCTCATGGATATCAGTAATTCTAGGGTCATAACAAGACTCTCTGAAGGATGTTGGCGGCATTGATAATGGGCATGTAGTCACTTAATATCAGGAATGTTCATGCGCTCATCATCTTCCAAAAGGGCTTTTTTTATTGCTTAGGTGGGTGGACCAGCTCACAGCCCACCTGGTGTTAAGTGGTTACTGGAGCCCATAGACATCTTCAACGCAAAAGCGCCACCCACCTTGAGGTATAAGTTTTAAGGTCTCAGTATAGTTACAACGGCTGCCCCGCCCTTCAAACCGAAACGCATAACTGCTTCACGGCTGAAATAGGCAGGGTGGTGGTACCTACCCGCGCGGATTCACAAGAGATCCTACCACCAGTACAAGGCTGTGTCGATATCCATAAAGCTTATTTAAAAATCTTTGATGTCTCAAACGTGACAACTTAGATGTTTAGCTACAAAATGCTGTAAATAATTTTGATTATAATCTAGAGAGTGATATGAATTCAAGATTAGATTCGAATAATAAAAAAACTGATTACACTTTTTCTATAACTTTATTAGAAAAGTTTCTTTATATTCGAACATTTTTACTCAGTTTAGGCACAGATTTTCGGTTTTATGTCTAAACAATAAGACACTTCTCTTACTGTCGAGTCGCGGAAGCTACTCTGTTATTCGAAGTACTCTGTGGATTTCTTTAGACGAATCATGGAGGGTAGTGGTAAGGAGAACCGTCTGTGTGTAAAAAGCGTCCATTAAAATTTGCTAAATAAGGGTGGCGCTACAGTAGCAACCGTGTAAATTTAAAAAAAGGCGCTGAAAGTCATTAGAATTAGATACGAGAAATAAAAAAGGACGAAAGAACTGTAAGCACTACAAAATCACAAAAATTATCTTATTTAAAGCTGATAAGAAAATGCAAACGATGTCTCCACGTTTTCCCACAGCAATAGTTTTAGGTTATATTGACGAAATTAGTTTTGACTACGTAAACATGTGAGGTCTTGTATATTACACTGTCACTAACTACTCTAGTCATTATTATATTAGTTCTTAACTCAGCACACTTCAATCAGTTAACAACTGCTCAATTCATATCATACTCTGTGCCTATGCTAGCGCCATTCTGGAGGATTTTTGAACTGTTATTTAGTACTGAAAGTGGGACAAGTTTTTCAAGCTTCTCCCATATGAGACGGTTCTTCTTAGCTCTACCCTCCATAAGCGAAAGTTACAACTACCCTTGTAACTGTCTTCAATACAATTGACATTTTTTATTTCAGACAAATTTCGTCAAGATAGCATTTTTTGTCTGGAGCGCATTCACACGTTTGCTTTTTGTTAGTACTAATCATAATTTGAGGGGTGCAAGGGTATTTGGTCTAATCGACATTTTTGCAACTTTTTTACGTTTAAATTTTGGAAAAAATATAACAAAATACTTTTTGAACTATTTGAATGAAGTTCAATAAAAATATTGAACTATTGATGCTAATACCAAATAAAACGGAACTTTAATTACAGAGATCGCGTATTAAGCGACATGTCACTTAATCAAATAACCTTTTTCACCCCCGATATTGTAAAATTTAATCATATTTCGATTTTCACTAATAAGTTATCTATACATTTTGTTACAATTAGTCTATATGCTACACCCACACCTACATCCCACCCAATACAACAAATCAACACGTTTATAAAGATATATCTCATAAGCACATTTTAATCATTTCATGCCCAAATAATTAAGTTTTAAATAAGAAAATATCATCACATAGAAAAACCAACTTTTTATTCGAGCGTTTACATTAAAATATACCCTAATTTTATTTTAACGTATAGTACGCGTTAGGTCATTCACCTTTGAATTGAATTCAGTGATGCCAACCGTACACTTGAGTTCGACAAATACACTAATGACACTTATGTTTATGGTTAGCAGTAGCAGGTAAGGAGAGAGAACTCCCACGCAGTACTTTTGAGGGAACAACGTTGCGTTTTCTACCGCCGCAAGGTGACAAATGAGGTAGTGGCTAATTACGCCTTCATCAGACAGTTAAGTGTTCATGATTTTAATTTCTAAAGCACATATAGTCTCACAATATCGTTCATAAAGTCAACGGAACGAAATTGACCGGTGAGCATTAATGAAACTGTTTAAAATTAATGCAAAAGCGATTATCATTACTGTTCCCTGTGCTATGCAAGGAAATTATTTGTTTTATTGCCTGTCGCACGACAAAAGCTTTGGTCACATTCCCTAATATTTTAAAATATGTTTTGGTTAATACTCTGCCTCCTTGCAATTCGAATTGTAGATCTAATTCCCTAATAATTAAAACCGACAATCGTATGTCCATAGCATAATATTGCTCACATCTTGTTTTCTATTGCACGCAACTGTTTTACGTGCGGTCGAAGATTGTCGTGAAGCCTCATGGAATCTCTCGCGACCGGATTCGTCGTTATGATGGAGGTACTTTGAGTGCCACCGTGTAAGGTTCGACATTGGCAGTTTGAACGTTAAGCGTCGATCTGTTGTGACGCATGTGCGATTTCACCAGATCCGAATTAACCAAGGCCGCCATTAGACTAAGCTCGCCAGCTAAAACCGTAGCGCATATTAGGGACGCCAGCCTGGCGGAGTTCTCGGCAGGTCGCGTACCCGCTCCTTTGACTCCTAAGATTTCTAGACACGCTCCCTGACCCGTCAAAACTGTCCCCCCACCTACTGTGCCGACTTCCAAGGAGGGCATGGTGCAGGTAACGTATAAATCTTCGCCGTTTTCTCCGTAAGCTTCCATATTTGTGGAGCAGTTGCTGCTAGTGACGTTCTGAGCCGGATCTTGGCCGGTAGCTATGAAAATAGCGGTAACCATGTTGGCCGCGTGCGCGTTGTTGCCGCCTATAGACCCGGCTAATGCGGAACCGGATAAATTCTTGATTTTGTTGCACCGGGACAGAGTTTTGGCGTCAGTCTTGAAGATCGTGCGCAAATTTTCACTGGATATGACAGTCTCGCAGACAACCCTTTTACCTCTACCTTTGATCCAGTTTATCGCCGCTGCCTTTTTGTCCGAACAATAATTCCCTGACAAACTAATAACTTCCATATCACGGAAGAAGGTTTTTAATAGTTTTAAAGCGTTTTCCGCGCCTTTCGAGACCATGTTCATTCCCATAGCGTCACCAGTTGTCGCTCTGAACCTTAGATAGAGAGTAGCTCCATCAACTCCGACGTGTATTTCTTGGAGCCGGGCGAATCTTGAAGTCGAATCGAACGCTTCTTTGAGCAAAGCGTAATTCTCTTTATTATCGATCCATTGTCGGCATTCGTGGGCTCGCACTACGTTTGGCAATTTGACAGCCGGCGCTCTTGTCATGCCGACATCTTCGACGACACTCGTCACTCCCCTACTGCCTATAGCTTTGGCTCCGCGGTTTGTTGACGCCACCAAAGCTCCCTCGGTCGTAGCCATCGGGATCATGTAAGGCTTCCCGTCTACCACCAACGGGCCGGCATATCCGACGGGAACTCCAATGTAGCCAATCACATTCTCACAGCACGCGTTTAAGACTTTACTATAATCGTAGTTTAAGTAGGGAAGTTGTTTTATTGCGGTTTCGTTATTAAATCTCGACGCGATCACTCGCCGGCGCAGTCTCACACCGCGCAAGGGATCCTCCAGCACAGCTTCCAATCTGTGCATGGGTATATGGGATTGCTCGACTAGCATTATGACTTCTTCGTCGCTGAGAGAAGTGCAAGCACCAGATCGATATAACTCCAAGCATTCGACCATAGGCCTCTTTTTGGCGTTCAATTTAGAGGCCGAGGAGCTTGGGGACAAAGTGGGCCACTCCATGTCCTCTACATTCCCAGCCTCGTCGGTCTGTGTGGATACTTCAGAGTTGGAATCGTCACCGACAGAAAACTTGGGTTTACGGCTGAAATCGGTGTCATTTATCACTTCCTTTACAGTCATGTCGTCCATATCATAAACCCAGTTACGTTGCTCTTCAAAGAAAATGAATTTTATAATCAAAGCGCAGAGCAGCGTCGCTATAACGATGTAGTCTGCGCTCACAGAGAACCACTTCACGTATGAATGGAGGAGTATATTGTCGTGGGGAACAGGTATGGATGCATCAATTGGTCCCTCAATTATGCCGTGATTAGCAGACCAAGGCCACCTGCTCGTCAAATGAACGCACAATAAGCCGGCGGCCATAATCATTTTGACTCTCTGCACCACGGGGTTGGGTTTCAAGTCCTCCTCCGAGAATGGACTGTCGTGGGCTATTTCTTTTCTGTTCGTTGCGAAATCTGCTACCAATGACAAACAAGCGGGGTAGAAAGTTATGAACACAATGTAGTCAACCAACAAGGCTAGGCAAGCAAAAGTACACATATGCTCGAGACGGGGAACACCGGATAAAGCTCCGACGCCGACCAATAATATGGCGAGCAGTGTGTCTAGAGTTGCAGTTGGTCCCAACAACGACAAGGCCCTCCCAACCCTCTTCCCTTGGTCTTCACCGGCCGACCACCCCGCTTTCGCCATCCTAGCACCTCTGGCGACATCAGCCACCAACAGAAAGAGAAACGGCGCATCCTTTATACTAGCCAATTCGCTCCAGAACAGGCTAGCGAGTGCCGACGTGAATATAAAACTGGCAAACGTTGAGAACACCCCGGCTATGATGAGGAGGTACTTCGAGGCTATTTTGTGAAGGTTGAGAACTTGGTAGTATGCATATAGCAGGGCGGCACAGCGGACAAAAGTCATGATAACCGCGTCGGCTGCTTGATACTCCGCTTCAAGACCGGGACACGCTCGGGCCCAACCAGCACAGTGTTCAGATCTGTTCCCTGGGCCATGTCGCTCGACACTAGCTGCACAGGCTAGTAAAGCCAGGGTGGCTACGATGACCTCCCATTGATGTCTGGCGCAGAATTCCCCGTGGGCTCCCCACACTTTCATTTTTTCTTTCTGATATCTGAAACGAAAGAGGTTATTGTTATTGTTTTATTAAATAAATATCATATGAACTGACGAATATCACTGACGGCGATACACGTTTTAGAGTGTCAATTATCGATTTTTATAACGTACGATCCACGAGATGTGTTCTGAGGAGTCGTTTTGAAGTGATCCCCTCATCTTCTTCTTACGATCGAAGTACATTTCTTATAACCTGGAACCACTGCATTCGTCTACAGTAAGTTTCTTTTGATCATTTGGGCCACGTACCATCCGACTTCGAAGTGACATTCCCTTCGGGGTGTTTCTAGGGTCGTGTGATAGACAGTAAGCAGTTTGGCTGGGCCCCGGATATTGCTGATGTCAATAAGTGAATGTGACAGCTCACCATCAATGTGCTTGGTGCGAGTTTTTTAACGTTCTTGATAGAGTAAAACTTAGCTCAAATTTGTATGCAATTAGAACAGCGCCCCTAGCGACAAACGTAGACAAACGTTCCAACTCCATACAAATGGTGTTTACTGGTGGTAGGACCTGTTGTGAGTCCGCGCGGGTAGGTACCACCACCCCACCTATCTCTGCCGTGAAGCAGTAATGCGTTTCGGTTTGAAGGGTGGGGCAGCCGTTGTAACTATAGGTACTGAGACCTTACAACTTATATCTCAAGGTGGGTGGCGCATTTACGTTGTAGATGTCTATGGGCTCCAGTAACCACTTAACACCAGGTGGGCTGTGAGCTCGTCCACCCATCTAAGCAATAAAAAAAAAAGTTATGAGAAGAACACCAGAACGTTAAAAAACTGGCACTAAGCACAGTGATCGTTTGCCTTAAACTAAAATAAGAACGAAAAACAAAACAATACCAAATAATAAACCAGTTTTATTAGAAAAGTTTCCCACGATTAGTTCCAATGCTATCTGTTGTATCATTTTAAGCATTCACAGCGTATGTTATCGTTCGCACATGTGCGAATCTTCATCATACACCTATCGTACCTACTTTTACTCTCGAGAAACAACGTGACGTCAAATAGAAACCGTATACATTGAACGTGCGGAATTAATTATACCGTTTCGGAACGACCATATAACTGTGTCCACAATAGTTTGCTTTTCAATCACATACCGGTGTTGTTACTCGACTGGTTGGTAATGAAGGGTAATGAAAATTAATTTTAAAGGAGTGATCTCTTGTTTTTTTCTGGTCTCTATATTGTTTCCGATATTTCGGATACTTTATGCTTCTCGTGGTAAAGGACGAATCGTAAAAGTAGTTTTAATTATGTCGGTACTATACGTGAATGGTATTCAAGGTTTTCTTTTTTCGTATGAGTCTTTGATGTTGTAAACGTCCAAAGATAACAATCTAATAAGATCGATAAATAAAGATTCTCTTCGAAGAATCTGTCTCACTGCTTATAATGAAACCGGAGGAATTGGGTTTACTGTATACAATACAAGGTCTTCCTCTAAGAATTGGCCCTATATGCACAAACCATTAGTGTTTCTGTGCAAATGGAGTAATGGCGTAAAAAATGGCGTAATGCTTTCAAAACGCGCCCGACAGACAGTCATGTGACGCGAAATCGGAACAAGATTCAACAAATAGACGATTTCTTTTCGTTTATAAATTCTATTTACTTCTTAGAAGCATAACTTTCTATAGTTTAGTTCTAAATTAACCCAGATTTGCGAAGTTTTAGTAAAAAAAATTTCTACCTGTGATGATAGCCTTGAGAGGCTATTTCAACTTCACCCTAACGTGTGTAGGTGAGCTCACGGGGCTCAAACCGGAGTATTGCTAACACTTACCTAGCAAGAACAGTGCTTCGCAGAATCTACCACCGGATCGGAAACGCGACCCACTGAGAAGATCCGGCGAGAAACTCAGTGGGCTGTGTCTATGGGTTAATTCGCTCGTCGAGCCCTTACACAGCCCACTGAGTTTCTCGCCGGATCTTCTCAGTGGGTCGCGTTTCCGATCCCTTCGCAGAGTAGCTGAATGAGCTAATTTTTGAAATTTTGAAGGCCTAGTTGTAAGCAGTCTGACATGAAAACCAATTACTGACTTTTGGATAAGAGTATTAACAATTGACACAGACATTTCTCTCAAACGAAATTAATTTGAGGCCCATTCATCGAAGCATTGTGAAATCTATATCAATAAGTACAAGACTGGTTTTCATTCAAAATATCATTGACTGCAAACTAAAATACCGGTTGAAGCTATGTGACTTTCGCAAGAAGCCGAATAACTAACTGGGCTTATGAAGGGCACACTCTAATTTAGAACCATATAACTTACGATTGAGTGGACGGTTTCTCTTTTACTCGCAATGCCGTCGTCGTCGTGGCCTAAAGGATAAGTCGTCCGGTGCATTCGTATGTAGCGATGCACCAGTGTTAGAAAACCGCTGGCAAGTACCAATGTTTCTAATGAAATACGTACTCCACAAATATTCACGATTGACTTCCACGATGAAGGAATAACATTGTGTAGTAAGAATCAAACCCGCAAAATTATAATTTGCGTAATTACTGGTGGTAGGACCTCTCGTGAGTCCGCAAGGATAGGTACCACCACCCTTCTTATTTCGGTCGTGAAGCAGTAATGCGTTTCAGTTTGAAGGGTAGGGCAGCCGTTGTAACTATAATTGAGAATTCTGAGCATTCATATCTCAAGGTGGGTGGCGCATTTACGTTGTAGATGTCTATGGGCTCCGGTAACCACTTATAACATCAGGTGGGTCGTGAGCTCGTCCAGCCGCCTAAGCAATAAAAAAACCCTAATTTATATCATTAGCCGGTTCTTATGTAAACTTAAGCACATATTTTGGTTCAAGGCCGACGTCCGGTCCTAGTAAAGGCCAAGAGTCGTGCAAATATTTGT
Source organism: Bombyx mori (assembly GCF_030269925.1). Lineage (NCBI taxonomy): Eukaryota > Metazoa > Arthropoda > Insecta > Lepidoptera > Bombycidae > Bombyx > Bombyx mori. The sequence goes on along the minus strand of NC_085108.1, from coordinate 967,943 downwards.
TTGAATTCATTAAATGATCGTCTAAGTACATTTTCGTCACATATGCTCAGCACGTGGCAATGTAAATAAATTACTAACAGGCTCTCAGTTAGATAAACATCAACCTAAAATTGACAGGACACTACGCAAGCTCGACAATAATGGATGTAAGTACGAGTAATTCGCATAGGCCTGAAAGATATCTCTTCAATGGGAAGTAAATCTATTGATATTATGAAATTATTAATAATAATTAATTAATTATTAATGGTATACCCTCATTTAATCGTTTTTCGAAAGGGTATTTATATATATTTTGCCGGTTAAAGATAGCGCGCAATTTTTAAAGGTCCTCGTTCTTACAGATACAAATATAAAATATATACGTATGTAACCTCTATACGATTTATCTTAAAAGAGGTTAATATGTTATAAAGATGACATAAATGGAATTTTGAATAATGAAACATTAGAAGAAGGAACATTATGAATAATAAAGCATTTTTGAATATTGAAATATAAAAAGCATAAAAAGTGGAGAAGCAATAGCTTTAAATGTTGTTTCTCTTTATAGAGCAACTCAATTTGTGCTATAGTTTTACTTGGCTAAGCTTTATTTTGATGTAAATAAAATAATACATTATATGTATATACCATGTACATGTTGCTCACATAGCCCGTAAGATTAGCAAGCTGAAGTGGCAGTGGGCAGGTCACATAGCGCGAAGATCGGACGGCCGATGGGGCAGAAAGATCCTCGAGTGGAGACCACGTATTAGCAAACGCAGTGTGGGACGGCCACCTACCAGATGGACCGACGACCTGGTGAAAATTGCTGGGTCACGTTGGATGCAGGTGGCAACCGACCGGCCGCACTGGACATCAGTTGGAGAGGCCTATGTTCAGCAGTGGACAGTGGACAGGCTGAGATGATGATGATGATGATGTATATACCATATTTTAAATCGGGAACGCTGAACAAGCTTGGGAGAGGTCTTTGCTCAACATCAAGAACTTGTTTAATTAAGCTACTTATATTCTTTTATACGGCTGTCTGGTGTAGTGGTAAGTGACATGGTCACTACACAAGGGGGTCGCGGGTTCGAATCCCGCCAAGGGAAGATATTTGTATGATAAATATAAATGTCTTTTCCAGGGTTATGGATGTATATTAAATATATGTATGTGTATAATAAAAATCTTACATTTATTTCCGTTATCTGGTACCTGTAACACAAGTTCTTTACGAACTTATCACGGGATCAGTTACCGTGGCGTAATTGTTAGTAAATATTTATTTATTATATTTATATTTATTTATTTATTTATTCATTTGTAGCGCCCGTCAATTAATACTGTAGAGCCACACGTCATTACGGATCCTCGCGATCCATTAACGGTGCTTTTAGGTACCACAAGCACCGGTTACCGTCTTCGCTGAACCCACGCATGCGACGAAGGGCTCGACGAGTAAATTAACCCACAGACACAGCCCACTGAGTTTCTCGCCAGATCTTCTCAATGGGTCGCCTTTCCGATCCGGGGGTAGATTCTGCAAAGTACTGTTCTTGCTAGGGCCAGTGTTAGCAACGCTCCCGGTTTGAGCCCCGTGAGCTCACCTACATGTCAAGGCGAAGCTGAAATAGCCTCTTAAGGCTATCAGCATACGTTGGAGCAAAAAAAAAGTAGGGAATTCCGTTTACGCGTTTGTAAGCGGTCGAGATATCTGTGATGTTGTGACGATTTCATTTTCACATCTTGTGCCTACGGATCGCGTTCATTCATAGTCGGCAGCCTATTGCATTTAGGCCATTCATTGGTCGAACTGATCTATTAAGAAATAAGACGCATTTGTGTACGTGTTTCGGTAAAAATATACAATTCGTTTTAGAATCGGAGAGTGTCGCGACCGACATCCACACTTAATAACATGACGTAAATAATACGCAGCCCAACACAACATGCATTGTTATTCAAAACGGGAAGGAAGCCACGTACGCGCGTGCATAAAGATTGTTGTCTATATTTATAATGAAGCATACCTACAGGAAAACGTGTGGTCACATTAAACTAAGGGGGATTCGTCGCTATGGAGCGGTTTAAAAATAAACGGTACACCTCTTTGTTCGGTGTCGTAATGACGGTATCTGTGATCTGATTCGGGATAGCAATAATGAATGTGTATGGAACAATAATAATCACAATCTGGGGCAAGTAAGACGTGGTCACATAGCCCCAAACTAGAATCCCCTGTTCTGTGGGAGCTGATTATACAAGATGCTATCGAGAATTAAACCCATAAACCACGCCCAAGCAGTAAGTAACACTGCCCTGCCTATTTCAGCCGCGAAGCAGAAATGCGTTTCGGTTCAATAGGAGGGGCAGCCATTGTCCTCTAAAAACTGAGATATTGGTACGGATATCTCAAGGTGAGTGGCGGAATTTACGTTAGAGATGTCTATGGGCTCCAGTTACCACTTAATACCAGGTCGGCCTTGAGTTCGTCAACCCATCTAAACTATAAAAATGATAATAATAAAAATGCACCACCAATACAGAGGAATGCAATGTTACGAAAAATACTTTCGCACGCTTCGGTACGCACGCTTGTATGTTGTCTGCTAATGGCTTCAAGTTGTTTAGTTTTAGCAACGCAAGTCCTGCGCTCCTATTTATAGTAGGAGAACTATTATTCGAACGTAGTCAAGACATCGATATCACGTCTTAGTGCTTGGCGGTATTCAAGTTGTGAAAGCTTTGGATTCCACTTAACATCATTACTTGAAAGCGAGCGAGCTTTAGTGTTTGGTCGGTATTGTCTGCAAGGTCTGGACTTGATGAGTGAGGATACGCGGCCCACGTCATTTTTGGGACATCTTTACTACTCTAAATTGGCCACCGAAAATAGTTTGCGACCCAACAAGTGGTCTCTGCAATCCGTAGAGACCATAATGTCAATGTCCAGCTCACAATTTACAATACTATTGAGACTGTCACTTAATTTGGCGACTTAGATGATGACGCAGACTTGGACTACGCTTCTAGACCTGCCCCACAAACCGGCACGCGCTAATGCTTCGTGGCAGAAATGGTGGTATCCACACATGTTGACGTAAAACAAGCCGTACTCTGAGGAATGAGAGGAGACAATTCTCAATGGAGATATTTGCGGAGATATATGTTGGTACTACAAATGAGTTATTGCAGCCGCTACGGATGGTCGGTGTCATATGCGCGTATTGTCTGATCACCATAGCGATCCAACCTTGTTGATAAGGCATGAGAATTACAATTTCATGGCGCCGTTAAAACTGTTCTCACTGTTTGGGTTATGTGCATAGCGTGTACCCCGATTGTCATCATCCACAACTGAACCTCGAAAGCAAAGATGCAACCAAATCTGATCAAAGTATTCCAAGTTTTCTCTGACCCCGTTTTCGATACTTTTACCCTAAACCAGTTAAAGAACATGAGACGGATGCACTCAGATCTATGCCTACGCAGAAGTCAAGTATAACCTGCCAGTCCTGCCACTAATAATTGGGGTTTAAAAAAAATGTGATAAATGGAAAGATCATAAATTAGTTTTATAACAAAACAATTTTTTTTTTTTTCGCAGTCACTCAAAAATTTTCAAAATAAAAATTAATTTTTGAATCCAGTTCCGAAGACACGCCGACAGCTCCCAATCAAACCCGAGCGCGTGTGACGACATAATGTTAGTTTTGCCTCATTGCAGTTCATATAGAAATAATACGTAGTGTTTTGATCTGTTTAATTTTGTTGTCATTGTTAAATATTCAAATATTTATATTGAAAACCAGCTGACCCGGCAGACTTCGTAGTGCCTCAATCGATAAATAAAAGACTTAAGGTTTTGTATAAAATAAACTTAAAACAAACAAAAGGAATCCGTCCGAGGGGGGACATATGAGTCGTCTATTATCAAAGGTGGTAATCTGTGCATTCGGACAAAAAAAAATTATTGATATGTCAATACAGATTGATTTGAATATAATCGTCTCCTTCAAAGAATACGGTTCAAAACCTGCATTAAATAAAGGTTAATAGTTAACCTGTTATTTATCTAAGATGTCGTTCAGAGGAGTTTTGTGACTGCCAATGGAATACAAAGTCAATAATTCGTTTTTCTGATTTACCAATAATTGTCCAAAAGTCACATTGCCGGCTTTGATAATAGTCGACTCATATCAAAGGAAAAACAAAATTGTTATTTTTATTTAATTCTGAGCATTTTCATATTTATCTAACCTTTGAAACCTTCTTTGGATTTCCACAAATAATTCAAGACCAAAATTAGCCAAATCGGTCCAGCCGTTCTCGAGTTTTACCGAGACTAACGAACAACAATTCATTTTTATATATATATATAGATAGATAGATGTCGAATCTCAAAAGCGATCGTTCTTGTATTGCACCATTATGCATGAATACTACAAAAACAACTCCTGAAAAAATGTTTTTAAATGTTTCCCAAGATAACAAAAGTCGAAATAAATTGTTTCAAGCAGTGCACCGTGATAATCCTAAAACAAAATCGTTTTTTTTGTTGTGAAAATCATTTCGACGTAAGTATTTCTTAACATCATTGTTTAATTATTAATTATTATTTATCTAAGTATACAAATAAAATAATTATTATTATACTCAAGTAGAGTTCAGTGAATATTTTTTTAACACTGTAGCTCTTTAATTTTTTAATTTATAGTTTAATATTTTATTTTTTTATATAATGATAAAACTTTTATTTATTATTTAAAAAAAAAAGAACACAATATTCCTAACCTAAAAGTACATGTTATTATCCGCAACTTTTTTTAACTGGACTCCCAAATCATTACCTATAAAACTATAGAATAAAACTTTTTTTTTTGATAATTTAAGTGCTTACAAATTCATGTATTTTTATCTATTGATTGAGTATTGAATTTAATTTGATATATTTATAATTTTATAACGTTCAAGGTTATGTATTTGACTAGATTTTTTTCTTTAAAATTTATGTCATAATGGTTTTTCTGTTGTCGTAATAAATAACATTTAAATAATTTTTATGATTTCTGTTTTATTATTCCAGCTGAAAAATGTTATGGAAAATTATATTTATTATACACAACGATGGGAGGTAAAGCAAAGATTAAAATTGATGTGGTACCACACAAGTTTGACTGTCAACCTAATCGTAAAAGACAAGGCACTACAACGGTTCTTAGATCAGCTGCAGAAAAACGACGGAGACGACAAATTATCCAAGAAATTTTAAGTGAATCGTCAGAAAATATGGAAATTGATAATTCTCAAGAACTAAACATTGATGCCGTATCAGCCAATACTGTTGAAAATATTGGTGTTGATTTTGATTAATAATATCAGATTTTGCCTTAATAAATCCTTTATCGCACATAGCTAATCGTCATAACAACTCGTTTTTTAACAATAATAATTATATAATAATAATTTTTTATATTATTGTCTAGTCATGTGTATTAGCCGTAAACGCTGTACTGTTATTAAATAGCTATAACATTATGACGTCACCATAGTATCATATATATTATAAACCGCCATTATGGCGCGTTTATAAGTCACGTGGTTTTTTTTAAATTCTATAATTTTTAATTCTTTATAATTAATTGAAATTTTTTTTTTAGTTTTTTGCATTAAATATCCAGATTATTAATAATAGAGTTTTGAAATACAATAAAAAATCGATAATATTTTTTTCAAAATCCCAATTGCTGATTATACATGAGCTCGGCTATTGCTAAGTCAGTGAGGAGCCGTGCCTATTCCCTCCGCTTTAACCCATAAATTATTTGACTTTACTCTAAGTACGTTGTATATTGGTTTTTCCACCCATCAAACCGGGCTGCATTATGACTGCTTCGTTATAGATTTAGGTAGGCGATTAGGTAGGTTAGGCCTACGCGTACGGGCTTACAATTCGCCTATGCACCTACCACCGGTAATTATCATAAATTGCTGAATGGTTCTCTATTCCTTTGAAACTTCTGTACCTGTCTACGGGATCTGAACACCAGTAGTCGCAATGCTCGATATTATTACATCAGGGTACGTACAGACGTATTCCTTCTATAGACGAAAATTTTGATGGTTTGAATATTATATGTATTCTTTGGATAATATAACAACATCACTGGTTTCGATTTAATGTATACATTTGATAAACATGTCATTAATTTGAGATTTTCTCCGAAATCTAATTTATTGGAATTTAAATTTAAAAATATATTTTTTCTTTTTTAAATTTAAACCGAAGATAGCTGTCGAGGATCTCTAGTTACCTGATTACTTTTTAAGGACTAATATGAGTATATGACTCTAAATTTCCCAAATTCCTATTTTCCACCCGTAATAGAAGTAGGACGATATAGTTTATATTGCTTACATGGGTGAAGGAGTTCACGGCTCACCCGGCTGTTAAGTAGTTGCTGGATCCCATCGACATCAACATCTTAAATGCCACCACACACTGAGATACCAGTTCTAAGTCTCAGTTTTATAGTACGACTGCCCCACCTTTAAAACCCAAACGCATTACTGCTTTACTTACTGCATACTTAGACAGCGTGGTGGTACCTACCCGTGTGGAATCACGAGACACCCTACCATTAGGTAAAAACCCTTCAACTAATTCCTATCGTGGCCTACGTTCACAAGGAAGATTGATACCATACAGACAACTGCTCGTAAAACCAGAACATGAGCTACTGCTTACATTTAAGATAGCTTACTAGCCGTAGGAGGTATTGTGAGCCCTTATAAGCATGATGTACTTGAGCCTGCCTTGGAACCGTCACGGGTTTCCGTCTGAAGGGTGGCCCAGCCATATAATTTGACGATCTTCCTCAATGTGGGAAATGACATTCACAGTACGATATCTATAGTGATAGTAATCATACAATTGAAGATATTTGCCAAACAAATGAATAAATAAAATAAATAAATATTTACTAACAATCACGCCACGTTAACTGGTCTCGTGATAAGTTCGTAAAGAACCTGTGTTACAGGTACCAGATAGCGGAAATAAATGTAAGATTTTTATTATACACATACATATATTTAATATACATCCATAACCCTGGAAAAGACATTTATATTTATCATACAAATATCTTCCCTTGGCGGGATTCGAACCCGCGACCCCCTTGTGTAGTGACCATGTCACTTACCACTACACCAGACGGCCGTTATCAAATGTTTTTGGAGTTTGAATATGAAAGTAATGGCAGGCAACACTTGTCACAGGTGAAGTAACAGTTTTCGAATATTGGAATGCTTATTTAAATGTTTAAAACAGATGATTGTCTTCTCTTCAGTGAAGACAATGACTTCTCATCTAGACAAGGACAGCGCAACATCTTAGGATTTTATAAAAATAAAATATTATAATGGTATATACAAAGTAATTGCAATATAATTATATTAACCATCAAGCAAGTGTTTTTAAATAGCCCCTCACCTACAGAACCCAATTCCCTCAAATTTAACCATCCAACAAAATTTCTAACAACTTTACAATACATAGTCTGAACAACATGTAGACCAAAATTTCATTAAGGAAGATGCCAGTTTGGTCGATATTCTATAAATATTTCCGGGCTTCAGTCATGACAGTAAAAAATAAACATGAATGTTATTATGATTGAAAAGGCGAAATCATTGTACACAATTTGTATGACAGATTAATTAGCAACACTTAAATAACCATTTACGATTCATGCTATCTCAGCAGGAACTATAAATAGTTCCTAATAATGATGACTATTACTTACTGTATGATGGTAATTATAACTAAAATAATAAACAGTACATTTACCTCTGTGTTATATCTTGTAACTATTTATATCTATCTATCTACAATGTATCAATTTATTTGGAGACTAATGATTGTCATATCAATGATATTTATGCTGATTTTGGTGATAAGGCTTATTCTCATAATAACTTTATTTACTGGTGGTAGGACCTGTTGTGAGTCCGCACAGGTAGGTACCCCCACCCTGATTTCTGCCGTGAAGCAGTAATGCGTTTCAGTTTGAAGGGTGGGGCAGCCGTTGTAACTATACTTGAGACCTTAGAACTTATATTACAAGATGGGTGGCGCATTAACGTTGTAGATGTCTATGGGTTCCAGTAACCACCAGGTGGGCTGTGAGCTCGTCCGCCCAATTCAGATATAAAAAAAAAAACATATTGGCTTATGAGGTTAATCTTTTTTTTTGCTTTGTAGACAATTGAATATATGGTTCATCTGGTGATGAATGATTTCCGTGGCTCATTGACGACAGCAATGCCTTGGGCACAACCAAGTTGCTTCCTACCATAAACACATATTGTAGTAGCCACCGATGCTTTTGAAGACGTTATTCAAAAACTTGATGTTCATAGCTCTCAGAGGTCATAATTAACTTCAACAGAGAGTTTATACATATTCTGTTAAATTGATCATGTATTTTTTTTTATTGCTTAGATGGGTGGACGAGCTAACAATCCACTTGGTGTTAAGTGGCTACTGGAACCCATAGACATCTACAACGTAAATGCGTCACCCACCTTGAGATATAAGTTCTAAGGTCTCAAATATAGTTACAACGGCTGCCCCACCCTTCAAACCGAAACGCATTACTGGTTCACGGCAGAAATAGGCAGGGTGGTGGTACCTACCCGTGCGGACTCACAAAAGGTCCTACCACCAGTAAATTCAATTTCAAAACCATGATCATTAAAAAGGGCATATTTTTTCGGACATTGTAATACATTTACATGTAAGCTTTCAACAGATTGACTTTGTGTCAGGACCACCACATTGCTTGGAGAGTTACTCGGAGCAGTACCCAGACCTTCCGACCAATGTATAATATAGTAATATAAGTTTGTAGTTTGGATATAAGTTTCAATAAGGCATTGATGGCTGTTTTCAACAGATGCTTAAAAAGAGTGTAGATTTTACTAGATTAAACCAACTCTCAATCTATGTAAAGCAGTATGATGCTAATTTCATTATTATAAAATATCATTATTTTCCTCCAATATTAAAATATTGATAATAAATGTAATATCATGAAAATTAGTTTTTATTCCACCTCAATAAAAATAATTGAAGGGCATTTTAAATTGTAATTTTTGTAATTACAACAATGATAAAAAACCTTACATCCTATTACATAACCCATTGTCATGTTTTTTTTTTTAATTAATTTGGTCCATAATAATTAAAATTCATACAATTTAGATTATTTTTCACAGTTTAATCTCGCATTTTTATTGTCATTACATCAATCTTCTGTAACCACGAAAAACACTAAATTAATCGAAAAATCTGAAATCATATTAATATGACGACAGTAAAAAGCGTGAGAACTGTAAAAATACTAACTGTAAAAATAGTTATACTTAAAATATGTCTAAGACTCCGGAAAAGCGAAGACAATACCATAATCACACTTTAACCAATACACTTGGAATGCACAAGATCTTGGATTCACAAAATCTTAATAGGTACTAGTTTCTTAAAGCATAAAGATTCGATGTTATCAATCGAAAAGTGTGTCAATAAACGGGGTCATTCAAAAAGAAGTTATTGGCTTTGTTTATATACATCAAGAACTTTTCAACTGTTAATTCTAGTACACAATACCTTTAGCAATATACATAATGACCGTAAAATGGTATATCCGACAATTTACTCAATATTTTTTTTAAAGAAAAACGTTTTTACCTTTGAAATTTCTGCAGAATAAATATAATAGAAATGATTTTGCTATTCAATCTTGATTTATCGTAACTTAATTAGCTAATACTGAAATTTCTTTTTTTAACTTTATTACTTAAAGTAGGCCCAAGATCATTTTCGTGAACTGTGTCTTTTTACCTTCAAAAATCATCTGTTACGTGAGTGATTTCACTTTTTTATTATTTATAAATATTTAAAAAAAATCGCTCACCTGGTAAATAATTGTAGTAAAATTGTACCACCAATTATCTTCAGGATGTGTTGAAGTGATGGTTAATAAATAAAAGACAAATAAAAAATGTAGTACGTGAAAAACTTTACACTACGGACAACCTAGCATACCGCCCGACATTTTCAGCCAGGGTGGACTGAGCAAAACTACAAGAAACTAACTATTTCAAATATTTAAATGTTGCCGGTTTTTATCGATTCTTCCGTGATGAAAACCTACTAATTTTTTTGTTTTTAGTAGCTATTATTTCATAGCATTTCGTCTGCATTGTCATCCCATTTGTGTTTATTTGCGATAAATTTGGTTTCTTGTGTTATGCTTACTTCATTACAATACGATGTGTGGTGAGTGTCCGTTGGCTAATTGTAAAGTAATACTAACTATTAGAAATTCGCATTTTTACAAATTAAACCGAAGTTGTTTTATTTAATAAATATATTTAAAAATAACACAAAAACATTTACTACAGTTGAGCCATGACGAATGGACCCAGAGTCTAGTGTAGTATCGAATATTTCACCTTTTCTAAAACAATACCTTCTGAAAGACAACCTTGTAATGTTTTTACGAGTCTCCTGCGGTTCAGTGTCGGTAAGAACTTCCCAAAAAGTCACAAAAAATGGTATAACTATAGTTTTACCGAACCAAACCCATAACATGACGAATACAAGCGTCAGCAATATAACTTGACAGAATAGGTAGAAATAGTAAGGAAATATGATCGGATTCGGTGTGGTGATCTTCGTGATTTTACAAACGAGCCATTGTATCATCATCCAATACACGAGGCACTGGTTTGTTCCAGCACAGAGCGATACACAGCATTCCCAAAACCGTGCACACAATATATATGGGAAGCAAAACACTTCCCACCAGTTATATCGGAAGACATCATCGGCTTGCGTGTGAAAACGCTCTATTTCAATTTCGTCACATCGTATCCGTTCTTCTCGCTTCTTCTTTTTCTTTTTCGGAGCCATTGTGACTGTGTGTCGTTATAAAATATCTACAATATTAACGAAATAAGTTTTGAAAATGAGCTGTTGGTTCTATTGACATTGAAATTAAGAATAAGCAGTGACATTTGATGTGATTAATCAAAGTTGTCTTTTTTTAATTAATTTAAAGATAATGCATTTTCTATTTTACTTTAAAGTCGAGAAACTTTTAGTTCATGTTCTGTTTTCATGTTTCTTTTTAACAGTGCTAATGAAACACATTAAAAGGGGCATTGGTTTTTCCATGCTCTTTTATTGACGTAATACTTCCACAGTAGCCTAAAACTTTGTTATTTCGGGCGTTGAAGTTTACACAACAGCTCGAGGCACGATTAACTATTAAATAATCCTTCTGTCCTGTATTCCTCCTGTAAAAGCTTAAAATGTTTACACAGTGGACAGATATTCAAACCGTATTTCAGCTGAACTCTTTTCAAAGTATCTAATATACGCATCTAATTTCATGTTATAATGATAGACCTTTATAATAGATCCATAATAAAATAAAATTTCATCAAATTTAGCCTTATATCATGTTAAATTTACATGTAGGTATATAGTATGTTTTGCGAGCCCGCTCTGGTAAGGACTACTATTCTGCTCATTTTGGCCACAAAGCAATCATGCCAGTAGGACAACTGATATATTATAATCTAATCGAGACATCGACCTCATGACTCGAGCTTGGTAGCAGCATTCAAAATGTTTGTTAGCTTTGGTAATTAGATAACATCAGGTAAGCCGTGAGCTTTATTTATGGACCTAAAGTATTAAAAAACCATTGAAATTTGATGATTTTACTGTTTTGATAGTTGTTAAAGGTAATTAATTTTCACGTTCTTCAATTTTAGTAATTTTTAAAGACCTTTTTGTTAATAAATACACAGTACACACCTACTGGTTTCTCTAGATAGAAAAATGGTAGCACAGACTATCGCATTACCAATTATGATTTCTACTTTCCAACATTTGACTTTTTGGCGGGAATGCTAAGGAACGCATTGTTTTATAATTATTATTTTTATTTAAATGTGTAGCATTGGTTACTTTTAAACCATTTAGCCATTTAGCATTGAGCCATAACCATTTAGCATGAAAGTAAAGTGGGGAACGGTGAAATAAAATTGCCGAATGTTACTTCTTGGGTGCTTTGAAAAAGTCAACTGAAGCCTCAGTATGCTCGCAATTTTCCTGGGAAATTGAAATTTACTTACAATAAATTGTATCTCAACTTGTTTTATTTAGTTTCATTTCATAAACAATTTCAGGAAAATCAACATCAAATTCATTTTGTTCCAATTGATTGATAAAAGAAAAAAATATGAAATTGGCTAAAAGACTAGTTTCTAGACCTTTAAATAGAAATTAAAAAAACATAACAATTTTTCTTCAGTTGCGTGTTGACCATGAGGGGGGTAATGCAGTTTTTCTAAAATAATAACAAAACTACGTACTTCTAACGTGATTATTATGATAGAAACGTAAATAACTTCATTAACTGCACGAATTGCCTGTTACAACGATTTACTGGCTTTTATTGGCGGGTAAGTCAGATTTAAACATAAGTTTTATAAAAAGTGAAAGTATTAAATTATAATACCTAACTTATGTTCCGTTTCTACTGTGTTTCAAGGGTTTTCCCTTATATTTCAACGATGAATAATCACTGTTTATCTGTAAAAATATTTCTAAATATGAAATAAATATATGTGGAATATAAATTTCGCGTAAACAATAAATTAAAACAGGTTTTTTTGACCTTAACTTTAGTTAAACTCAATCGAAACTCGATTTGGTACGTGATCAACCTTGGAATATTAGTTCTTATTATTTGTTCCTGCTTAAGAAACTTGCTCTACTTTTGCTGGCTTGTAAAAAAATATATCATATTTACTTTTTGTACGTAATTTTTGAATGAAATTTTAAATTCAGTCTAAGCTTTTAAATTACGCTTAAATCTTATCCCATGAGTAAATCCCGAAGCTAAAATGCTAATGGGAAAAGTTAAAGTTTGAAAATGACTCTTTTTTAATTCATAAACTTTAAAAAAATACGCCAATTAGAATTTAAATAGAAAACTTTTAAATGCATGCATAATATATGTATTATGCAGAGCTGTTAATATTTTTCCTGATATAAAATGGATAAAGATCTACTTTTTTTTGCAAAAATAAAATTACAATCTTTTTTTATTTATTAGTTTTCCTTGAGAATATAATTTTTAAATTGGTTACCGGTTTTACCGTTCAATATATTTTTCTAAAAAAAGGTCAAATACATATTTTACATTAAATTAACTTAAAATACAAAATGTTCAATTTGGTAAGCTAGAACTCTAAATTACAAATGCTTATAATTTCTAGCAAACACACATCCGCTAAGTTTTATTATGTATAGTTTTTGTTTGTTACAGATTACAATACTCCTCGCAAAATGGTCTACACAATTGTATTTTTTGTATTAGCAACACTGCCACTTTTGAATTCAGAATACATTCCACCCGGTCCTGCATATTCATGCCCGAAGGAGACAACATTATTGTATCCCTGTATTTGTGAGAAAGGAACAGATTCAGGGCTGTATATACGTTGTGAAAATGCAGGTTTGGCTCTTATCAGTGTGGGAATTGGCAACATAGCTGGTATGGGGTTGCCAATAGAGAGACTGTTGCTGAAGGAATGCAAATTTAGTAAGTTTCGTATTACGGTTTGAACATTATTTTAACAAATTTTTCGATAATAGATTAATTCACAGACAACGCTAAACCATTGAATGTAGAGATTTTAAATGTGAAGGAAATAATTTTTCTATTTGTGGAATACAATATTGTTTTACATCATTCCCGATCCTGCGGACAGAATGGAAAGCAGTCGACGTCGCCCAAAACACGTCATTTCGGATCCTCCCGATCCACTAACGGTGCTTTTAGGTACTTCAAGCACCGGTCACCGTTCTCGTCGAACCCGTCGCTTGCGACGAAGGGCTCGACGAGTAAACTAGCTCTCAGACACAGCCCACTGAGTTTCTCGCCGGATCTTCTCAGTGGGTCGCGTTTCCGATCCGGTGGTAGATTCTGCGAAGCACGGCTCTTGCTAGGGTTCGTGTTAGCAACATCGTCAGGTTTGAGCCCCGTGAGCTCACCTACTAAAGTTAGGGTTACGCTGACATAGCCGCTAGGGCTATCAGCTTAGGTAGGAAAAAAAAAAAAAAAAAAATTGTTTTACGTCGTATTATTTTCTCCATTCACCTTCCTATGCAAGTAAATAAAATATTCAATAAAATTTAATTGTCTATTACAGCAAACCTCTTTGGTTCATTACTCCATAGATCGACTGTACGTATCTTGGAGATAGTGGACACACCTATTACGAGCATTGAAGAGTACGCTTTTGCTGGTGTAAACAGAACATTGCAGGAGATATACTTGACAAATACCAAGCTTGTCGATTTTCCTAAGGAGGCTTTTAAGGTATGATTCTGTATTCAAATGTGCCGTGCTATTTTAAATATTTTTTATTAGAGTTCTGTGCTAATCTAGAGATTTTCTATACAAAAAGACAGATTCAATCCATATCAAGTCATATACTACACAGCTAAGTACTGATACTGAGCTTTATATACATAGACAGTCACATACACCTAAATAAAAGGTTTATACTTTACAATCTTCAAGTTCCTAAGTGCTCCAAAGTTATTACAAAAGACATTTAAAGGTTCAGGAATGAGATTACCAAAAAAGAAAATGGATGTTTAGCATTATAAAAAAAAATACTTATATCAGATTTATCTAAGACATCGTATATAAAATTATTCCCGGAAAAATATTTGATTTCGAATCAAATTCAACAGTTTTATGATACCGAATGACCGATGCTGCATTCAGTTTTTTTTTATTGCTTGATGGGTGGACGAGCTCACAGCCCACCTGGTGTTAAGTGGTTACTGGAGCCCATAGACATCTACAACGTAAATGCGCCACCCACCTTGAGATATAAGTTCTAAACTGCTGTCTTTTACATCTCTAATAAAAATCCTCTCTGCGGTTTCAGATCTTGGGCAACCTTTCAGTATTGTCTATTGATGGACACCAAATGACTAAATTGAGTAAGGACATGTTCGCAGGCAGTGAAGCTGTGGGAAAACTGGAGAGATTACACCTTGTTAACGGCTTAATATCTGATATACCCATAGAAGCATTTCAGGTTTGCTGTTTTATTTTATGAACTAGCTTTTGCCCGCAACTTCGTCCGCGTGGGATAGTTCACAAATAATGCTTTATTTTAGAACAAATTTGGTTAGCATATAAAACATTATAGTGAGCCAACCTTAACATATAGACATATGACATAATATATATCGTTTTGATGATATCAACGTCTCGTTTTTACCAACGCACCGCCCGCCACCGGAGTAGAGTTCATCCATACTACCTGGAGCCACTGCGGTCATCCACAGTGCGTTTCCAGAGGTCTTTTTTGTCACATACCATCCGGCTATGGAATGAGCTCCCCTCCACGGTGTTTCCCGAGCGCTATGACATGTCCTTCTTCAAACGAGGCTTGTGAAGAGTATTAAGCGGTAGGCAGCGGCTCTGCTCCTGGCATTGCTGAAGTCCATTGGCGACGGTAACCACTTACCATCAGGTGGGCCGTACGCTCTTCGGCCTACAAAGGCAATAAAAAAAAAATGCTGGCGCGGACTATTTTTTAGATCTTCTAAGGGGGAACAATTCTGTCACACATTATTTTAGCGAAACTTTAACCGTTTCCGCAGCGCACGCAGCGGAAGCTCTCAAAAAGGAAAAAGCCCCGATTTTGAAACATTCTTTATTGGTGCTCCGCTTGTATTGGTCTTAGCGTGATGTTATATAGCCTATAGCCTTCCTCGATAAATGGGCTATCTAACACTGAAAGAATTTTCAAATCGGACCAGTAGTTCCTGAGATTAGCGCGTTCAAACAAACAAACTCTTCAGATTTATAATATTAGTACAGATGTGAAGTTAAGTGACATTTAAAACCCTCCAAACCACTGTCTTATCTTTGAAACCGGATTGCATTGCCACAGAAATAGGAAGGATGGTGGTGTCCATGGTGGGATAACGCCCTGCCACCAGTGAGTATGATATTTGTTGGTGTTTTTATTTACAACACAATATCAGGATGACTTGTAAAAGGTAGCCATCAAGAAATAGATGAGGGGGCCGAAGTTTTTTTTATTTTTTATTGCTTAGTTGGGTGGACGAGCTCACAGCCCACCTGGTGTTAAGTGGCTACTGCCCATAGACATCTAGAACGTAAATGCGCCACCCACCTTGAGATATAAGTTCTAAGGTCTCAAGTATAGCCACAACGGCTACCCCACCCTTTAAACCGAAACGCATTACTGCTTCACGGCAGAAATAGACAGGGTGGTGGTACCTACCCGCGCGGACTTACAAGAGGTCCTACCATCAGTAATTACGCAAATTATAATTTCAGATCCAGGGTCATTGGTGTAAATTCGGAGAGGCTTGTGTCCAGCAGTGGCCCGTGGACTAATGATAATGATGATATTGTTTCAGAACCTGCGTAAGTTAAAAAAGTTAGATCTGCACGGAAACAGGCTTGTGTCCTTGAAGAAGAATCAGTTCAAGGGACTCCGGGACACCGATGTCTTGGATCTGAGGTGATATATAGATAGGTTTTGTTGTATAAAGGTGTGAACGGGCAAACTGCTCACTTGATGTTAAGCAAAAAAAAAATTGTGTCCCAATTTTCAGTCACAACAATATCACGAGGCTGGACGGCACTCACATCGGGGACCTGACCAAGTTGGGCTGGTGCAACGTCAGCCACAACGACATCAAGGAAATACCCCGGTAAGTTCTCGCGGCGTCCCCTCCAGTGTGCTTAGTGCGAGTTTTTTAACGTCCCGATAGCGTAAAAGTTAACTCAGATTTGTATGCAGTTGGAACAGCGCCCCTAGCGGCAAACGTACGCAAACGATCCCGTTACATAATCAAATCAAATAAAAAAAAAATTATTCAACATAAATGAAAGTACATACTTGTTGAACGTCAAAAGAACTACCGCCAATTCACAAGAACTAGCCTCCGTCCTGAGAAGAACTGGCAAGAAACTCAGAGAGCATGTCTTTTTTCTTTTTTAATATTTTTTTTTAATATTAAATTTTTGTTAAATATTCATTTTTACAATGAGTATTATAACGTATACATACAAATATGAGCTAACTTTTACGCTATCGACAACGTTAAAGAACTCGCACTGAGCACACGGTCCTCGCCGGTCCCGGCACAGGGGACCGCTGAGGACCGCGACACCCCGGTCATCCGTGACCGCGGAAATGCCGGATCTAATATAGGGATAGTAGTATAAGTAGTTTGTCTAATATAGTATTTTAGGTAATTAATTTCATGACGTCACTGCATTCGGGTGCGCGTGAAAGAGATGGCGAGATGTCTCGGTTACCATTGCTCGCTTCCAACATCAATTGTTATTTCGTATTACAAGTACATAATAGTAGTTTTTTATTACTTATTTATTTATTTTAATATTTATTACACTTCATGTAAAATTTACATTGGCGGACTTAATGCCTAAGGCATTCTCTACCAGTCAACCGAAGGTAGTGCAGAGTAAATAGTGGTAGGTGCAATGAAATTTTCTTTATTCTTTATTGTATACACAGTTAATATAATACAGTAATTGCGATAAGATATAAAAAATGGCGAGCTTAACTCAACAATTGAGTTATCTACCAGCTAACCGTTCTTAAAGAAGGAAAGCTTTATATGAGTGGGTAGTTGAGTACAATCTACACACACACACACACGCACGCACGCACGCACGCACGCACATTCATACATACAATAGCTTATCTGATAACGTTCAAGAATTTTCAAAACAAAAATAATATATTTTGCTAATACTTTTTGTAGCTCGCAATGTATAATAAAGTTCCATTGATACGTACATATTATGTATATTGAGGGCTCGTGATAAATGAGCTTGCCGAAGTATTTATTATATGTGCATTTACTTACACAGTAATAGCCGTTGTAAATTAATATAGAAACCAAAAGTTGCACGATGTTACGGCTCCTTACAAAACAAAATCTTTCCTAGTGTACCTACCTTACCTTAAAAATATTTATTGTCAATATTATATCTTTGATATTGATGTGTATGCAACATCCATGCGTGAATCGTTATGATGGTGATATGGTAAACAGTCGACGTCGCCCTAAACGTGTCATTGCTGACCCTCCGATAACGGTGCTTATAGGTACCTCAAG
Organism: Bombyx mori; assembly: GCF_030269925.1. Classification (NCBI taxonomy): domain Eukaryota; kingdom Metazoa; phylum Arthropoda; class Insecta; order Lepidoptera; family Bombycidae; genus Bombyx; species Bombyx mori. The sequence continues at coordinate 949,657 of NC_085108.1, read as the reverse complement.
CACCAGTCATTGTTCTTGTCGAACCCGTCGCTTGCGACGAAGGGCTCGGCGAATAAATTAACCTACAGACACAGCCCGCTGAGTTTCTCGCCGGATTTTCGCAATGGGTCGCGTTTCCGACCCGACTGCGAAGAACTTGTTAGGGCTAGTGTTAGCAACGTCACTAGGCTAGAGCCCCGTGAGCTCTTCTACTAGTTCTGTGAATCTGTGTGGTAGTTTTTTAATGAAGAACAAAGTTTGTCACAGAGTGGTACAGCTTCATTGGTGACAGGACCGACCGGGGTCGGTGCCATTGCTAAAAATCGCGGAGCGCCCATCCACCATCGTTTGCAGGGTGGTCGTTGCTCTGAAGCAATTGAGAGATTCCACTACTCGATGTTGCCAACGGTGGCATATAAGGCACAATCTGTAATTTACAGAAATCACTTTTCTTTTTGTCTTATCTCTATCTATAATCTCCCTGCCTAACTTGTTTTCAGATAATTTTTTTCCAGAAAATGTATACTGTCATTATTCTGTGGCTATTGAGGGCAATATTACTTTTCGGTTTATTGTAAGTGGTTACCATCGCTGATAGATCGTAGCGACGCGGCTGCCCTTATATATACTACAAACCTCACTTGAAGAAGCACCCGACAGCGCTGCGACCGTGGAGTGGAGACCCCACTGCTGGATGGGGTGCGGGGGCAGGTTGAAGTGACGAGGCTCTCTGGTGGGTAGAACGGAGACAAAGGTATCAATCATCCCAATGGGGTTGTCAAACCAATCCATGGAACTCACGATACAGATCACAGGGTAAACTAAAGTACAAAAACAACAGACCAACCTTATGTTTCATCTCGAATGTTTTACTTAAAGTATGCGGCGACAAAAAACGAGCCACTCACCCTACTTTGCCCTAATTATTTGGTTGGTTTTTATGGCACTTACCCACAAAATTTTAACTAAGTCACTATAAGGGGAATGTTTTGGCAAAATAATTTGATCTGCAATGTAACATGCCAGTTGGAACTCACAGCGCGTTGTCTCTGAGGCCGGTTCTAACAAAAGCGCCACAGTTCTGGGAGGATCCGGCGAAACAAAACGTCATGGCGTGACCTAATCTAACTTGTTCTTTTAAACGTATATCAACACTACATTATAAGTTGCCAATAGGAATAACTGAATGAGGCGATCCGGAGCAAGCCTCGTGTTCCCGCACCGTACCGTCTGTTAAGTGACCACTGACTTTATAATATGCCTAACAGTACGAATGTTCCCAATAGGTTCTTTGACCCATGTATATGTCTTGTGTCTGGTATCAAGGGTAAGCCTTTGAAAGGATTAAGTCCTTGGGAGTTCACGGAGCTATTTCGTTGTTTATTCCAGGGGGATGTTCGCGAGGAACAATCTACTGAAAGTCCTGCATTTGGATAATAATAAATTGAAGAAATTGGACACGAATAGTTTCCGAGGAATGAGGTTTCTGAGGTACGGGTTTTTGTTTTCGCAGGGAAATTGCGATAAACCGTCACGCGGGTCTGTCCTTCGTTCTAAGGGCACCCCGGGACTAATATATATGAAGTGGTCAAACTTTTTTTTATTGCTTAGTTGGGTGGATGAGCTCACAGCCCATCTGGTGTTAAGTGGTTACTGGAGCCTATAGACATCTATGACGTAAATGCGCCACCCACCTTGAGATATAAGTTCTAAGGTCTCAAGTATAGTTACAACAGCTGCCCCACCCTTCAAACCGAAACGCATTACTGCTTCGCGGCAGAAATAGGCGGGCCGGTGGCACCTACCCGTGCAAGAGGTCCTACCACCAGTAATTATGCAAATTATACTTTTGCGGGTTTCATTTTTATTACACGATGTTATTCCTTCACCGTGAAAATCAATCGTGAACATTTGTTGAGTACGTATTTCATTAGAAAAATTGCTATCCGTCTAAAATTCGAACACCGGTGCATCGCTCAACACGAATGCACCGGACGTCTTATCCCTTAGGCCACGATGACCTCAAAATCTATTAGTTGCTTTTCATCACGTCTGTCAGAAGAGTTGATGTCGGTACTATTATTCTAAGGCACACCCGAAATTCGGTGATCCTTACTAAATCATTGCTTCTACAGGCGTTTATTCCTTCAAGACAATCAGATCTCGGATATAGGCAGGGGGACCTTCTCGGCCGTGACCAGAATAGGCACCGTGGACCTGGCGAGGAATAAAATCAAGAAAGTCGACTATCAAATGTTTCAATCGGTCAAATTTGCTGACGTGAGTATCGTCTGGTCTAGGGGTGCTCAGCTCCGTAGGGGATGATGTCACATATGCCCATCACTGGGACTCCTGATACTGATGGACACGGGAGGAGCCCACAGATTCCGCGCTGTTTACGGTTTTGCCTACGAATAAAATGTCGTCCAGGAAACAGAGATCCAACGCGATTTTATCTTGTAAATGCTGTTAGCGCGAGTCAGCTTCTAGAAGGATCTCTTCTTCGACACCTTGCATACTGTAGATTCCTGCATTTCAGATAGTTGGTACTGCGCTTCATACTGGCTCCATACCATACTATTATTGAAATGTATATATTTATTGCTTAGATGGGTGGACGAGCTCACAGCCCACCTGGTGTTAAGTGATTACTGGAGCCCATAGACATCTACAACGTAAATGCGAGATCCACCTTGAGATGTAAGTTCTAAGGTCTCAAGTATAGTTACAACGGCTGCCCCACCCTTCAAACCGAAACGCATTACTGCTTCACGGACCCACAAGAGGTCCTACCACCAGTCGCTCCCGCAGCTGACACCAAACGCGTTCGGCAGACGATAAACTTGGCGGAGAACGAGATAACCGTGATCGAAGCCCAGGCTTTCACGGACCTGTATCTGGCGACGGTGAACGTCTCCCACAACCAGCTCTCCAAGATCGAACCGAAGGCCTTCCAGAACTGCAACAACCTGACCGTGCTGGACTTGCGCTACAACAACCTGACGGTCATCGATAGGAGCGCCTTCGACGAGAACACATACGCGTATGAATTGAATGTCGCCCACAACCACATCACGGATTTCAGTCAGGTGAGTTTGAATAGAGACGGAAATGTAGCAAATAGGCAGAGGTTTGACTGTCACCCTGGCGTTGCTGACGCCCATCAGTGACGGTAACCACTCACCATCGAGTGGGCCGTACGCTCATCTGAGGATCTGAGGAGTACTGAGGATCTCGAGTGCACGTATGTAAGTCTTTCCATGAGGATCGATCGGCTTTTGGATGCTGTGTCCAACAGTCCTCTCAACAATGTCTGACCATCTTGTTAGTGCTCTGCCTTTGGCTATTTTCTTCTCCGCTCGTCAGCTTACTAAGGTAATGAAAAAAAAAAAACTTAACGGTACTGTTTTTGCTTGTTTAAAGATTTAATTTGTAATCAATGGTAAGGACCCTCCTAACCCCCTAAGGACACTCCTTACGGTTACCATTGCGTCTCGGTCGGGGTCATATTTTCTGTTTCCAGCAACCAAAACTGTAGAATAATCGTTTCCGACCTCAAGCCTCAAGGCGTACCCCAGAATTTAACGCGCAGTATAGACTATAGTAGAATTATTTTGTCCGTGCAGTTTGGGTCATAAAGCATAGCCCGGCTAGGGCGGTGAGCATGTTGCGCGGGCGCAACGCCATTTATCGATAAAAACAAATGAGTCATCGAAGGCAGGTACACGGCGGCGGGGCGGTATACGACTGGTGGTGAGACATTGTTATGTTAAGAGTTATTTGTCGAAGTCACATTATGTCGAAGAGTAATGTGTTTTTATGCATTCGTTCTCTGAATTTCTTTAGTGACACAATGGCTACTCCTTTGTTTTGTATCAAAACGGCAGAATTTATTCAAAATAATATTTGCACGTGTTGTTATCAACAATATGTTAAAATGTTTCACTGAAGTAAGAATAAATCCCGAAAAGTTAAAAAGCGTTAATTTCTGCCGTTCTCGTTAACTTGCTGCGACGATATGTGGCGTAAGTGTTTGATTAGTGATTCTTTCTTTCATTTTTATCACTAACCCACAAAATGACCAAACTAAATACACTATCGATAACGCTTATCGACAACAATAATGCGCATCACTATGCCCGTCCATAAGGCTCGTGAGTGGAAGAGAAAACGAAATACTCGCTTCACCGCTCCGATTTTTTATGACCCAAACTGCACGGACAAAATAATTCAACTATAATTAAACAACACGAATTCAAAGTCCGTACTGTTGTCCCCCGACAGATCCCCATACAGAACATGACGGGCATAAGGATCTTGAATGCGACCTTCAACCAGATCACCGGGATACCGAAAGCGGCGTTTCCCAAACTGTACGAGCTCCACACCGTCGATCTGTCACACAACAACATCAGCGACATCTTCAATGCGGTTTTCCAGAACCTGTTCTCCTTGAGGTCAGTAGTCCCAGGTAGTTCCGCGGTAGGTGTGTAGTGCGAAGCAGCGATGGTGGGGCGTATTGAGAGCTCACATGTGGGGACAGCACTATCCTCCCCTATTTCTGTCCCGAAAGTCATCCGTTTTGGTTTAAAAGGTGGGACGGTCGATACCCAATCTCAGCTATCGAAGTTTCAATCGAAGGACATGAAGCTTTTTTTTATTGCTTTGATGGGTGGAGGAGCTCACAGCCCACCTGGTGGTAAGTGGTTACTGGAAATTACGCAAATTATAATTTTGCGGGTTTCATTTTTATTATACGATGCTATTCCTTCGCTGTGGAAGTCAACCGTGAACATTTGTTGAATACGTATTTCATTAGAAAAACTGGCACCCGCCTGGGATTCGAACACCGGTGCATTGCTCAATATAAACGCACCGGACGTCTTAACCACGCCACGACGACTTAAAGCCCCACTGAGAAGATCCGGCGAGAAACTCAGTGGGCTGTGGGTTAATTGTGTTAAGTGGCCTATTTCTGCCGTAAAGCAGTAATGCGTTTCGGCTTGAAGGGTGGGGCATCCGTTGTAGATGTCTATGGGCTCCAGTAACCACTTAACATCAGATGCGCAGTGAGCTCGTCCACCTATATAAGCAATAAAAAAATAAAACAAAACCGTATGCACGTGAATAGTCCGCATAAAACAGCGAATAACGCAGTCTGGTTCCGGCGTTTTGTTTTAGATTCGTGAATCTGAGCCACAACAGCTTGGAGCGCATAAAACCCGCCATGTTCGGCACCCTACCCACCGTCTTGGAGCTGGATCTGTCGCACAACCTGCTGAGTGACGTGTCGAGGGGCGGGCTCGCCAAGCTGGCCAGCTGCCGCCTCCTGGACATGAGCCACAATCAACTGGAGAAGATATTCCAGATACCCATCAGTCTGGGGTGAGCGTCTGTTTTGTTATTCGAAATTGTTTCGTATTGGTCACAACTTAAAGTCGAAAATCGCATAGCATATTGACATAATTTTTGCAAGGTTGACGTCTGAGAGTTTAATAATCTATCTATTTATATGTATAAAAATGAATTGCCGTTTGTTAGTCTCGCTAAAACTCGAGAACGGCTGGACCGATTTGGCTAATTTTGGTCTTGAATTATTTGTGGGCGTCCAGAGAAGGTTTAAAAGGTAGATAAATATGAGAATGCTCGGAATTAAATAAAAATAATAATTTTGTTTTCCCTTTGATGTGTCCCCCGTCGGACGGATTCATTTTGTTTGTTTTAAGTTTATTTTATACAAAAGTTTAGGTCTTTTATTTATCGATTGAGGTACTACGAAGTCTGCCGGGTCAGCTAGTTCATAAATAATTTAGAGGCAATCGTTAAAATAAGATTTAATTTCAATAATCTAAATAGGATAAAAGAGAGGAATATATTAAATAGCTATTTCAAGAACTGGTTCACTAGTAGCAGTAGCCACATATGACGTCATGTATTGCGATTGGCTTGACGCGATCTTTAATTTTTTTTTTTTTTTTTTTTTTTTTTATTGCTTAGATGGATGGACGAGCTCACAGCCCACCTGATGTTAAGTGGTTACTGGAGCCCATAGACATCTACAACGTAAATGCGCCACCCACCTCGAGATATAAGTTCTAAGGTCTCAGTATAGTTACAACGGCTACCCCACCCTTCGAACCGAAACGCATTACTGCTTCACGGCGGAAATAAGCAGGGCGGTGGTACCTACCCGTGCGGACTCCCAAGAGGTCCTACCACCAGTGATTACGCAAATTATAATTTTGCGGGTTTGATTTTTATTACACGATGTTATTCCTTCACCGTGAAAGTCAATCGTGAACATTTGTTGAGTACGTATTTCATTAGAAAAATTGGTACCCGCCTGCGGGATTCGAACACCGGTGCAACGCTTCATACGAATGCACCGGACGTCTTATCCTTTAGGCCACGACGACGACATTATTGGATATTAATAGATTATATTTAGCGAAGTAATTAATTAGTACCATTAAAGTTTCACAAGTACCATATCAGTAAAATCGTTTTCATATTGCGTTGAGGGGACCAATAATATAACTTAATAATCTCCCATATAACACGGTAGATTGGTTCCGCGTTATGAGTACTAAGGTCCAGAATGTGACAAGAATTGTAGCAATAAAACTAATGTGTATTTTTATGTTATCTATACTAATATTATAAAGAGGAAAGATTTGTTTGTTTGTTTGTTTCGAATAGGCTCCGAAACTACTGGACCGATTTGAAAAATTCTTTTGCCATTAGAAGCCCACATTGTCCCTGATGAACATAGGCTACTTTTTTTTTTTTTTTTTGGTTTCATGTGTGTTTTAATGTTTCCGAAGCGAAGCGAGGGCGGGTCGCTAGTTTTTTAATAAAATAAAGGTATTATGCTAATAGTCGACACCTAGTGAAAACAAATAGATTTAGTAGTTGACACTTTTTATTTTCAGTAGTTGACATAGGTTTATTTTTAATTTTATTTTTCTTCTCTTTTTTATTGCTTAGATGTGTGGACGAGCTCACAGCCCACCTGGTGTTAAGTGGTTTTACTGAAGCCCATAGACATCTACAACGTAAATGCGCCATCCACCTTGAGATATAAGTTCTAAGGTCTCAAGTATAGTTACAACGGCTACCCCGCCCATCAAACCGAAATGCATTACTGCTTCAAGGCAGAAATAGGCGGGGTGGTGATACCTACCCGCGCGGACTCACAAAACGTTTTACTACCAGTAATTATGCAAATTATAATTTTGCGGCTTCGATTTTATTAAACGATGTTATTCCTTCACCATAGAAGCCAATTTTGGATGTGGAAACTCAACCGGCATACTGTATCAGGTTGTTTAGTCGGCGTTCGATAGGTGCTTTATGTGGGTACATTGAGATTTGTCCGTTCCAGCGAATTGAACGTAGCGCATAACAATCTGAGAGAGATAAAATCGAACACGTGGCCTTCGATGAACGCTCTGCTGCGTCTCAACCTGTCGGCCAACATGCTCGGCGACATGCTCGCCAGCGACAGCTTCTCCAGTCTGCTGACCTTGCAGACTCTGGACTTATCATCGAACGGGCTCACCAGACCGCCGTGGGAGGCCCTGAGCAGTCTGACGAGCTTACAGTATTTATATATGCAGGTGTGATTTTTTTTATTGCCCTATAGCCAAATGAGCATACGGCTCATCTGACGGTGAGTGATTACCGTTGCTTGTGGATGTCAGTAATGTTAGGAGCAGGACTTAGAACTTATATCTCAAGGTGGGTAGCGCTCTAGTAACCACTTAACACCAGGTGGGCTGTGAGCTCGTCCACCCATCTAACCAATAAAATAAAAAAATACATAAATAAAGGAATTGCGATAGTGTAGCTTGTATAGTATTGCTAACTTGAATGTCGTAATAACAAAATTGAGTTTTATTCAGAATTTCGCTGAAGAGTTTTCTTTATTTTGAGCTCCAGACGTTATCATTGTCATGTCAATAGAAAAAACGAGATTAAACCGTAAAAGTATTTTCTAATTGTATCCAGTGTCTTAGTGCGAGTCTTTTAACGTTTTCGATATCGTGAAAGTTAACCCAAATTTGTATGTAACTAGAACGTTTGCCTACGTTTGCCGCTAGGGGCGCTGTTCCAATTCCATACAAATTTGAGTTAACTTCAACACTAATCATACCAACGCTTAGGAAACGTACCCATACAACGTGACCCGTTTAGGGGGGAGAGCGGAGTCTTTAAAATACTACGGTCAGTCACAGGAGCGGGAGGGGGGGGGGTGGCTCAGGTTTTTGTCACGTAGTCGATTTTAGTGAGAGAAATCTCGTATTTTTTCGACCTATATTCGAATATAGCGCGCAGTGTTTAGCGCTTTGTAAACTCACACTACATAATTCACTAGTAATTTAAGTGTGCATGCAGTCTTATCCAATAAAGACAAGTATGAACCAAATTTTTTTTTTCAATTTTTGCCTGTGAAATGTTTAAAAATCATAATTATGAATTACTACGTGAAAACTAAAAGGGGAGAGGGGGGTCTTGGCGTATACTACGAGCGATCACCGAGGGGAGGGAGAGGTCGGAAAAACTAAAAAAATAGGTCACGTAGTATGGGTACGTTCCCTTACTGGTACATATTTCTACTATAGTGGGTATATAATAGTATACGACATACGTTTTACTCAAAATAAAACAACAACAAAAAGTATAATAACTGTCGATTAATTGGTAAGAAAAAGTCATGAAGTCAAGTGTGCAAAAGCAATAAGATGATAAGTGCAAACAAAACTTCAAAATGGGTCATTTGACCCTTTAAGGTATGTTTAGTGTTAACGGTGTCGAGAACGTTAAAAGACTCGCACTAAACACAGTAGACTCTCGGAAACCGTAGAGAATGCTATAAGGGTATTTTCAGGATAACAATCTGACGTCACTAAGCAAGTCGTCATTTGGAAACCTGCCCACGCTATTCGCGCTGGACCTGTCGCGCAACGCCATAGCTTCTGTGGAGCGCCGCGCTTTCAATGGCCTGCAGCAGCTACTGGACCTCAGGCTGTCAGGGAATCAACTGGAGCACGTCCCCAACGAGGCTTTTAAGGGCCTGGTAGCGCTCAGGTGCGGACACCATAGGTCCTATGGGATCCTCGTGATCCACTATCGGTGCTTTTAGGCTCTCCAAGTACCGTTCTCGTCTAGTGAAAAGCTCGACTTGCCACCCAGCGGTTAGGTACGGGAGAAAAGTTATCGCGTCGACCTGTTTCGTTGACGCCAAGCTGGTTATAATAGTATCTCATCAATCATGTTGTACCTTTATATTGTAATGCGTACTGGCTTTTTAGCAGTGTTTGTAATGCATAGTCTAATGAAAATGAAAATGAGGTTGTTAAGAGAGTTTTAGCTATGTATGTGGAAGGCTTTAGAGGAAGAGGTAGACTTATGAAATAATGGATGGATTGCGTGAAAGATTATATGATAGAGGAATATGGAAGGAGAAGTCATGTTGCGCCGACCCCAGGTGACTGGGAGAAGGGGAGGAGAGTGATGATGATGTAATTCACAGTTCAGTAGAACCCTGGTCCATGTCCATGTCCCTGGTCCATTGTGGGCTCTCGACCAGACCTCCCCAGCTACCTCGACTACAGAACTACTCTCCGTCCGGTAGCCAACATATCGTCACCCGTATATGTTCACGTTGCCTTCAAGTTTTCACCTCGCTTGCAGGAAGCTCGACCTGTCTCACAACTTACTGGAGAAGATCGACAACAAAACGAACGGACTTCTGGATGACTGTCTGTCCTTGGAGACGGTGAGCGCTTGTACACTGTTTATAGGAGTTTCGAGTACATTGCTGGCTGCCGACCGGGAGTTCGAGTGGCGACCGCATATGCTGCTCATTGGATTCGTAACGAGGGTCTATTGAGCACGACGCCCGAGCTAATCGTGTCTTTCCCGTTGCCAGACACAAATTGTTCTAGTTAACTACGTACTTATTTATGTTGCTCATCATTGCGCAGTCGTTACAACACCGTTACATATGCGACACTACTACCGTCTCTTCTTTCACTAAAATAAAAGAAAATTTTCAAAGTCCACTGGCGGACGGGGTCAACGACCTTGCACACTTCCTCAAATATTACCGTCTGTATGTTGGCCTAATTGGTGTTACCGTGGTCCACAGGCATCATGAAGTGAGCCTCTCCGCCCTAATGAAGTCGGAGTCTCGATGACCTCAATCTCCCAAGTGCAAACAAGCAAATCCATTGTATTCCCGCTAAAGACCCTTCATCCACTTTAATTAAATACTGTGATGCGGCTTTTCCTCACCTCTCTTTTTCTCTCACTGTCGTCTTTCATTCTTCCTTTTCCTCTTCGTTACCTCGCTCCGGACCCCTCCAAAGACGTAAAAGTTGTTCTACCTAGACGTTGTGCTGGTCTACGTAGCCGCCATCGCAAAGCACATACCAAGTCCCGTTCTCAGGTCAACTTGAGTCACAACAACATCGGCTTCCTAACGAAGAAGATGTTCCCGGCGAGCCCCTGGATCCCGTACAGACTGTCGGAGATCGACCTGAGTCACAACTCGCTGGCGGTCGTCACGCACGACATAACGGTGGGCGCGGGGCGCGTGCGGAGGCTGAGTCTGGCCGGCAATTACATCAACGACATCAGGAACAGTACGTAACGGTGACGGGCTGCGCGTAGAGGAGCCATAACGTCAGATGTATCTCACACTAAAAGCCCTTTCCTCTTATCCGCTTTAAGTTCGATCTATGGCCTGGAACTAAAAGGGCCAAAATCATATATATCTTGAAAATGTATGCTAAGAACTCTTTAGTTTTCTAAAAAGGATTTTTCTTCTATGTCTTTCAATGAAGTGTGAAATTCAGTAAAAAGAAAGGTCAGTTTGCTTAAAATATTAATTTTATTAGATTAAGGGCTTTAAATGTTGTTTTCTCATTACATACATATAAAAGAAAACGCAATTAAGCCTTTTATTTTTTATCTACTCGGAGTATCCAATATCTCTATACTTAATATTATAAAGAGGAAAGATTTGTTTGTTTGTTTGTTTCGAATAGGCTCCGAAACTACTGGACCGATTTGAAAAATTCTTTTTCCATTAGAAGCCGACATTGTCCCTGATGAACATAGGCTACTTTTTTTTTTTTTTTTGTTTCATGTGTGTTTTAATGTTTCCGAAGCCAAGCGAGGGCGGGTCGTATCATTATATGTATGATATTGTTTTGTGCTAAACTTCGGCGAAGATCTTTCAAAAGCTGCCACCTAAAAAAGTTCAATGCGAGGTGCGCCTTCGTACTATTTGCTGTTGTTGGCTTATTGTCTTCTTGAATGCTAAATACCAAAACACAATGATTAGTGATATTGGCCCTATTGGCGCCGGACCACAGATATATAATGGCATATCATTAAACCTTCCCTTTCTGAGCTTAATATGTTTCGATCGACAGATAATGTCTTAGGCATCAAATTTGCTTAGGTTTCCTGAATTGGCGGCCCCATGCCCAGCAGTGGGACCAAAGGTACCACATATACCAGGGTTCAAACTACTTTTGTACCGATTTTCATCAGAATTGGTTCAGCCTTAAAAACATCTGTTAACAATTAGTTTAACGATCTGTCTTTGCGCCAGATGTCCTGGGCAACCTGACCTCGCTGGAGACCTTGGACCTTTCGCGGAACAACCTCAAGGACTTAGTGTCTAAAACATGTGAGTACTTCTTCTTCTTGCTTCGGTTTCCTCAATACTGAGGGTCGTGACCACCTCCTCGCGACAAGAGCTTATTGCGATCCACGCCATTCGCCTCTATCTGCCGCCGAGTGTAGAGCATCATGAACTGTGGTGACGAGGGTAGTGCGGATCTGGTCAGTCCAACGTGTCGGGCCTCTACCTCGTGGTCTTCTTCCGTTCACCTTGCCAGTCACCATTAGCTTCTCTAAGCTGCCGTGATCCTTTCTTGCAATGTGGCAAAAGTATTCCAGAACTCTACGTAGGCAGATGGTAGAAAGCCTCTTCTTTATCTGGAGTTCTTGGAGGATCGACACGTTGATGCGATATGCTGTCCAGAAAATTCCTAGCATCTTTCGCCAGCACATGTGAGTACTCTTAGTGCGTAGTTGTAGGACGAGCTCATTTCTCGTCTGGTATTAAGTGGTTACCACTTCCAGCGTCTGAATTGTATAAAAACATCACCCTTCCATTACTGACTAGTGATCTCGCGGTAATCTGAATTCGACTATAATTAATTGAAATTATAAGTTTGAACATTATTATGGTTATATTGTCAAAGACTATTTATTATACTTCTATAATCACAGATTTCGCCAAGACTACACTATAGGCAAATAATATTAAAGATAAACAATTGGGGTGCCTGGTAATATAATAATATGTATATAAATATTTTATGAACGGATATGAGTAGAAGGGTTATTTTGATAATATCCTGAAAAGCACCCGACGCTTTTTTATAATAAAATCATTTTTCCCTATTTTTAATTCAAATTTATTAAAATTTATTTTCTATTTTTTAGTTGGATCTTCTATAAAAGCGTATTTTATTAGTTTATTTAAACTATTATTTATTGTCTATTACGTTTTCGTTTTGTTAGTGAGCCACCCCAAAAACTAGATCACAAATGTTTATTTAAAAGTCGATTTTAATCCATTGATTTAAGGTGTATTTCTCGAAGTCCGAGCAGCTGGTCTAAGCTCGTCCACTCGGCTGAGACGATAAATACAAAAAAGTAAAAAATACTAATTTCTTTTTTATAGCGGAAATGAAATTCTCTTTCCCCGGGAACATAACAGAGCTGTATCTGAATGACAACGAGCTGGAGGATCTCCCGATCAAGGAGCTGATGAAGGCTGACAAACTGACGGTGCTGGACGTCAGGGGCAACCGGTTAACCAGCTTCGACCCCCGCCTGGTCGCGAGGGTCCGAGACCGGGGCTTGCAGGTCTACTTTGAAGGTTACTGTCGTTCTCAATATAGAGGGACCTCGTGGGAGGGCGCCACCGTCCCGCCTGAAGCAGCACTGATTCACAGGGGACATTCGTTTTACTGGTGGTAGGACCTCTTGTGAGTCCGCGCGGGTAGGTACCACCACTCTGCCTATTTCTGCCGTGAAGCATTAATGAGTTTCGGTTTGAAGAGTGGGGCAGCCGTTATAACTATACTGAGACCTTAGAACTTATATCTCAAGGTGGGTGGTGCATTTACGTTGTGGATGTCTATGGGCTCCAGTAACTTAACACCAGGTGGGCTGTGAGCTCGTCCACCCATCGAAGCAATAAGAAAAAAATAGCTGTGACGTTTCATTATTTAACTTCTACTGGAAGTTCATTCTAATCGGATTTTTATATGTTATCTTTTTTCAATATTTTTTTTAAAGGATTTTTTGACCTAGCAACTAAGACCTTGCAGGTCATGCCTTATTTTAATTTATATTCTTATTTTTATGAAACATGATAATATGGAGTGAAACGAAATGAAATGAAATGAAGATGATTAATTTGAGAACCTTAATCAACTGGGATGAAATTAAATGAAATGATATGAGATGATATGGGATGAAATATAATCTCAATTAAATGGTGGTCATTTACTGAGATTTTTTCAGTGGACTTTTTGGAGAATCCCGAGAAGTTACGTCCAGCGGCTTTGTTTCATTTTCCGACATTTGTGCACTTTCACAGATACTAAACAGTTAATAAATCTCCGTTATTACACATTTAAACCTGAAGAAACACTAAATAGACAAAATAAAACAAATCACACAACTACACTACTCGCGTTCCTGCCAAAAAGTATTTTTCTATTTTAGATAATTTTAAAGGAAAACAATAAAATCTCTATTATTTCTTAATTTTCAATTTCAGGCAACACTTTGTTATGCGACTGCTTCGTTCGGCCCCTGAAGCATTACTTAAACAAACTGTCCCAGACGTACTTGCGCGGCGACGCTAAGTACTCAAACGTGAGCTGCGCTGAGCCTCCGAGCTTGGAGAACGTGAGCATATTGGACGTGGACGAGGAGAGGCTGCTGTGCGCTGGCAACATTGAGACCGACGAGAAGATAAAAGAATATGGCAACACCGCGGACGAGTCATTCAATTTCATAACGGAACCAGACTTGGCCTTCAGGGACATACAGTAGTGAGTTAACACAGCTTTTTTTATTGCTTAGAGGTGTGGACGAGCTCACAGCCCACCTGATGTTAAGTGGTTACTGGAGCCCATAGACATCTACAACGTAAATGCGTCACCCACCTTGAGATATAAGTTCTAAGGTCTCAAGTATAGTTACAACGGCTGCCCTACCCTTCAAACCGAAACGCATTACTGCTTCACGGCTGAAATAGGCAGGGCAGTGGTACCTACCCGCGCGTGTCCTCTTGTGAGTGTCCTACCACCAGTGATTACGCAAATTATAATTTTGCGGGTTTGATTTTTATTATACGATGTTATTCCTTCACCGTGGAAGTCAATCGTGAACATTTGTTAAATACGTATTTCATTAGAAAAATCGGTACCCGCCTGCGGGACTCGAACACCGGTGCATCGCTACATACGAATGCACCGGAAATCTTATCCTTTAGGCCGCGACGACTTTCGAGTTCTTTTGACGATGAACATTCCAGTTCCCAGGAGGCGATCTACGTGCACTGGTACGTGAGGTCGGCGGGGGATGTAGCCGACACGCAGCTATACGTGCGGGGGCAGGGGGGGGACGTGCTGCACGCCGCGCGCGCCCCCTACACCGCGCGCTCCTACACCGTCCCCCTGGACGCGGGGGTGCGAGGGGCGTTGGGGGGAGGCGGCGCGCTGTGCGTGCAAGCCGTGACGTCAGCGGGCGCGCCCCGACGCTGGTACCCCTCGCAGTGCCAACCAATAAACGGGCGTCTCCACCTATGGCCCAAGACGCTAAACGTGGATAAGCGGAGACTGTCCCGGCCCAGGGGACGCGCCACTAGCAGTGTCCTGGGACTCGTCAGCGACTCTATCCTGATCACGCTGTGCATATTCCTGGGGGTCTGTCTGAAGATAACCGACGTTGAGCTATGAGACCGGGACTACTCCCACGGCTGAACCTCGTGTTTGCGTCTGACTTCAATAATGGAGGTTATCAATTCGACTGTATTTATTGTGACGTGTCTCAAATCTTTTTTCTAGGTGAAGAAAGGATTTTTTGTTGTTTTTATTAATTTATTTGATGGTCTCTCGCGTGGTTCCTAATGCTATCCAAGATTCGACCGGCGATCCGAAGATCGCCCTCAATAATACAAATCCAACTGATTTCGATGACTATGACGATTTTCTAATTTAATTTCGGCTAAAGAGTGCTGCTATTCGTTGATTTTTTATTTTTTTTATTTTATGACCTGGTAACTAAGACCTTTAAGTCAAGTCTTATTTTAATTTTAATTATAACTTTTTTATATGAAATATGATATTATGAAATGATTTTTTTTTATTGCCCATGTCGGCAGACGAGCATACAGCCCACATGATGGTGAGTGGTTACCGTCGCCCATGGGCTTCAGCAATGCCAGGTGCAGAGCCAAGCCGCTGCCTACCGCTTAATACTCTCCACAAGCCGCGTTTGAAGAAGGACATGTCATAGCGCTCGGGAACCACCATGGTGGGGAGCTCATTCCATAGCCGGAAATGAATTTGATTATTATGAAACATGGCATGAAATGAAATGAAAACGAAACGAAATGAGATGATATGGGGTGAAGTATAATTTCAGTGAAATTGTGGTCATTTACTGAGACTTTTTCAATGGACTTTTTGGAGGATCCCGAGAAGTTACGTCCAGCAGCGTTTGTTTCATTTTGCCACATTTGTGTACTTTCACAGATATTAAACAGTTAATAAACCACCGTTATTACACATTTAAACCTGAAGAAACACTAATTAGACAAAATAACACAAAATCACACAACTTCACTCCTCGCGTTCCAGCCAAAAAGTCCGTCTCTCAATACTAGTCCGTGACATCTGTTCACGACTCAACCTAACCTAATATATTCCAAGAACCTGGAGATCAGTAATACGGGTCTTTGAACCTAGTACAGACTTCAGCACAGCAACAAAATCACACAACTACACTCCTCGCGTTCCCGCCAAAAAGTCCGCTGTTCGTCGAAAAATGAAAATTGTAACTACCCTCAAAAAAAATTTTTTCTTTTGAAATTTCGACTTGATGTCCCAATTCTTAAAATTGACGTACGCGAGATCAAACCTTACAATTCGTTGTAGTTTCAAGAGTCCGATGGCTTGTCGAGCGTCCGGGGCCTTACCGGCAAGTCGGACGTAGTCAGGCGAATGATGTCGGTAAATGGAGCACATTCCAAAAAAATATTGAATATGACACAATACACGATTTGTTTCTTGCTATAGGAAAATTCAACAAAATTACCTTTTGGTGTTGCCCGTTGACACTGTCAATAGCCGGCACCCAGAATCGTGCGTACCGAAAAAACACATGTAAACAATGATTGTCTCCAATATGCGATTTATCTTTCAAGAAATATTGAGGTGAATGAAATACCTTCACGCTATGTAGTATGTAGTAGTGCAGACAGTGTGATAAAAATAAAAAGTATTTTATTATTTAAACGTATGTATGTACAACATATAGACAGGGGAAGGGTTCTTTGGTTAAAGCGACATTTTAGTAATTTTACAGGAGAGAGTCATTAAAAGTTTGAAATTTGAAAAAAATATCTTAACCAAAAAAAAATTAGTCAGCTATTTTCAATGGAGTTAATTTAATTGAAGTTCAATTAAAAATGTCGAACTATTGATGTTAATCTAGACTAATATTATAAAGAGGAAAGATTTGTTTGTATGTTTGTATTGAATAGGCTCCGAAACTACTGAACCGATTTGAAAAATTCTTTCACTGTTTGGAAGCTACACTATTCCCGGGTACATAGGCTATAACTTTTTTGAAAAAAAATTAGGTATCCTTACTAAAACTCCACTAATGTAACCCAAGGTGTAAAAAAATCACCTAAAATATTCTTTACATCGCGTGCCCTGCGAAAACTATTCATGATAGAATAAAATAATGTACTACGACTTTGTAGAACACATTATTGGTTACAAAAAGTGTCGCGACAGCATATGTCTGACTATTATAGTTATGCCGCAATAAGTGTTCTTTTATTTAAAAAACTAAAACAACGTCAAATATCGTTGAAATTTTTGTTAAAGACCCGAGCGGAGCCGGAGCGGACCGCTAGTATCAAATAAAACGCACCTCTAATTATAAAGACTAGTGGTCGCCCGGTAGTCGAAATTCGACTATAATTCATTGAAATTATAAGTTTGTACAATATTAAGAATCTATTTTCAAAAACTATTATACTTTTTATAATCACAAATTTCGCCAAGACTACAACTATAGAAAAATATTAATAAAGACAAACAATATTATAATCTATTCTCAATTTGACAACAGACGTCAAGAACAAAAGTTTGACAATAAATAGTATGCATGCGTGTTGCGTCAAATACATGGTATGTAGTGTGTGTAATGTTTTCTTTATTGTATTAATGTATCTTTTAAGCAATATCTTAAAAAAAATATTAGCATTGTGCACTTCTCTATATTCTCTATAAGTGTGGAAAATTTCATACTCCTCCGTCCGCGCAATTTTCGTAAAAAGGGATACAAAGTTTTTGCTTCACGTATTAATATATAGATAAATGTCGCGTGTTAAGCGAAATGTCGCTTATACCAAATAACCTTACACTCCTCGATATAAATGTTGCTAGACTAAAAAAAGCACAAGTTTGAAGCTTTAATCTTTTGTTTTTGAAATTATTACTCTAAGTATGTCCTTTCTGTGATCGTTCCGCTCAAATTATTCCAACGAATATTTTGTTTGTAAATTTTTTTTTTTTATATACAAATATATAATAATAATATGTAAAATATGTGTTAAATGAAACTAAGCCGTCCATTTTGTATTTTTTATTTTGTATTAATTAAAAAAATGAAATATATTACCTTATACACTTAATAAATGCAGTTTCTATTTCTATATTTATTTATACTAGAGGTCCCGCAGTAGTCGAAATTCGTCTATAATTAATTGGAATTGTAAGTTTGTACACTATTATGATTGTATTTTATACTTCTATAATCACAAATTTCGCCAAGGCTACACTATAAAAATATTAACAAAGACAAACAATATTTAATCCATTCTCAATTTGACAACAGACGTCAAGAACAAAAGTTTGACAATAAATGTATGCATGCGTGTGTGCGTCAAATACATGGTATGTAGTGTGTGTAATGTTTTCTTTATTGATTTAATGTTATAATCTTTTATGCATTATTTAAAAAAAATAGATGTACTTAGAAATCAGTATTTGAACGCTCTTTGGATCCACAATACTGGTTCTAATAAAACCTTTTTCACTTCGGAGAGTAAAAATCTTTTTTATTTTTTTATTGCTTAGATGGGTCGACGAGCTCACAGCTCACCTGGTGTTAAGTGGTTACTGGAGCCAATAGACATTTACAACGTAAATGCGCCACCCACGTGACATATAAGTTCTAAGGTCTCAATATAGTATCCACTATCAATATCTACAATTACAGTTTATCTTTTGATTCTTTGCTGCGTTCTTCTATTAAGGATGTTTGTTCTGATCCTTCGTTGCCTTTTAAAGGTATCTCGTAAGTCGGAGGCTGGCGGGTCCGTATCGGTTGATAACTGTCTTCGTAGGGTCGCAATCCTGGAAAGGAAACGCCATTTTGGATGCCTTGATCAGTAAATACGTATTGGAGTACTGATTTTTTTATTTATTGCTTAGATGGGTGGACGAGCTCACAGTCCACCTGGTGTTAAGTGATTACTGGAGCCCATAGACATCTACAAGGTAAGTGCGCCACCCACCTTGAGATATCTATACTAATATATCTACAGTGGTTTTTACGGATGTTCCATTATAACTACTGAACCGTGCATCCGATTGACTTGAAACTTGGTATCCATGTAGAAAATACATGTACTTAATGGATAGGCTAATATTTATATGGACTTCCTAATAATAATGACAATAAATAATAATGTTAATTTTAAATGCCCAGCGAAGCGGGCGAGTATCGCTAGTAAGTTCTAAGGTCTCAGTATAGTTACAACCGCTGCTCTTCAAACCGAAACTCATTACTGCTTCACGGCAGAAATAGGCGGGGTAGTGGTACCTGCCCGTACGGACTCGCAAGAGGTCATACCACCAGTAATACGATAACTCTGTTATGTGCCTCTTGCATTACTGGTTAAAGAGATCGAAACGCCATTGTGTTCTGGAGTTTCAAAAGCTTACAGATGTTAACAAAATGTCAGTTTAGCTCTTACCATTATCCGTGTAGCTTCTGTCTTGACCTGACGAATAAAAAAATACAATTTAATATACAAACCGTCTCGTGATTTCTAATCTATTATATCGGATATTTAGAATTGATGTGGCTTAACTAAAAGCATTAAGAAAGTGAGTTTTATACTAGGAACGATTTATAAACATGTATTCTATTGATTTATAAAATTAAACAGTCTCTTTTAGTTAATTTTTTTTCCTACCTAAGCTGATAGCCTTGAGTGGCTATTTCAGCGTAACCTTAATTAGTAGTAGGTGAGCTCACGGGGCTCAAACCTGACGACGTTGCTAACACGAACCCTAGCAAGAGCCGTTCTTCGCAGAATCTACCATCGGAAATCCGACCCACTGGGAAGATCCGGCGAGAAACTCAGTGGGCTGTGTCTGTGGGTTAATTTACTCGTCGAGTCCTTCATCGCAAGCGACGGTTTCGACGGGAACGATGACCGGCTTTTAGTTTATAGAAAGTCAAACGTAATATTTCCGTCTCTTTTAAATCAAGCACGCGCACCTAAAATCGTATTAAAACCGAAAAACTAAAAAAAATACAATTCTTCAATTACGTTTTTGGTGTTTACCTACCAAAAAAAAAAAACAAGAATTTTGTATTTAAGTCACTTCTTCAATTTTAAAAGTGCGATATATTTTTCGACATTTAGAGTAAGCAAACGAATTTCGATTACATTTAACATTAGCGAACTTAATTCTTAAATGTAGTATTTAATTAGAATACAGTGAAAAAGTTACTAAATAAAACCTAAGACACGAAATTTTAGCTCCATTTTTTTATTTGTGGCGTTTAAGAATGCACCTTTTTATGACGCGTAAGCCGGAACGCACGAGAGGCGGGAAAAAGAAGATAGTCTGTGACACGGGGCCTTTTTACCGCCGAAAAGGACTTTTTTGGCGGGAACGCGAGGAGTGAAGTTGTGTGATTTGTTTTATTTTGTCTATTTAGTATTTCTTCTTAAGTGTGTAATAATGGTGGTTTATTAACCGTTTAATATCTGTGAAAGTGCACAAATGTGGGAAAATGAAACAAAGCCGCTGGACGTAACATCTCGGGATCCTCCAAAAAGTCCACTGAAAAAATCTTAGTAAATGACCACCATTTTACTGAGATTAGATTTCATCTCATATCATCTCATTTAATTTCATTCCAGTTGATTAATGTCTCAAATTAATCATTTTCATTTCATTTCACTCCATGATATCATTTTTCATAAAATTAAGAATATACATTAAAATAAGACATGACTTAAAGGTCTCAGTTACCAGGTCATAAAATCTCTTAAAAAAAATACAGCCGAAAATTTAAAAACGAAAAATAAAATATAATGTTTATAATAACGAATATAATATAATAACTTAGAATTATTTATGCCGCTACAACAATAAAACTCCTATTGTTTCAACTGTGATATTAATTACCTAAAACATGATTTTACGGCGAAATAAAGAAGTGAGTAGGTATATGGATTCCCTCAAATTGACCCTTTGACTGCGATGTAGGTCACCGGTGTCCTACGCGGCGCACTGAAGTAACTATGTCTGTGGTTAAGCGCCTGGATTGCCTAACTTGGTCTTCGTTTACTCGTTAATATTTTAGTCTTTTAGGTCTCTTATAAATAGATTCGTTCTCAATATCTTCGGATTCATCTCAGACTCAACTAGACATTCAGACGCCTTTGTAACGGAAATCGACATAATTACTTCAGTGCGCCGCGTAGGACACCTGTGGCCTACACCGTAGTCAAAGAGTTAAAAAAAAATCGTGTTACCGTATTCGTGCGGCGACGGTGACCATGACGGTGACCACGACGGTGACCATTCTTGACCGTGACTCGAGTGCTTCGCCTTGAAGGATGTGAAGAAAGACGCCACCTATAGGATACGCAACTCATACTATAAAGGGTAGAGGTAAGGAGGACTATCTTGTATAGGGGTAAAGTTGAAAAAGTGTCCTTCTGTAAACAGCGAGCTATTGTTGGTAGAATCACCGAAATAGCGCTGTGTGTGATGGTTTGAGTCTACTGGTGGTAGGACCTCTTATGAGTCCGCACGGGTAGGTACCACCACCCTGCCTATTTCTGCCGTGAAGCAGTAATGCGTTTCGGTTTGAAGGGTGGGGCAGTCGTAACTACACTGAGACCTTAGAACTCATGTCTCAAGGTGAGTGGCGGCATTTACGCTGTAGAAGTCTATGGGCTCCGGTAACTACTTGACACCGGGTGGGTCGTGAGCTCGTCCAACACATCTAAGCAATAAAAAAATAAATGTGTGCAATTCACACGTGGTAGAAGTGAAACCTTCCAAAATTAAAATACAATTATCCTAAACGTCTTAAGTATACGTAAAATTTTGTCATTAGTAAATAATTGTAAGGTAACGCCCTCTGTGAATTGATATTTTAATTTCACGTATAATCCTAAATTAAAATTCACTACAAGAGCTTTCATACACACGTTAGTATTAAAAAATCTCACAGATGGCGCTGTATTAAATAGTATGTATATTTCTGTCTCATTCTTTGCTGGCTTCATCCTACACATTTTTGTATTTGTGTCTCTTACCTGTCGTTTTTTCCGTTGCATCCGGTTTGAAATCACAACGATTCTAAAGAAGTTTTCACTTCAAAAAAAAAGGGTTCAGTGACGACAATGATAGTGCTCCCGATATAGAAGCCGAAATTCGTTGTCATGCAACATTTATCGCCGGGTACTGTATTCGTTCGATCCATGGTAGGTAATAACGCGTAAAATTTCGGCCATATGTCGAGTGTTGAGTTTATAGTTTTCTCGGAAAATTTGTGAAAAAAAAACCACTAGACATACATAGCCTATAACAAAAGATTCAAATACTTAGAGAAAAAAAACAACCACAGTTTATTAAAATTTATTAAACTAGCTTTTGCCCGCGACTTCGTCCGCGTGGAATGATTCACAAATAATGCTTTATTTTAGAACAAATTTGGTTAGCATAAAAAACGTTATAGTGAGCCAACCTTAACATTTAGATATGCTGTCACGGACTTTTTTTAGATCTTTTAAAGGGGAAACATTATTTTAGCGTTTCTGCAGCGCACGCAGCGGAAGCTCCCAAAAGGGAAAAAAACTCAGATTTTGAAACATTCTTTATTGGTGCTCCGCTTTGTCTTAGCGTGATGTTATATAGCCTATAGCTTTCCTCGATAAATAGGCTATCTAACACTGAAATAATTTTTCAAATCGGACCAGTAGTTCCTGAGGTTAGCGCGTTCAAACAAACAAACTCTTCAGCTTTATAATATTAAGTATAGATATAATAAAAAAAAATAAGTATAGATGAGTTGTTGTGTTCATTCGACAAATAAGAAAAGAAAAAAAGAACTAAATGATTAACTGACGTGTCGTGATCAATAAAAAAATCAATCTATTTGACGATCTAATCGAAAAACTGAATTGATTCAGTTAAATTGGTTACATTGAAAATTGTATACGTTAATAGATAAACTGGCGGATTCTAGCAGGTGAGTGACGGCGTTTACGTTGTAGATGTCCATGGGCTCCAGTAACCAATTAACATCAGGTGAGTTGTGAGTTCGTCTACCCATCTAAGCAATAAAATATATATATGTGCAAGTCAGTCGAGAAAGAACCTTCTCTTTTTTGTCGATGCCTAAAACGATCCTTTAGTCTACTTTTTTCCAGCTACGTGCACCGGTAGGTGAGCTCACAGCTCGTCCACCCATCTAATCCATCTAAGCAATATAATTAAAAAAATACGTAGGAAAGATTAAAGATTCTATGTACAGAGTTTGGTTTATTAAAACTGAAGACGTCCTTTTTTTATGATTGAATGATTACTGGTGGCCCGGAGGCCTTTCCAGTTTCACCAGGACAGGTGGGCGAGCAAAGGCTCAGCCAGGAGGGGTGGGATTTGCTAACAGCTACCCGAGCGCCTCCGAAGGAGACCTGACAACTCAACAGTAGCTGCTTCGCGAATGAATCTACTACCGGATCGGAATCGCGACCCGCTGAGAAGATCCGGCGAGAAACTCAGCGAGCTGATTCATGGGTTAGGTTGCACGGCGAACTCTTTGTGGAGTTCGACGAGTCTGAAGACGTCCACAATTACATCATCATGTATAGAACCGTTTCCTAGCTAGGAAGAGAAAGAGAGAGATTTATTATTATTATTGTTTATTGCGTAGTCATTACAACGTAAATTTCTACCTCTAAACATAATGTCTAAGTCTTAACTGTATACTGTATTGTATATCACCATTCCTCATCATCAGTCTATACCAGTCCAGTGCTGGATATAGGTCTATCCAATTGCACGTCACTGAGCACGATCCTCGGATTCTCTCATCCAGGAGACAGGTGGTAGGACCTCTAGTGAGTCCGCGCGGGTAGGCACCACCACCCTGCCAATTTCTACCGTGAAGCAGTAATGCGTTTCGGTTTGAAGGGTGGGGCAGCCGTTGTAACTATACTTGAGACCTAAGAACTTATATCTCAAGGTGGGTGGCGTATTTACGTCGTAGATGTCTATGGGCTCCAGTAATCACTTCACACCAAACCACCCATTGAAGCAATAAATAAATATATATTAATTTACAGAATTTATGTACAGAAGTTGGTTTATGATAACTATAGACATCCACAATCACATCATCATGGTTCAGTTTCGATGAGCTAAAAATTTTTTTTTCCATGAACTTATTTGCAGTAAAACCTCGCCAATGGTCATCTTCCGTCCAAACTGCAGTGACTGAAGACTAGTACGACCAGCTACCACCCAATTCTGCAGCTGAACAAGGACCTATCTGAAGTTCTCTCATTGCCCAATTCTGCAGCTGAACAAGGACCTATCTGAAGTTCTCTCATTGCCCAATTCTGCAGCTGAACAAGGACCTATCTGAAGTTCTCTCATTGCCCAATTCTGCAGCTGAACAAGGACCTATCTGAAGTTCTCTCATTGCCCAATTCTGCAGCTGAACAAGGACCTATCTGAAGTTCTCTCATTGCCCAATTCTGCAGCTGAACAAGGACCTATCTGAAGTTCTCTCATTGCCCAACTCTGCAGCTGAACAAGGACCTATCTGAAGTTTAGCTTTCAGCCTAGAAAACTGACTATCGGATTATGTAGCTTCAAAATCGTCTGTCAATCTACAGCCGCTCAAAGACCGCAGATTAGTCGTTAGAGTTAGTGATATAAAAAATAACCGACGAAATAGATTCAAGTCACGCGAGACGTTGATTAAGTCTAGACACTGTTCTCTGACCTGTTTCAAATGAGTCTGATGTTTTAACGGTAGTTAAATTTGTATAAAGAAGTTTTATAAAGAAATTGGTCGATAATAATAGAGTTTTTTCAGCCCGGCTAGGCAAATTAAAGTATTTGGGCGTTATTGTGGAAGGTCATGCGAAATATATTTGGTTTTTAAATGTGACTAGTGAGCTAGTAATGTTTCTGGTCTAGATTTAGTAGCTTTGCGTATAGAAGAAGAAGATAAGTGGAAATAGATTTTAGCAAATGAGAGAAGTTTTTCGTTTGTCCCGCCAATGTTGGTGATAACTTATGTTTTTTTTAAATAAATAAATATTTTACTAACAATCACGCCACGTTAATTGGTCCCGTGCTAAGTTCGTAAAGAACTTGTGTTACAGGTATCAGATAACGGAAATAAATGTAAGATTTTTATTATACACATACATATATATAATATACAACCCTGGAAAAGACATTTTATATTTATCATATAAATATCTTCGCTTGGCGGGATTCGAACCCGCGACCCCCTTGTGTAGTGACCATGTCGCTTACCACTACACCAGACGGCCGTGGCTTTGCCAAACTGTTGCTGTTAATGGGCGATGATGACTACCAAGGACTACTTGCCTTTGTTCAGCTCTTCTGCATTGACAACAGTTTCCTTTTAGACTCTTCTGCGGCTGCGTAAGTAATAGCACAGCGCTTACCTTAGCTGAGCTGACGGCTATTTTGAAGACCAGTATCGCCAGTCCGATCGCCACAGACTTCGCGGCCAGTAAACCGGTCAGAATAATCCAAGTCGACGTGGCTCCGACATGGAATATCAACGGCAGCAGCGGGAGGGCCATCTTCTTTAAACTTTTACTCGCTGTGAAGAAATAACTTTCGTAAAAGCTTAATGAATAACTTTCTTAAGAAATAACTTTCGTAACTTTTATTTACTGGTGGTAGGACCTCTTGAGAGTCCGCGCGGGTAGGTACCACCACCGTAGGGCAGTCGTCAACTATACTGAGACCTTAGAACTTATAATCTCAAGGTAGGTGGCGCATTTATGTTGTAGATGTCTATGGGCTCCAGTAACCACTTAACACCAGGTGGGCTGTGAGCTCGTCCACCCAACTAAGCATAAAAAAAGCAACGTTATTATCTTAATATCTTAAATGTCAAGGTAACCTTGATATCTTTGAACCTAGACTCAGGGGATTTGTCAAATGTGTGAAGGATATCCTATTTAACAATGGCTAGTTATCAATATTTTTAATTTAAATTGGTTTTCAATAGCCAAAGCACATTAATATGGTTTTTCTGAGTGCACATACTATTTAGATTGCAATCCAGCTAATATGTACGATTTAGCTGATATGTACTGTAATGACTGTAATTTACTGGTGGTAGGATCTATTATTGGTGGTAGGACCTCTTGTGAGTCCGCGCGGGTGGGTACCACCACCCTGCCTATTTCTGCCGTGAAGCAGTAATGCGTTTCGGTTTGAAGGGCGGGGCAGCCGTTGTAAATAAACTTGAGACCTTAGAACTTATATCTCGAGGTGGGTGGCGCATTTACGTTGTAGATGTCCATGGACTCTAGTAACCACTTAGGACCAGGTGGGCTGTGAGCTCGTCCACCCATGTAAAGAAAAAAAAAAATTATTTATGCAAAAAAAAAAATTATCCTGCCGTGATTTGTAGACAAGCTCACGACAGTCCAATCGTCTTGGATGGTTGCCGTATCCCATAGACACTTCAACGCGAATGTCGCCGCTAATCTGTGACATGAAGTCGAAATGGCTTTGTACCAATGGACTTATCTTTCATACCGGGAACAGTGATGCGTTTCGGTTTGAAGGGTGGGGCAGCCGTTGTAACTATACTTGAGACCTTAGAACTTATATCTCAAGGTGGGTGGCGCATTTACGTTGTAGATGTCTATGGGCTCCAGAAACCACTTAATACCAGGTGGGCTGTGAGATCGTTCATCCATCGAAGCAATAAATAAAAATAAAAAAAAACGAATGTCGCCGTGACGTGAAGTCGAAATGGCATTGTACCAATGGACTTATCCTTCATACCGGGAGATTTCTGACTTAAGGCGGGGGCAGAAGGGCAAGCCTATACGTGCAGGCTTACATTACAACTAAATCTATCTCTTTCTCTGTCAATGAGAGTTTGTATTGGCAGACTTGAGAATTGATGCGAGCTGATTAACTTTCTGTTAGGGGGACGCGTATGAGCTAAGACTCAGTGGACTTCCATGGTGTAGGAAGAACATAATTGAGACCGTATATGGCTTAAATTCGTACGTTTTTTTTCATATTGCTTAGTTGGGTGGACGAGCTCACAGTCCACCTGGTGTTAAATAGTCACTAGAGCCCATAGACATCCACAACGTAAATGCGCCACCCACCTTGAGATATAAGTTCTAAGGTCTCAGTATAGTTACAACGGCTGCCCCACCCTTCAAACCGAAACGCATTACTGCTTCACGGCCGAAATAGGCGGGGCGGTGTACCTACCCGTGCGGACTCACAAGAGGTCCTACCACCAGTAAAAGTGAGTTTTAAGCCGTGCGTGCCTAATGACTAATAAATCGTGTAGGCGTATTCCTAGGCCGTACAGTGGTTACTACCGGACATCCTACTTGCCGAAAAGCAGGGTAGCGCTCCGGTATTAAAGAGTAAGATAACCTTTGTTACAACGTAAATAAATCACCAATTCGTATGTTTAGTTGTTCACTGGCATTAGGTCTATAGCAAAATTATAATTTGCGTAATTACTGGTGGTAGGACCTCTTGTGAGTCCGCACGGGTAGGTACCACCGCTCCTCCTGTTTCTGCCGTGAAGCAGTAATACGTTTCGTTTTGAAGAGTGGGGCAGCCGTTGTAACTATATTGAAACCTTAGAACTTATATCTCAAGGTGTGTGGCGCATTTACATATCTATGGGCTCCAGTAACCACTTAACACCAGGTGGGCTGTGAGCTCGTCCACACATCTAAGCAATAAAAAATATAAAATATATTTATTAAACGTGTTGGAGTAATTAAGAAAAATAACTCACTGGAATGTTCCATCCGCGGACTGAAGTACCTCCCAATTTCAGGATTTTCGCTCGCATCTCCTTTAGTGTCCAGCCACCCTTTGAAAAAACTCAACAGATTTTCGACAGTATTATCGAAGAAAGACAAGAAAAACCCGAATAGATCTGCATTCTGGCAATTAACATTCACTAAATTGATCAAAAGCAACAAGAAGATTAAGTTCTTAGACATTTTTCTCGTATACAATAACGTCCACACGCATCAACTCCGAAAACGCAGTGAACCGAATTGAGATCCGTTTTCGGAATATATCTACCGCGTCGATGATTGAGTTCGCCTGATTTGCGTCCGAGATGATTTTTGATAGCTCTCAAAACGTGTGGCTTCTCATCGTTGTCTAGAAATGAAAGGGATGTCTAGTAAATGTAACTTAGCGGATGTGTACCGAGGAGAAACTTTCAATTGGACTTGTAAAATTAATAATAAGTAATGAAATTAAAAAAAATATTGCTTAGATGGGTGGACGAGCTCACAGCCCACCTAGTGCTAAGTGGTTACTGGAGCCCATAGACATCTACGACGTAATTGCGCCACCCACCTTGAGATATAAGTTCTAAGGTCTCAAGTATAGTTACGACGGCTGCCCCGCCCTTCAAACCGAAACGCATTACTACTTCACGGCAGAAATATGCAAGGTGGTGGTACCTACCCTCGCGGACTCACAAGAGGTCCTACCACCAGTAAAACATGTTTTTGGGCGAGGCTGGCTTTATGTCGCCTGAGTCGGACATGTAGTTAGTGGCAGCCCACGAGGAGGAGGGAGGGAGAGGGTTATCGTGACGTGAAACGTTCTGACGCTGAGCCTCAGACGATTACGAATGATTGTCAAAGCTATTTGAATTTCTATAACACAATTCCCATACCGGATTCATGTAAACGACTCTTTAAGTGGCCACGAGTAATGCACTCCACTTAAAGATGTATTTGACATTTCGTGACAAACAACTTGGTCGTGGCCCGATGGAAAATAGCGCGTCCCGAATTTGGCTGGTCATAACGTCATTTTTTTTTTATTGCTTATATATGTGGACGAGCTCACAGCCCACTTGGTGTGCAGTGGTTACTAGAGTCCATAGACATCTACAACAAAAATGCGCCACCCACCTTGAGATGTAAGTTCGAAGGTCTTAGTATAGTTACAACGGCTGCCTGACCTTCAAACCGAAACGCATTACTGCTTGACGGCAGAAATAGGCAGGCTACCCGCGCGGACTCTCAAGAGGTCCTACCACCAGTAAATACGATACGAGTAAGTACGATAAACTGTTAGCATCATAAAAACATCTTCACAAATTAGATTAAAGTATTAAGGAAAATATGACGAGAACCGGTATTAAAATAAAATAAAAACTTAATTTGTATTTACGCGGTTAAAAATTAAAAAAAATAGTGCCGGGCTTTTTTTCGGTTCACACACGCCCACTGGACATAGGTCTCCCCGAGGTTCGCCACATTAATCGGTCTTGCGCAGCTCTTGCATCCAGAGGATTCCCGCGACTTGAGCAGATCGTCAGTCTATCTTGTGGGAGGCCTACCCACGCCGCGCTTTCCGGGACGCGGTTGCCACTAGAGAACTTTTAATTAGTTTTATTAGCAATTAGTTAGTTATTGAGAGGGAAGAATAATCACCCTGAAAATGTTGACATTAATAATAACTAACAGAATTTCTCCCGTCACCGTTCTTCGCCTTCGTCGCAAGCGCAGGGTTCGGCGAGTAAACTAACCCTCAGACACAGCCCACTGAGTTTCTCTTCTCAGTGGGTCGCATTTCCGATCCGGTGGTAGATACTGCGAAGAACGGCTCTTGCTAGGGCCAGTGTTAACGATGCCTCCTGGTTTGAGCCCTAAGAGCTCACCTACATGTCAGGGTAACGCTGAAATAGCCTCTCAAGACTCTAAAAAAAACAGAATCTTTAGCATTTCTATGTTAAAACAATGCACATCAAACCAGATGTATATAAAATGTTCATACATCATTTGCGGTGTAGATGAAATTTCAGCAAATTTAAATTCTATTTCTAGAAGCTGTCCAGTATCAAATTCCTGAGGTGACCGGAGAAAGCGTTTGTGTTAAAAATGGAGTCATTTTTCAAGAACGCTTTTTTTTTTGTTTACGGAAATTTAACACGTGGTTTTATTATGGAAGCCGTTCGATATAATGTTCACATGTCGATTTTTTTTTTCTAACGACAATGCATTATTATATTTTCATTTCGTTCTGCTTATGGCATGCATATTATGACGTCGAGCAACTACGCGGTTTTGGCAAAGTAGCTTGTATTTCAATATCGTTAAGATCTCTATTTAATGTATTAATAAGGGGGTCGCGTTTCCGATCCGGTGGTAGATTTTGCGAAGCACGGTTCTAGCTAGGGTTCGTGTTAGCAACGTCGTCAGGTTTGAGCCCCGTGAGCTCACCTACTCTTCCGGCGAATCTAGAATAACCCCTTGAGGTTACTAGAATAGGTAGGAAAAAAAGAGACCATAAGGCCTCTTAGAATACGCGCTATTGAGCTTGATCGGTTCTATTGGCTATTGCTTTTTCAGCGAGTCGATTAACGGCACCTCAACAATTGGGAATAAAAAATTTCAACTGTTTTTGAAAAAATACAAAAATAGTATAAATATTGTTTGTTAATACTAATTTCTTACCATTCATAAACATTCTTAAGTTATAAAATTATGACCTAATATGGAAGGGAACAAAAATGTTTGCAATATTAAAAATGAATACGCTCATAAAAAAAGTACTTGTGGTAAGAGTACTCTCTTTATCTTACAAAAGTTTAAAATATCGTGTTCGACATTTTCTTTAAAACAAACAAGTTAGAAGTCGCCGCGTTGATAATAACACCACCGCTTGGATACTTTTTATTGTCAATTTTAATAATGAAAGTTCCCGCAAATCGGATGAATAGGTAATGTGTTACACCGAACTATATTTGACAATGTAATTTTATCGTTTTTTGCAATCACGAAGTTGATTGTATGTTTAGAATCTTACCGGAACCGCGCGCAAAAAATTAAACAATCTAAATATAATTAAAAGGGGACTTGAAGTACATACATTAAATACACCGCTCAAATATATATGTGAAATCAATTCAAAAATATATTATCCAACATAAATGAAAGTACACTAGATGTCCGGCCGTAGTCGAAATTCGACTATAATTAACTGAAATTGTAAGTTTGTACACTATTATGATTGTATTTTATACTTCTATAATCACAAATTTCGCCAAGACTACCCTATAAAAAAAAAATGTGTGCGTGTACTAGTGTACACACGTAAGAAGTGAAACTTGTTTATGGCCTTATTTTTCGAAAAATGATCTACATGCAACTTTCTAGAAATTGGTTAAATAAAGTTAAATTAGATAAAGTTTAAACAAAAGGATTTTATTATCATAGACATGAATACAAAAAAGTTAAATTAGATAAAGTTTAAACAAAAGGATTTTATTATCATAGACATGAATACAAAAAAGTTAAATTAGATAAAGTTTAAACAAAAGGATTTTATTATCATAGACATGAATACAAAAAAGATGGCGCGTAACGGAAAAATGTGACGCGTAACCGAAAAATGTGACGGTAAATTTTTTTCCAACGCCGATAAAGAAGTTTCACTTCAATATTAAGAAAGACAAACAATATTTAATCTATTCTCAATTTGACAACAGACGTCAAGAACAAAAGTTTGACAATAAATAGTATGCATGCGTGTGTGTGTCGAATACATGGTATGTAGTGTGTGTAATGTTTTCTTTATTGATTTAATGTATCTTTTATGCATTATTTTAAAAAAATATTAGCATTGTGCACTTCTTCTCTATATTCTCTATAAGTGTGGAAAATTTCATACTCCTCCGTCCGCGCAATTTTCGTAAAAATGGATACAAGGTTTTTGCTTCACGTATTAATATATAGATACTTGTTGAACGTCAAACAAAAAGAACTACCGTCAATGATATTTTATATGTAAAAAGAAGCAGATATGTTTCAAGCGCACGTCAAGTGAAGACTCGAAAACAGGCCAATCGGGACGTTTCGTCTTTAGTCGCGTCAAAACAAATGCAATAATAATATAACCAGTGCAATCGTTACAATTATAGCTATCTTTTTTACTCGCGCGCTTATCCCATCTTTTGTACTTTTCATTAATGCTACTTGTCAACATGTGTGTGCACTATATCGGTAGGTATGTAGATATATATGGCGCGATCAGATTTGAAGAGTCAGTTACTATGAAGATAACATATCTGTTGTATAAAAAATCATTGACTACCGTCAGTCAATTCATAAAAACTAGCCTCCGTCCTGAGAAGAACTGGCGAGAAACTCAGCGGGCATGTCTTATTGTTTTCAATATTATAAGATTTTTTAAATATTCATTTTTACAATAAGTAATTATAACATAACAATTATTACAATATTGAAATGCCCGGAGCGAGCAACTCATTCCCACTTTGTGCAGTCTTCTAGATAATCATTAACTTTATAGTAAGCTTTATTGCACAGATGTTCTTCAATAGTTTTCTTAAACCTATGTATATGTAGGTTCTGAACATCTTGTGGGATTTTGTTGTACAGGCGCACAGACAAACCGAATGAATTTCATATCTTATGTAACCTACTCATCGGCACAACAAGCTTGTGTTTGTTCCTAGTATTTCTATTATGTATGTCCGACTTTTTAGGAAACTCCTCAATATGTTTACGAACATACATCAAATTTTCAAAAATGTACTGGGATGGCACATTGAGAACTTTAATTTCTTTAAATTTAGAAATATTAGTTATTTATTAGCTTTAAAGACTTCGCTCGCGATTGTGGAGACAAAAATTTGAGCGAGACCCGGTCTTCATACCCTGGACAATATGTTTGATAATTTTCATAATTGGTCGAGTTTTTTAAAAAAAAAAAATTTTATTGTCCTTGTAGGCAGACGAGTATACGGCCCACCTGGTGGTGAGTGGTAACCGTCACCCATGGACTTCAGGTATGCCAGGGGCAGAGCCAAGCCGCTGCCTACCGTTAAGTACTCTCCACAAGCCTCGTTTGAAGAAGGACATGTCATAGCGCTCGGGAAACAGCGTCGTGGGGAGCTCATTCCAAAGCCGGATGGTACGTGGCAAAAAAGATCTCTGGAAACGCACTGTGGATGACCGCAGTGGCTCTAGGTAGTATGGATGAGCTCTACTTTACGCTACTCTTTACTGGTGGTAGCACCTCTTGCGAGTTCGCACGGGTAGGTACCACTACCCTGCCTATTTCTGCCGTAGGCGGGGTGGTGGTACCTACTCACCCGTACTCACAAGAGGTCCTACCACCAGTAATTACACAAATTATAATTTTGCGGGTTTAATTTTATTACACACGATATTATTCCTTCACCGTGGAAGTCAATCGTGAACACTTGTTAAGTACGTGTATTTCATTAGAAAAATTGGTACCCGCCTGCGGGATTCGAACACCGGTGCATCGCTACATACGAATGCACCGGACGTCTTATCCTTTAAGCCTTCGTCAAACAGAACGCGTAATTAGCGCGCGTCCGAGCGCTAAACTGCCGCCGCGCTATGACGCCGAGATGTGTTGTACTACTATGGTAACATACCGTCAAACAGAGCCCCAGCGCCATAAGTACGCAGCGCAGCGTTAGGACGCTTTGACGTCAGGCGTTGTAATTTTTTACAAATTTTATTTTAGCTTCCGAGTGAATGTGTATTAAAATACTAGATAATGCCCGAAAAAATGATATAAATAGTTAGAAAATACCCATGGATATATAATGCCACATCTGAATCACTCGATTTCTTAATACTTTTAAATTTTCACACTGCTATCGAAAGGCACTATGATTTGGCGAATGCGTTGCGTCAAGGAGCGTTAGACTCATCTAGTCAATTTGTGTGACATGAAAAGAGCGCGACGTTAAGTACGCGGCGCTAAGTACGCGTTCTGTTTGACGAAGGCTTTAGGCCACGACGACTTCAAAATTATTTCATGGTAACTTAATTCGGATGAGCTCAAGCGAATTAGAATGTCGTTGGGTGAAGAATTAAAACAAAACAACATTAATCAATCAATCAACAAAACTTAGTTTATTTTATTAATAAAACATAACATTAGCTATTAATGAGAGGTACAGAAGTGAGTGCGAGAGTAATTGAGTTGTTGCAGAATCCGTTGAGTGGGAGAACAGTGCCAAGTCCCTGGGAGAAGTGTTCCAACCCACCAATGGCTCCTCCCTGTTCTGGACTCTGAGCCACAACTCCAAAGGTCGGAAGTATCTGGAACATCATTTTTTTATTGCTTGGATGGGTGGACGAGCTCATCGCCCACCTGGTGTTAAGCGGTTACTGGAGCCCATAGACATATACAACGTAAATGCGCCACCTACCTTGAGATATAAGTTCTAAGGTCTCAAGTATAGTTACAACGGCTGCCCCGCCCTTCATGTCTCAAGGTGGCATTTATTTTCTAGATGTCTATGGGCTCCGGTAACCACTTACCTTAAGTGGGCCGTAAGCTCATCCACCCATCTAAGAATAAGAAGAAAAAAAAGAGATACATCTAGAAACCTCATAAAAGAACTGTATACGTACCTAACCAGAGCTTCTGGTGATATCCTGTTCGTTTTCCCCCTGGTCATCGTTCTGATGATGTCCGAAGCAGATTTCGAAGAGCCCGGCTGCATGATGTCGCTAAGGTCCGGGGGCGCGGATTAGCTAGTCTCTTTAATGGACTTTAAGTAGGCCGCTTCAAAATATTGCAAATCCATCTCAAGGAATGAGGGTGATATGATAGTTATTGGGGCTGTGACATCGTCTGTCCGTGTAGATGAATAAATAAATATGGATGCAAATGTAGTCTCTGCAGTTTTTTGTTTTTTCTTACGTAAGCTGGTAGGACGTTGCTAATGCTAACCCTAGTGAGAGCAGTGCTTCAATTTGCTCACTGAGTTTCTCGCCGGATCTTCTCAGTGGGTCGCGTTTCCGATCCGGTGGAAGATTCTGTGAAGCACTGCTCTTGCTAGGGCCAGTGTTAGCAACACTCCGGTTTAAGCTCCGACAGCTCACCTACACGCTAGGGTAACGCTGATATAGCCTCTCAAGGCTATCAGCATAGGTAGGATAAAAAAAAGCCGAGCCCTTCGTCGCAAGCGACGGGTTCGACGGGAACGATGACCGGGCCCTTACAGGACTTTGCCTCGCGAATACCAAAGGGCCCTCCGCGTGTCGGTACCTGAGCAGTCTC
Organism: Bombyx mori; assembly: GCF_030269925.1. Taxonomy (NCBI): domain Eukaryota; kingdom Metazoa; phylum Arthropoda; class Insecta; order Lepidoptera; family Bombycidae; genus Bombyx; species Bombyx mori. The sequence continues at coordinate 914,654 of NC_085108.1, read as the reverse complement.
CCGGCGTCCCTGCTGCGGTACACGTCGCACTCGTGCAGGAGTCCCCCCTGCCCCGCCGCGTGGCACAACTGCTCGAACACTTGGAACTCCAAGATCGTCGCCAGGAAGTACTTTATGTATTCCTGCGTGAATATAGTAACGGTGCTTTATATTTCATTCCCTGTTTCCTCTGACGCCAACGACACAGACAGATGGAAGAGCAACATTGAAGAGAATTTGATCACTCATCAGGGAAGTCGCGACCACCAGTAATGAGGACGATGACCCGAGAGGTCTTGCAGTTTTCACTTGGTATCATGGAAACTAAATTTGGGATAGGAATTCAAATCCCACCCCCCAATCGACCGTCTTCCCGTTGGGCTGTGCTTCGCTTCTGTCACTCACCTGATCAGATATGATGTGGTATTTAGATCCAGGGTCGAAATCACCTTCGGTTCTTGGAACGGGCGGAATCACACCCTGAAAATTAAATGACTTTGTCTGATATGATGAAAGTGGAATTGGTTATTCTGAAGATGGATTTAAAGACTCTTGATTTAAAAATAATTGATTAAAAAAACTAATAAAATACGCTTTTATACGCTTTTAACGAATAAAATACGCTTTTTTTTACAATAAAATCATTTTTTTTTACACTGTTTTTAATACAAATTTATTAGAATTCATTTTCTATTTTTCAGTTGGATTTTATATAAAAGCGTATTTTGTTACTTTTTTTAAACTATTATTTGTTTTTCATTTTTTAGTTGAATTTCAATTTTTTTTTTTTAATATTGAATTGTCTTCGGAATTGTCATAAGTATATCGAATTTCGAGTTAATCCGAAGTTTTGAATGGGGTCAAAATCATATTCAAAGATTCCGTTACATACTAACATACATACGTCTGAAGCTGAATAAAAGCGTATTAAAAAGCCATGCTGTGTGTGGGTCTTGAGATTTGGTGTTTTAGTTGAGGGATATTCTCTGTTTAATCTTTATTTAGAAATGTATTCAGTAAGCTACTGACCAACGTTCATTAAATGGGTGTGAAATTACTGGTGGTAGGACCTCTTGTGAGTCCGCGCGGGTAGGTACCACCACCCTGCCTATTTCTGCCGTGAAGCAGTAATGCGTTTCGGTTCGAAGGGTGGGGCAGCCGTTTTAACTATACTTGAGACCTTAGAACTTATATCTCAAGGTGGGTGGCGTCATTTACGTCGTAGATGTCTATGGGCTCCGGTAACCACTTAACACCAGGTGAGCTGTGAGCTCGTCCAACCATCTAAGCATTAAAAAAAAAGCTACTGACTAACGTTCATTTAACGGGTGTGGATTGTGGAAGGTAACAGCAATATCAGAGCAGACGGCATGAGCCCTCCTATATTACCTGGTACCGCAGCTTCATCTGCCACCAGCGCTTGTTCATGTTCTCCACACCCTCCTCGAAGACCCACCAGCGCCACTGAGAACACTATACGTTAAAATAAAGGAACACACCTCTAAAGTGAGATGTGACCAACAAATCTAGAGCTTTTTTCCTCACAGCCCACCTGGTGTTAAGTAGTTACTGGAGCCCATAGACATTTACGACGTAAATGCGCCACTCACCTTGAGATATAAGTTCTAAGGTCTCAAGTATAGTTACAACGGCTGCCCCACCCTTCAAACCGAAACGCATTATTGCTTCACGACAGAAATAGGCAGGGTGGTGGTACCTACCCGTGCGGACTCACAAGAGGTCCTACCACCAGTAATTACGCAAATTATAATTTTGCAGGTTTCATTTTTTTTACACGATGTTATTCCTTCACCTTGGATGTCAATCGTGAACATTTGTTGAGTACGTATTTCATTAGAAAAATTGGTACCCGCCTGAGGTTCGAACACCGGCGCATCGCTCGTTAGGCCACGACGACTTAGTGAAGTTCATATTATTATGAAGCTGGAGATCGACCCGATTTATTTATTTCAAAGCCCCTCATCAGGTTGAGTCTTCCAACTCGCTCAACCGGAGTGGTGAAGCTAGAAGAACTTGTGGGCCACCAGCAATCCCTTCATCAGATACCAAGCGATAAGTACACCACGGTTAATTTATTTCCTGAAGTGATTTCTGTCCATCTGATAGTTGTCTAGCTTGCTCTTAGCGATAAGACCACCTATTGTACTTTTATAATTATTTAATGTTTTGTATTGTATATGTTAATTTTGCTGTACAATAAAGCATACTCTCTCTCTCTCTCTTTCCTCTCTAAAACACATCTGGCCAGTTTCGGAGGAGGCAGCATGAGATATACGAGGCATATATAGAGGTAACTCTTTCGCGCTCCATTGAGAGGTCTGAAGGAGCAGAAATTAACAGAATTATTGAAAGCCGGTTTTCGAACTTAACACCAGATTTTCCCCTTCATAACATGGTATATTGTCATCTCACACATCACGTTCTCAACTCTCACGCGACTGTTACCTGGTCCACCATAAAAGCGAATGGTAGGTAGGCCACCTTCTCCAGCGCCATCGTCATCAGGAAGTTTATGCTGACTTCATATGGATCACTACTCCTGCGAAATTACATCAATATTTGACGACACCGAATCGTGTTTTCAGGTCAAGATGTTACCAGGGCCCGGCTATCCACCTCGAGACTTGAGATCGAAGCCTCAACGGTATTTTTTTTATGACTGAAAGATTACTGGTGGCCTGGGGGCCTTTCCAGTTTCACCAGGACAGGTGGGCGAGCAAAGGCTCACCCAGGAGGGGTGGGATTTGCTAACAACTGCCCGAGCGCCTGCGAAGGAGACCTAACGACTCAAGAGCAATTGCTTCGCGAATGAATCTACTACCGCATCTGAATCGGGACCCGCTGAGAAGATCCGGCGGGAAACTCAGCGGGCTGATGCATGAGTTAGGTTGTACGTCGACCTCTTTGTCGAGTTCGACGAGTACTCAATGGTAATAGCTGTTGTCAAGGCACCACCATGCAAATGGATTTGAACAAGATGTCACTTCTTCATCGTAAAAGATATATATGAACAAGCGCTAAGTACGTATTACAAAAAAAGGGTTCCTTTCTGCGGGATTTGAACCTCAGCACTGTCACATCGCTCGATACGAGAACACCGAGCTTCTCACCCAATAGGCCACGATGATTATCGACCAGGAATGCTTAAACTATAACCGGGGTACTGACGTGCGAGAAGGATAGTAACATCTGACCACAACTACCCGCAATATCGAAACACTAATGACCTCGTTAATGTACAATTGATTGAGGATAATGCCATTTTCAATCTTACAAAAAGGAAATGTACGTTGTTAATTACATCTATTAGGTATTAAGACGTTGTATATGATAAGTTCAATAAAACCTTGACATTATCATCATCAGCCCACAGTCGTCCACTGTTGGACATAGGCCTCTCTTAATCCACACAACTAAGCCCAATCTACGGCACCCCATCCACCCCTTGTTGGGCACCCTTCGAAGGTCATCGCACCACCTATCCAAGGGGCGTCTACGTTAAGTTTGAATTGACATTTGACATGATGACATTAAAAATAAAAACGATTCATTTCCAAAAGAGCATGCGAATTTAGAGCCATTACGTTAGAAATCCACAGTTTATCAACACTTCTAGCCCCGGACACGGTACATGCGACGTTATGTCTCTGAGCCGAGACTCACTTGTTCTGGTAGAGCCCGACCCGCTGTAGATGCACCAAGTTGTACACGGACAGCGTCGCCGCGTTGGCCACGGCCTCGTGGAACGCTGCAACAGTGGACCCTGGACTGTACTGATGACGGCAGCCAAGACCACCTCGGGTGGACTCACAATAATACCAGTCCCAAGGTGGTAAGGTGATTTAAAGATGCTGCACCCGCTTTGGGACAGGACATCGAAGTGTCAATGGGATCAGATCATCATATCGCAGCTTTATATCGAAGATCACGAATGGTTTGTTCCAGAAATAGGCAGGACGGTGGTGTCTCATGTGAAACAACAGTACGTCCCACCACCAGGGGGCGCCTCACTAGACATCATGTCACAGAAAGGCATCATGGCCACGGAATGTTGACATGATGATACATCATCTGATGAAAAACCGGTCAACTACCACACGTAAGATCCTCTTGTGTTTAAAATTGCAATTTTTACTGTATTGAAGTTTTTTTTTATTTTTTTTCTTGCTTATATGGGTGGACGAGCTCACAGCCCACCTGGTGTTAAGTGGTAACTGGAGCCCATAGACATATACAACGCGAATGCGCTATCCACCTTGCGATATAAGTTCTAAGGTCTCAGTATAGTTACAACGGCTGCACCACCCTTCAAACCGAAACGCATTACTGATTCACGGTAGAAATAGGCAGAGTGGTGGTACCTACCCGGGCGGACTCACAAGAAGTCCTACCACCAGTAATTACGCAAACTATAATTTTGCGGGTTTGTTCATTATTACACGATGTTATTCCTTCACCGCGGAAGTCAATCGTGAACATTTGTTGAGTGATTAACACAACGCATTAAGAAATCAGATATTTAAGTCCAGACCATTATCTGTCTTATTTGCTAAAATATTCGAAGTGTATTCAATAAACGCGAGACTCACCAGGATTCGCGCCGTCCCTGAACAGCTGGGGCTGATCAGCGTACTGCAGGTAGTACTGTATGTGAGCCATCTCGTGGTGAGTGGAAACAAGGTCCTGCATCGTCACTTCGGTGCACTGTTTGATCCTGGAATGAAGGGTCGGAACTGTATCTGTGCACCCGAGATATGCGCATTTTACGGACCCTTTAAAGCAAGACCTTTCATAACGCTTCTGAAACATAGTTCTTTCCAGGGCAGTGGTTCTTGGTAGTATTAATGGTTAAGTGGAGATGAAATCAAGCACCGGTCATCGTTCTCGTCGAGCCCTTCGTCGCAGGCGACGGTAAATAGTAAATTAACCCACAGACAGAGCCCACTGAGTTTCTCGCCGGATCTTCTCAGAGGGTCGCGTTTCCGATCTGGTGGTAGATTCTGCGAAGCACTGCTCTTGCTAGGGTCAATGTTAGCATCACTCCGGTTTGAGCCCCGTGAGCTTACCTACTAGTTAAGGTTACGCTGAAATAGCCTCTCAAGGCTCTCAGCTTAGGTAGGAAAAAAAAAGGAGATGAAAGGATAATTTCGAAGAATTCTTTAGAAGACTCGACATGGAAAATACAGTAGGTTATACGTAGAATCAAGGTACCTCTGTTCATACGTACAGAGATTCCAAAGGGTCAGCCGTGGGGCCTTCGAGACATACCTATAGTCGATTCTGTTGCAAAAGTCCCATGCGCTGGCGGTGCACTGCACGCTCAGCTGTTGTGGTCTCGCCAGCATCGACCCTCGCCAGAACTCAGGAGGGACTGGCTTGAGGCCCATAGACGTGTAGAACTCTTCAGCCATTTGGAACATTCTGGAAAGTTCAAAGTTAATGAAATTATTAAATTTCACTCTCATAGTTACCGATAAAATACTTGGATATTATGATTTGCGATTTTATCCAAAAAAAAATCTTTTTTCTTTTTCCTACCTTAGCTGATGGTTTCTTGAGACCATTTCAGCGTAACCTTAATTAGTAGGTGAGCTCACGGGGCTCAAACTTGACGACGTTGCTAACACGAACCCTAACAAGAGCAGAATCTGCCACTGGTTCAGAAATGCGACCGACTGAGAAGATCCGGCAAGAAACTCAGAAGGTCAGATTAAAGTTAATCTACTAAGCTCGTTGGAGCTTATAATAAAGCGCGTACATTTCGTGACACTAAAACCACAATGGTAACATATTTATTTCTTCATTGATGTAGTGGTTCGTGACCTTGAACTGTATCAAGGACAGACGGTAAGTAGGAGGTACTGGTATCGTGATCAACTCGAGGAGGATGGAGATTGGATCTATATGCTGTTCAAGTCATTTTTATTATCTGCACTGGTTTGGTCATTTTGAATGTTGAGGATTTAGAAAAGAGCAAGTTCTATGTTACGCGTGGATTCTTCTGGGTGCTAAAGCAGGATTCCGAATTGTTGGTGAATTTATGGCGATCTAAAAGGGTCTAAAAGGGTCAGAAAGTATACTTCGACCTTCTGATCTAATATTATATGAGGAGTTAAGGTTAATCAGTGGAATAGAATGTAATTTATGTACAGCCGTGAATGACCGTGAACTGTCGATGGAGATGGCGGAGCCCGCCTTACCTTAGTGGAGTGAATCCTTTTCTGAGCATCTCCGACGTGACGTCAACGTTTGGGGACTGCGGGAACGGCATAACTAAATCCATGATGGACTTCCAATTCTGCGCCCACATGTTGCCTAAAAATAAGATGAACAATTTTTTGTTTCAGAAACTGTTTAGAAGACTTGCATAAACGTTCTGAAGATAATTAAGGAGTTAGCGAACGTGGGTGGGTCGCTCTAAGGTGAATCGATAACCCGTGGAAGAACATGGAAATCTGTTGGACTTGAGCAGGGCAGTACCAGTCATTATGGTGAACCTCGAGAAAGGCTCTTATCCAGAAGTGGACGTCTGTGGGATAGTAATGAATAGGAACCGGTGTCCATAGATATCATACGGTGAATGTCACTACTTACCTGAGACAAAAGATCGAACTTACATGACGGAACGCAAGAGTGCATCGCGGTAGATCCTGGTGATGCATTGGCTGATTTGACCCACCCGCACGGGTTTAAAACACGCCTTTTCATAAGTAAATAAAAGTTTTGATACGGTAACGAGTAACTTACCCAATAAATGAGCCGGTATGGGCCCGTCGGGTCTGAGAGCCACATCCCCGTATCGTTGGAACAGTCTGCGTCTGACGTAAGTGAAGAGTTGCTTGTAAAGTGGCACGACCTGATTGTAGATCTCTTCGACGTTGGCCCTAAACGACTGGTCCTCGTATGCGGCCCGCATTTGTTCCCCTGCGTCTCTGAACCCTAGGGAATGACAAGATTTTGTGGACTGAAATTTTTTGCTGACTTTGACATCTATATCTCTGGAGATATTTTTTAGGACCTCTTGTGAGTCCGCACGGGTAAGTACCGCCACCCCGACTACTTCAGCCGTGAAGAAGTAATGCGTTTCGGTTTGAAGGGTGAGGTAGCCGTTGTAACTATACTGAGACCTTAGAACTTATATCTCAAGGTGGGTGGCGCACTTACTTTGTAGATGTTTATGGGCTCCAGTAACCACTTAACACCAGATGGGCTGTGAGTCGTCCACACATCTAAGCAGTAAAAAATGTGTAGTGGTCTAAGAGGTTTTTTATGGAGATCACTTCTGCTAAGAGATTATAATTAGAGAAGAAATTGTACTCTGTTAGAGCGCTATGGTGACTCCAAGAGAAGGAACGAACTCGAGAGTTTGAGGAAAATATTTACAAACCTGCATTCACCGCCGCTTGGTTCACCAGCTGAACGTATCTCATGTACCGATTCCTGAGTTTCGGGCCGGTCTGCTCTCTAAAATTCTTCCACACGTACAGCAACTCACTCTCGATCCTCGAATGTGCAAGGATCCTGGAAATTTCTGGATCCAATTGCATGTTGCAGTACTGGGAATATTCGGAGGTCTCCGTGTAGGGCTGGTAATGTTGGTACGGTTGGTTGGCTAATGTGTAGCCCTGGTTTGTGAGGTCCGAGTACACCCTGGGTATGTGAGGATCGAAGGGCTTCTGTCTGTACGGACAGATTTTAGCTGAATTGTATATCTCTTTCATCTCTGCTATGAGTTGCTGGAGCTGAAAATTTGTATTAGCTTATTTTCTTCGGTTTTTGCGAAAGTACTTTTACGGTTTTTTTAAATATAACATTAGACAGTAGTTTGCATGATGTTTAAATATCGATGGATACCATGAGAGCTATCTGTGACCACGAGCCCTGTCATCTATCCGAGACGTCTAAAATAATAACGGTAGGAAGCGGCTTGGCTCTGCTCCTGGCATTGCTGAAGTCCATGGGCGACGGTAACCACTTACCATCAGGTGGGCCGTATGCTCGTCTGCCTACAAGGGCAATAAAAAAAATAGCCGGGAGATTGTGTCATAAAACCATAAATGTAGTTTTCTTCTTCTTCTATCAGTCCACATATGTCCACTGCTGGACATAGGCTTCCCGCAAGCCTCGTCATAACAATCAGTCCTGCACTGCTTGCATGCAGCGGATTCCCGCAAACCCTCAACAGATCGTCCGTCTACCTTATGGGAGGTCTACCCACGCTACGTCTTCCGGAATGCGGTCGCCATTCGAGAACTTTTCAGCTCCAACGGCTGTTTCAAAGAGGTTTTACTTATTGCGGTGGGCTGACCCAAATGAAAATTACATTGGGAGGTCCCCTAATTAGTGTAGTAGGATAGCCTTCAGCAGGGAGAGATTGTGGGATATCGTGAGACGCGTCAGGTCTGCCCCCTCCAACAGTATACGACGATCACCACCACTCTGTCAAGAGTGGAACGATCGAGACGAATAATAGTGATTTATCATGAAAGTTAGCTATTGTAAAGTCATACCTCAGAAAATTTATCATCGGGTAAACTGGCCCTGCTGCTTTGTAAGATTTTAGTCAGCTGTCTCCTCGCCAGCGGATCGGAGACCCTGGATGCGTCATAGGCCGCAGCCTTTCTCCAAGATAGCCTCTCGAATTTCGAGCTCAGAGCCAGCTCGTCCATCATAGGTCTTCGATTATGTTCTGTTATGTTGGTTACGAACTTCCACTGGGCCATTGTGACTCTGAATTTTGAATTTTGAGGTTTTGTAACAGTTGCAACAAGTCGCTGTGGTCTTCCACTGTTTTGTATGTGTACTCGTTGAACTATTACGTAGACAACTGAGCGATTCCATGGCTCAACTAGAGTGAAGTCACTAGCGGAGTCAATATTTCTTGAGATATGTCTCAATTGTTTGATAATTAAATTTTTTGCGGGTTTGATTTTTATCCTTGCGAAATCATGTCATTTGGAGGAATTTGTAACTTTCACGAATGAAATACTCAAGTATGTATTCATTTCATAAGGAAAATTGATATTTGCTGGCGGGATTTGACACTGGCTGTCTTATCTCCAGGCCACACACTCAGGTTTGAGTCGCATGGCGGGCCTTCGGATAAGTCCTTGGCCAACGTCAGAGACAAAAGCGGGTCGAGCTAATGATGGTGTGTGCTGAGTCTTGACGCAAAACGTGTAGGAATGCATTTTAGAGAACAGACTTAGGTTTGACGGGGAATGGTTTATATAAGATCTATATGACTCACCTATAGCACATTCCGGATGCTTCTCTGTCGTATTCTCTCAAGAACTGCATCGCTTCTCCCGAGTTCGTGTTTGTACCCTGGAAGAGGAGAAGTACTATAAAAACAGCTGTTAGATGGAGGAATCGACTATTTCGATAAAGCGGCACGACACGAGAACCCTCTCATCGTGGCCGCCGGAAACTATACAGCCGATCCTGCGTACCAAATGGTAAACAGTCGACGTCGCCCAAAACACGTCATCTCGGATCCTCCCGATCGACTAACGGTGCTTTTATGTAACCCAAGCACCGTTCATCGTTCTCATTGAACCCGTCGCTTGCGACAAAGGGCTCAGCGAGTAAATTAACCCACAGACACAGCCCACTGAGTTTCTCGCCGGATCTTCTCAGTGGGTCGCGTTTCGGTCGGTCCGGTGGTAGATTCTGCGAATCACGGCTCTTGCTAGAGTTCGTGTTAGCAACATCGTCAGGTTTGAGCCCCGTGAGCTCACCTACTAGCCCGGCGACGCTGACATGGTTTCTCTAGATCATCAGCTTAGGTAGGAAAAAAAAAAGGAATCAAGGACTCTTTTCGGAGTACCTTTGAAGGACATGTTATAGCGATCACAGAATACCGTGGAGGGGAGTTCATTCGAAAATGCCTGAATTTTGTAACACGTATCTGGAATTTATTTTGCCTCTTTATTTGTGGTGGGGCGTATGGCAAGCTCGCCGTGATAGGTACCTACCATACCAGCATCCTGCTTATTCCTATCGCGAGCCAGTTTTGCTTTCCAGTTTCAAGGCAGAGACAGAGACTTCAAGCTCATGTTGCAGGCTGGGTAGTGGCATCAACACACAACCGCACCAGGTAGATCGTGAGTTGGTGGTCCATTTACACATGCCTAAAGCGTCAAACGCGGCTTTTATTCGTTGACAAAAAAGCGAAGAAAATTGTTGATTCGTGTACCATACGAGTACATACATAAGTTTAAAATAATACTTGGTTCCGCTATGTGAGCGAAGTAACTGCGACATTTTCGTGCAGCCTTGGCGTTTGATGCCTCACAGCGGAACGGAGGCACGATTTTTGCGTTTCAAATTGTCTTTATAGACGTCGCGTGAAAGACACCGCGTCAATTATGTGGCTCGCTGAAGTCATCCCACCCCATTGGCGATGTTTGTTGATTATAAAAACGACCTGATCCAGTATACTGTCCGTAAATTAGTTTAGGATTCTTCATATATATCGCGTATTTAGTCTATACTAATATTATAGAGAGGAAAGATTTGTTTGTTTGTATTGAATAGGCTCCGAAACTACTGAACCGATTTGGAAAATTCTTTCACTGTTTGGAAGCTACACTATTCCCGAGTGACATAGGCTAAAATCTTTTTGAAAAAATGGGATCCTTACTAAAGCTCCAATAATGTAACCCAAGGTGTAAAAAATTACGAACGTTATGAGGTAACAAACATAAAATCTTATGTTACGGACGCTTTTCCCGGTTAGGGTACCCCTCCGCATCGTCTCATAAGGAACTTCGTTCCAAAATATTGTTATTTTCATTAATATGGCGGAACCTGAAACGTGCTAACGGCTTCTGGACATCATGAGCCGATCCTCTTAGGTTAATAAGAATACGTCTTTGGTACGGAGACTGCTTCATGACAAAAAGACCAGTTATGCGACTATAAGACCAGATTGTATATTGCACGCTTCAAAGCGCGTGTTTGTCGTAAAGTTCTCCAAAGCTTGACCTTCAAGAAGATTACCGGATATCCTTTTCAGCAGAAATCGTCGGTATCATAACGATTATATTGTTATAATAATAATGTGCTTTATCGCACTATGTTGGATTTAGACGACATAATGAATTTAATGATAGTTATTGTATTGTTCTCTTTTTATTATTGCTAAGATGGGTGGACGAGCTCACAGCCCACCCGGTGTTAAGTGGTTACTGGAGCCCATAGACATCTACGACGTAAATGCACCACCCACCTTGAGATATAAGTTCTAAGGCCTCGAGTATAGTTACAACGGCTTCCCCACCCTTCAAACCGAAACGCATTACTGCTTCACGGCAGCAATAGGCCGGGTGGTGGTAGCCACCCGCGCGGACTCACAAGAGGTCCTACCACCAGTAATTACGCAAATTATAATTTTGTGGGTTCGATTTTTATTACACGATGTTATTCCTTCACCGTGGAAGTCAACCGTGAACATTTGTTGAGTACATATTTCATTAGAAAAATTGGACCCGCCTGGGATTCGAACACCGGTGCATCGCTCGACACGAATGCACCGGACGTCTTATCCCTTAGGTCACGACGACTACAGAGACTTCTCGTTGGGCAGAGAACGGTTATTGGAGTCTACATAAATCACAGCCTTAATGGCTTCAAAAATGAGTTCGAATTCTCATTCGATTGAATATCAATCACACGACTACTCTGCGGTAGAAATATGCTAGATTATCATACACGCTGAAACCGATGGTACGATTAGGGACGCAAGGCGAACGTGTCTTCCCTTTTTTATGATTGATGGATTACTGGTGGCCCGGACGCCTTTCCAGTTTCAATAGGACAAGTGGGCGAGTAAAGGCTCAGACAGGAGGGGTGGGATTAGCCTACAGCTACCCGAGCGCCTCCGAAGGAGAACCTAACAACTCAAAAGCAGCTGTTTCGCGAATGAATCTACTACCGGAACGGAATCGCGACGCGTTGAGGAGATCCGGCGAGAAACTCAGCGAGCTGATGTATGGGTTTGGTTGCACGTCGAACTCATCACCGACGTGTCTTCCATTGAGCAGAGGTTTTATTTAGCAGACTAACGCACAGCCGAAAGACATTGTTTGAAAATTGTATTCATGCGAACGTTTCATGTAAATATTGTTAGGACAATTCAGATTTTTCTTCACAATATATATATCTTCTATTGTACGATACATAGAAGTTGAATTTGAAGTCGTCGTGGCCTAAAGGATAAGACGTCCGGTGCATTCGTGTTGAGCGATGCACCGGTGTTCGAATCCCGCAGGTGGGTACCAATTTTTCTAATGAAATACGTACTTAACAAATGTTCACGATTGACTTCCACGGTGAAGGAATAACATCGTGTAATAAAAATCAAACCGGCAAAATTACAATTTGCGTAATTACTGGTGGTAGGACCTCTCGTGAGTCCGCGCGGGTAGGTACCACCACCCTGCCTATTTCTGCCGTGAAGCAGTAATGCGTTTCAGTTTAAAGGGTAGGGCAGCTGGTGTATTATAAAAAGGTGAGTCCTTAGAACTCATGTGTCAGGGTGACTTAACACTAGGTGGGCCACAAATAAAATAAAAAAGTTCGTATCTGACGATAAGGTTTCGCGATTAAGAAAAAGATTTTATCATGGAGGTCGTTTGTGAACACTTGATAAATACATTTATATTATCTTAGAAAGGTTTACTGATTCATTTTATAGTTTAAGACAATTTTTTTAATTTAGAATATAAAGAAATTATAATCGGTTTTTATTGCTACATAGATGCATAGGGTTCTATTGCAGACAGCCGCGAAAACCATTAATAAAATTTATAGCAAACAGCTAAACCCAAGCAAGCGTATAGTTAATTAATTATCTGAGTACTTTTCTTATAGATTTTTCACTTACCATTCTGTAGTATTCTTGTGTTTTCACATGTCGTGTGTAGAAAGCAAAACATAGGCACAACGTCGTAGCGACTTTGGTTCCCATTTTAAAAATTAAATATTGATCATTCAACACAAAACATTTATTACACTATATTACTAATTTATTATTTTAGAAGATACATTTATTTTATTCTACAAAATATGTACCTATTTTTGGTCAATTTTAGTTGAGTTTTAATTGGTTATTTAAAAAAAAAACGAATAATAAAATTCCCGCCAAATTAAATTTGACAGTACAATTTTTTTTTTCAGTAATTGACAAATGGATAACAATATGTCCGTACTAGGTACACCCAAAACTTTACTACGACGTAATGAAGTTTGAGAAATCTGTCTCCCGTTCGCTTTCTTGTCGTCGACTGTAGTAATATTTCCGTTGCTTTTGTTTTCTACACGGTTTGATGAGCACGTGTCGGTGTACGTAAGACAACAAAAGTCTTGCGATTATTTTTGATCCAGGCATAGGTCTTTGAATTAAAAAGCTATTTAACATTCACCGCAAAATCCTTGAAATTTATTTGAGTATTTCTCTGTTTTCAAATGGAACATAAATACCTACACATCTTTTATTTCGGGGTCAATTTGTGTAGACTAGAGGTCCCGCAGTAGTCGAAATTCGACTATAATTAATTGGAATTGTAAGTTTGTACACTATTATGATTGTATTTTATACTTCTATAATTACAAAATTCGCCACTATAAAAAATATTAACAAAGACAAACAATATTCAATCTATTCTCAATTTGACAACAGACGCCAAGAACAAAAGTTTGACAATAAATAGTATGCATGCGTGTCTGCGTCAAATACATGGTATGCAGTGTGTGTAATGTTTTCTTTATTGTTTTAATGTATCTTTTATGCATTATTTTTAAAAAATATTAGCATTGTGCACTTCTTCTATATATTCTCTATAAGTGTGGAAAATTTCATACTCCTCCGTCCGCGCAATTTTCGTAAAAAGGGATACAAAGTTTTTGCTTCACGTATTAATATATAGATATCTAAAAAGTAATCACTTAAATAGAAAGTTTACTAATAACCAACAAATGTCGCGAATATCTTGCACCTGTTTGCTGTTAGTAAAAATATATTATTGTATAAATCTCAAGATAGATTTTCGAATATCTTGTGGATCAGACGCGTGCGGCACACGGTCGCGTGCTCCATACTGCGATGTATTCTGACAATAATAATACAGAGGGTGCTTTAAGTTTTCTTTAATTAGAATATCTGACTATACTTATTATGTGTTTTAGAAGTTTGGTATGCGATAATCCTAAAAAAACTCCGTTGCATCAACGTCGGGCAGTTCCTGAAAAGTGATTTCGTGTGATTTTATTAATGGTTACAGCGTAAAGTTTACTATATAACTGATTTACGGCAGCAACAAATATGTGAGTCCGTTGAGTTTCTCGCCGGATCTTCTCAGTGCGTTGCAATTCCGATCCGGTTTTTTTTTTTCAAATATAGGGGGGTGTAGTGTAGGGGAATGACAGCCCGGCCCCCTTAGTTGCTTACTATGCAGTTGTAGTATTGAGCAATGTACGTTAGTCAGTCAGTGGTTAACGTGTAGCGATCCACCGCGGTCGCTGACGCTAACGTGTAGCGATCCACCGCGGTCGCTGACGCGAATAAACATGTAATCATACTCAGTGTTTTATTGACCACTCCGATGAGGTTTCCGGAGGAGAGCACACAATAAACCCTCAACATCACTAAACCTCACAGATGCATTCGGGCAGCTTTTTTTTACATTTTTTATATGGGTGTTAAGCGGTTATTGGAGCCCATAGACATCTACAACGTAGATGCGCCACCCACCTTGAGATATAAGTTCTAAGGTCGCAAGTATAGTTACAACGGCTGCCCTACCCTTCAAACCGAAACGTATTACTGCTTCACGGCAGAAATAGGCAGGCTGGTGGTACATATCCGTGCGGACTCACAAAAGGTCCTACCACCAGAAAAAAGGAGGAATGAGGCTTGTGGAGAGTACTGAGTGGTCGGCGGTAGCTTGGCTGTGTCCTTGCCATTGCTGAGCTCCATGAGCAACGGTAACTGCTCACTATTATGTGGGTCGCATACTCGTCTGCGTAGAAGATCAATAAAATAATCCTTACAACCAGAGTTTTTACAGTGAAATTTGGAACGTTACTATCCTCTAGAATTTTCGTAGGGTGTATACCAGACCAAACCAGACCCACCAAATCAGACCCACGTCGGCCATGACGAGATTAAACCATAAACGCGGTTTTAATTATTTTGGCATTATCATAGCATGTCATTACAAATAATCGACTTCGATAAAGCGGCACGATATGAGAACCATCTCATTGTGGCCGCCGGTAACTACATTCCCGATCCTGCGGACAGAATGGAAAGCAGTCGACGTCGCCCCAAACACGTCATTTCGGATCCTCCCGATCCACTAACGGTGCTTCTAGGTACCTCAAGCACCGTTCATCGTTCTCGACGAACCCGCCACTTGCGACGAAGGGCTCGGCGAGTAAATTAACCCTCAGACACAGCCCACTGAGTTTCTCGCCGGATCTTCTCAGTGGTTTGCGTTCTGATACGGTGGTAGATTCTGCGAAGTACGGCTCTTGTTAGGGTTCGTGTTAGCAACGTCATCAGGTTACTAGTTAAGGCGACGCTGATATAGCCTCTCAAGGCTATCAGCTTAGGTAGGAAAAAACCAAATGATTCAAGCACAGACACATCTACGACGATACATAATCTGTGATACGATCATTTTAATCACCCGTCGAGATGTACTGAAGATTTACGATCGCATTCTTCCCGTTTAAGTGTATTCAAAACTTTTACAAAACACACATACTATTTGCGTAATTAGATTTACATGTCATCATTATTTGTAAATTTTTATGATTCACTGCTCGTTTAGATGTCACTGATTAATTGATTTGCACGAATCCAGACGGGAACTTGGGGAGGATAAGCCAACTGGGGCAGTAAGGAATTTTCCTATCCTGGCTATTAATAATTTTTTTATAAATTTAAATTAAAAATAGTGTAAGATAAAATGATTTTATTGTAAAAAAAAGCGTGTGGTGCATGGTATCAGTGGTTATAAATATTTTATGAACAGATATGAGCAGAAGGGTTATTTTGATAATATCCTCAAAAGCACCCTACGCTTTAAAATTTATTTTCTATTTTTTAGTTGGATTTTCTATAAAAGTGTATTTTGTTAGTTTTTTTAAACTATTCTTTATTTATTGTATGAACTAGTGAACGTATTCTCCATTCAGCAGATTGAGTGGTTACCAGACTCCATCTCCACCACAGCGTGATGAATAACGACTGAATCATTCATGAAAACCGGTACGCATCTAAATCTATATATATATAAATGAATTGGTGTTCGTTAGTCTCGCTAAAACTCGAGAACGGCTGGACCGATTTGGCTAATTATGGTCTCGAATTTTTTGTGGAAGTCCAGAGAAGGTTTAAAAGGTAAATGAATATGAAAATGCTCGGAATTAAATAAAAATAACAACAAGTCCTTTTGTTTGTTTTAAGTTTATTTTATACAAAAGTTTAGGTCTTTTATTTATCGATTGAGGCACTACGAAGTCTGCCGGTCCAGCTAGTTTTTAAATAAATAAAAAAAACATAATTTTTTTCCTCATACATTTCATTTGAATTATCTTCATTCCTAGTTACGTCGTGGAAGTCAATCGTGAACATTTGTTAAGTACGTACGTATTTCATTAGAAAAATTGGTACTTGCCTGCGGGATTCGGACACCGTTGCATCGCTACGTACAAATGCATCGGACGTCTTATCCTTTAGGCCACGACGCCTTCAAAAGTCCTGCTAAGTCCAAGACCGCGTGACGTAAAGCTTTATCCAAAAAAATCCCTAAATCTCATTATGCAAGTACCTTTTAGCCACTTGAGCCACAATACAAATTAAAAAAAAAAAACTAGTTGAAACAATCTATTGTAGTCAAACAGGTTAGTTTGTGAACAATGGAGAGTATTCGGGCCGCATCCGAGGATTGTGTTGCCTTTATATGAATTACTAGCGACCCGCCCTCGCTTCGCTTCGGAAACATTAAAACACACATGAATACAAAAAAAAAAATATTTTTTTTAAAAAAAGTAGCCTATGTTCATCAGGGACAATGTCGGCTTCTAATGGAAAAAGAATTTTTCAAATCGGTCCAGTAGTTTCGGAGCCTATTCGAAACAAACAAACAAACAAATCTTTCCTCTTTATAATATTAGTATAGATACTTGAGCTGTTACATACTGGTTGCTTTTGTGGTTTTAAGCCGCGACTTCCAAACCGTGTGTGTGTGCGGTATTGGCCACCTGTGACAGAGCTGCTAGATGTAGGTATCATTACACGTAATGTTTTCCAAGTCAATGGATTTTATTCATTTATTAACGTAACACACTGTTTGGGAAATCGATGTTTTATTTTTATTTCGTACACTGGTGAAAGAGCTGACAAGCCTGTATGACCAGGAAGGGTGGCATTTGCTAACAGCTGCCGGAGCGCCTCCGAAGGAGACCTAACAGCTTAAGAGTAATTGGTTCGCGAATGAACCTACTACCGGATCGGAATCGCGACCCACTGAGAAGATCAGGCGAGAAACTCAGCGGGCTTGTCTTTAAACAAACTAGACTTTACTTTCAAACTACCTATACTACAGCGTGCTTCGATAAAGCGGCACGACACGAGAACCCTCTCATCGTGGCCGCCGGTAACTACATTCCCGATCCTGCGGAAAGAATGGAAAGCAGTCGACGTCGCCCCAAACACGTCATCTCGGATCCTCTCGATCCACTAACGGATTCTAGGTACTTCAAGCACCGGTCACCGTTCTCGTCGAACCCGTCGCTTGCGACGAAGGGCTCGACGAGTAAATTAACTCTCAGACACAGCCCACTGAGTTTCTCGCCGGATCTTCTCAGTGGGTCGCGTTTCCGATCCGGTGGTAGATTCTGCGAAGCACGGCTCTTGCTAGGGTTCGTGTTAGCATCGTCGTCAGGTTTGAGCCCCGTGAGCTCACCTACTAGTTACGGTTACGCTGGAATAGCCTCTCTAGGCTACCAGCTTAGATAGGAAAAAAAAAGGTTAAGTAGTAAAAGTAAAAGTTCGCTCATATTTGTATAGGATGGGATCGTTTGCGTTCCAACTGCATACAAAATTGGGTTAACTTTTACGTTATCGAGAAAGTTAAAAAACTCGCACTAAAAACACTGTTTCACAAAACTATTTCAATGCGTCTGTTTTGAATACGCATCTAAAAATCGATTAGGCAATGGCGCGTAACGAATTGAGGGGACGCGCCTATGATAATTACGATTCAAAAATATAATGTTGACTTCTAAAAGTCGGAGGTCAGAGATAATTATTATGTATTAATACAGGTGTGCTTTTTGCTCAGTGCGAGTTTTTTAACGTTGTCGATAGCGTAATAGTTAACTCAAATTTGTTTTATTTTTATTTTATTTATTTTATTAGGCTCACAATACACATCACAAGCTAAAGATATGTCGTGGATAACGACTTTTAGTTGTCGTGGATAACGACTTTTAGTAATATTAAGACGGTGGTTTTGATTATTATTTTAAATGATGAGATGTTGTTTTGATAAATATCACAAAATGAAGGGTAGACTACGTAACGCCACAGTATAAAATGGCGGTACGTGGACAGAGTCGTGGCATTTTCCGAGTCAGACAGTAATTCCGTCCGTCTCAGTCAGTGAGTCTCAGTCAGTCAGTCAGTCGGTCTGTCGGTATGTGCAACGAAACTGTCGGTTTATCCTGTCATTGTGAAAGTTGTGTGTGTTGAGTTTCAATAATTATTATTGAAAAGTTTTATTGACTAAACTGAGTTCAATCGAATACGAGCGATGACGGAAACTACCGCTCAGCCATCCCTGACGCGTGCTGACAGATACATAAAAAACACAAACAAAAAGAAACAAAATCTGGCTTGCAACATAAGTTATGTGCGCACGACAAAACAAGACATATAGTGCTGAATTTGTATAACAACGTTCCTTACAATTATGACAAAACAACACAATAACAAAAACTAATCTAACGAATAATGTAAGGAAAAAAAAAATTATTCACAATATAATACATTAAACAATTACATTAACCTACCTATTAATAAAGTGGAGGATGCCCTTGAACATTTTTCTAAACGTAACCAGCCTACAAGTAAAAATATCTAACTCAGGTGACGACCTTGCCAGTTCGTTATAGGTACGACACATTCGGGTAATGGGATTATAGTAAGATATATTGTTTTTGTAAATTAGCAATGTTTGCAGTTGGAACGTTTGCTGCTAGGGGCGCTATTCCAACTGAATACGAATTTGAGTTAACTATTACGGTATCAAACGATAAAAAACCCACACTAAGCACAACGGTCAGGTAAAACTATAAAAATAATAATATAAATGAGCGATAGAGAAACCAGGAGCGTAACGACAAGTTCTTTTATTTCATGGGAAAAGCGGGTAAAAATGGCTGGCAACGTTTTTTTATTGACACTATCCCCTGCGTTGGCTTTGGCTGGTGGCAGTGGCTTTTTTTTTTTTTTTTTTCCTACCTAAGCTGATAGCCCTAGCGGCTATGTCAGCGTAACCCTAACTTTAGTAGGTGAGCTCACGGGGCTCAAACCTGACGATGTTGCTAACACGAACCCTAGCAAGAGCCGTGCTTCGCAGAATCTACCACCGGATCGGAAACGCGACCCACTGAGAAGATCCGGCGAGAAACTCAGTGGGCTGTGTCTGGGAGTTAATTTACTCGTCGAGCCCTTCGTCGCAAGCGACGGGTTCGACGAGAACGGTGACCGGTGCTTGAAGTACCTAAAAGCACCGTTAGTGGATCAGGAGGATCCGAGATGACGTGTTTTGGGCGACGTCGACTGCTTTCCATTCTGTCCGCAGGATCGGGAATGTAGTTACCGGCGGCCACGATGAGAGGGTTCTCGTGTCGTGCCGCTTTATCGAAGTGGCGCATGGACGCCGACTGAAGATACTTACTGATGGACTCTAAGTCCAGGTCGTCATGGAGGTCGACGTTCCTGACGAACCACGGGGCTCCGACGGCTATCCTGCAAAAACGGGATTGAATAATTTTAAATGTTTTTAGGTGTATGCGGGCCGCGTGAGCGAACACTACACTTGCATAGGTCATGACGGGGCGTATGCAAGTTTTGTAGAGTGTCACCTTATTTCTAAGGGACATTTTACTTCGCCTACATATCATCGGGTAGAGACGTCCTAGAATGAAGGCGGCACGGTCGCGTACCGTCTTAATGTGGGGGCGGAATGTCATCCTACTGTCGAGGGTGACGCCTAAGTATTTGACCTTCGGGGCCCACGGTATGGGCTGGTCGAACATCGTGATTGGGCGAACGGCGGGGGCGGGGGTGTTGACGCGCCTAGTCGGGAGAGGGATGCTCAGCGTGGTGTTCGGAGGGCGACCCCTTTTGAAGAGCACCGCTGTGCTTTTCGTGGGGTTGATGTCGATGCGCCACTTCCGGAACCACTGTCCCATGGTGGTAGCTGCGGTCTGAAGTCGTCGATGAAGCAACGCCTTCTTCCTACACGAGTAGTAGATGGCGGTGTCATCGGCGAAGAGCGCCAGATGGGTCTCCGGAGACCGGGGTATATCATTGATATACAAACTAAATAGTAACGGGGAGAGGGCGGAGCCTTGCGGGACTCCGGCTGTGACGTGACGGGGTCGGGAACGCGTTCCCTCGACTCGATATCGGAACGAACGGTTCGACAAGTAGTCTCGTATGATGAGCACGAGTCTGTCTGGCACTCCCATGTTATACAGTTTGTATATCAAACCGTTGTGCCAGACTTTGTCGAACGCCTTCGCTATATCGAAGAAGAGTGGCAGTGGCGGAAAGAGGCGTGTTAATATTTAGGAAATATGCTGTCATCTGTCGTCGTTGCGAATTGAACTCAAACTGAAGTATAGGAAGCACTTATTTATTCCACACGCACCTTAAAATCGTAGACATTAATAATCAACTGGTTTTTATATCTTTGAACCTTTTAAAAGGTAGAACGCAATTTTTATCATGACGTTTATCTCTCCCTCTGACAGCCTGTCTTTTTTCTTAGGGATGTCTCCCGTTGCTAGTGCTGTGTGTGAAAAACTATTCACTACAAATAGGACAGGGCTTTTTTTATTATTTTTTTATTGCTTATATGTGTGGACGAGCTCACAGCCCTCCTGGTGTTAAGTGGTTACTGGAGCCCATAGACATCAACAACGTAAATGCGCCACACACTTTGAGATATAGTTACAACGGCTGCCCCACCCTTCAAACCGAAACGCATTACTGCTTCACGGCAGAAATAAGCGAGGCGGTGGTACCTACCCGTGCGGACTCACAAGAGGTCCTACCACCAGTAAGCTTGGCGGCATGGCTGCTGGAAGGACATGGCAGCTGACGTCACGTTCCTTACAAAATGCTTCTTTATCTCTCCGGTGACTTCCAATCAGGATTTTCAGTCTAACTTTCCCGCGAGTTGAGGTTATATAGTTCTATATCTAAAAAGCCGTGAGCCCGCACGGGTTGGTACCAGTATCTTGTCTATTTTTGTCCACGATTATAATTTCTTTGTGTGAAGAGTCCAAGCTTTAGCATGAATTAATTGCCTTTCGTAAAAAGTCTTTCGTATCGTTTGCTTATATTCTACGCCTTTTTTTCTTCTTATGAAAGGCAATCGGTTTCTTGTGATCCTATTATTTCCAGTCTAAAATGGATTTATATAAACACTTATATTTGGTATGCAATGCGTGGCAACAAACACGTTTGCGAATCGTAGACAATTCAATGTTTTATTTCCACGTGGTAAATTATAGATGGCAGAAGGAGCAGCATCTGAGTATATTAAACAGTGTCCGCTCAAAGGGAGCCAATTAAGGTGGCGCCACAGTCGCAAGTGGAAAGATTCCAAAAACAACTCCATAAATTACCATAGTACACTTCAACCCATCCAACTTGACTCTGTTTAAAACTGCTATATTCACATAATTTCCACTTCCTACACTGGCGCTATTTCGGTGAGTCTTCCAACAGCAACTTGCTGTTGGTGATGATCCTCCTTCCCTCTCCCTCCATATGGCACAATTTATAAAACACAATTGTACAATTCGAAAGATTATCGTGAACTTTTTTTGTATACTTAGATGGGTGGACGAGCTCACAGCCCACCTGGTGTTAAGTGGTTACTACACCCCTTATACATCTACAGCGTAAATGCGTCACCCCCTTAAGATATAAGTTCTCAGTATAGTTACAACGACTGTCCCGCCCTTCAAACCGAAAAGCATTACTGCTTCACGGCAGAAATAGGCAGGGTGGTGCTACCTACCTGCGCGGACCCACAAGAGGTCCTACCGCCACTACTTTGAACATTATGATCAAATATGAGTCTGGTATGACTCAGAGACGCAATAGAAGGCTTTACTGGAACTTAAAAGTTTGATGGGGCTAAAAGGAATACTTACGATCCAATATATGTGCCAAAATTGTACAGCTAAAGCATATAGAAGCCACAAGGTACCCTAAGTAACTTGAGTCGACCGATGGCCACCGCCTTCGGACATGAGGTCAAACTTTCAATTAAATTCAAATGTCTTTGAAACCGGACCATCTGACTTCACGGCAGAATTATTCTGCCTTATTCCTAAATTAATAGAAATCATTCGAAAATTAAGTTAATCCATCAATATTATTACGATGTAATTTTTTGATTGCTATTTTCGTCTCAACATTAATGTTGTTTCGAATGTTTCTAGTTTTCGTATAGACCAGTAAACGCAAAATTCCTGATCACGCAGGAGCCAGCCATCCTCGACACCCTAGACACGTCCTTACGGATCCATCAGATCCTTTCCAAACCTTTGCATTTGTAACGGACGTGACGTCAGCTGTCATGCCCTGCCGCCAGCCAAGCCGCCAAGCCATGTTAACACGCCCCCTTCCGCCAAAGCCAACGAAGGGGGGATAGTGTTAATAAAACAAGCCATGCCGGCCATTTCTACCTGCTTTCTGCTTTCTCGCACAAATAAAAGAACTTGTCGTTACGCTGTTGGTTTTTTTTGTCACATCATTTGCAACACATTAGACGCCTTCATCTCTAATACTAGGAGCAGGCTTAGGGACCCCGGTAACTGTACACGTCGAACTCGACAAAGAGGTCGACATGCAACCTAACCCATGTATCAG
This sequence comes from Bombyx mori, assembly GCF_030269925.1. Classification (NCBI taxonomy): domain Eukaryota; kingdom Metazoa; phylum Arthropoda; class Insecta; order Lepidoptera; family Bombycidae; genus Bombyx; species Bombyx mori. Next base: position 891,463 of record NC_085108.1, on the reverse strand, counting down.
CGCGCTGAGTTTCTCGCCGGATCTTCTCAGCGGGTCGCGATTCCGATCCGGTAGTAGATTCATTCGCGAAGCAGTTGCTTTTGAGTTGTTAGGAGGCGCTCGGGCAGCTGTTAGCTAATCCCACCCGTCCTGGCTGAGCCTTTGCTCGCCACCTGTCCTGGTGAAACTGGAAAGGCCTCCGGGCTACCAGTAACCCTTCAATCATTAAAAAAACGCGAAATTTGACGGTAAGTTTTTTTTATTTATTGCTTTGATGGGTGGACGAGCTCACAGCCCACCTGGTGTTAAGTGGTGACTGGAGCCCATAGACATCAACAACGTAAATGCGCCACCCACCTTGAGATACAAGTTCTAAGGTCTCAAGTATAGTTACAACGGCTGCCCCACCCTTCAAACCGAAACGCATTACTGCTTCACGGCAGAAATAGGTAGGGTGGTGGTACCTACCCGCGCGGACCCACAAGAGGTCCTACCACCAGTAGACTCAAACCATCACACACAGCGCTATTTCGGTGAGTCTTTAAACAAGCAAAAACAGTACCGTTAAGTTTTTTTTTTTTTCATTACCTTAGTAAGCTGACGAGCGGAGAAGAAAATAGCCAAAGGCAGAGCACTAACAAGATGATCAGACATTATTGAGAGGACTGTTGGACATAGCATCCAAAAGCCGATCGATCCTCATGGAAAGACTTACATACGTGCACTCGAGATCCTCAGTACTCCTCAGATCCTCAGATGAGCGTACGGCCCACTCGATGGTGAGTGGTTACCGTCACTGATGGGCGTCAGCAACGCCAGGGTGACAGTCAAACCTCTGCCTATTTGCTACATTTCCGTCTCTATTCAAACTCACCTGACTGAAATCCGTGATGTGATTGTGGGCGACGTTCAATTCATACGCGTATGTGTTCTCGTCGAAGGCGCTCCTATCGATGACCGTCAGGTTGTTGTAGCGCAAGTCCAGCACGGTCAGGTTGTTGCAGTTCTGGAAGGCCTTCGGTTCGATCTTCGAGAGCTGGTTGTGGGAGACGTTCACCGTCGCCAGATATAGGTCCGTGAAAGCCTGGGCTTCGATCACGGTTATCTCGTTCTCCGCCAAGTTTATCGTCTGCGGAACGTGTTTGATGTTTTTTTTTATTGCTTAGCTGTGTGGACGAGCTCACAGCCCACCTGATGTTAAGTGGTTACTGGAGCCCATAGACATCTACAACGTAAATGCGCCACCCACCTTGAGATATAAGTTCTAAGGTCTCAGTATAGTTACAACGGCTGCCCCACCCTTCAAACCGAAACGCACCACCAGTACCACCAGTAATTACGCAAATTATAATTTTGCGGGTTTCATTTTTATTACACGATGTTATTCCTTCACCGTGGAAGTCAATCGTGAACATTTGTTGAGTACGTATTTCATTAAAAAAATTGGTACCCGCCTGCGGGACTCGAACACCGGTGCATCGCTTCAACACGAATGGACCGGACGTCTTATCCGTTAGGCCACGACGACTTCAGAAGTGGTTTAAATTATGTCTAAGGCTCGGGAAAAACCCAAGAAAACAACGTAATAAATTAATGTTTAATGTAAGTACTGCATTTAGGGTTAGCTGCAACAATAGATAGTTTTTTCGTCTAATTCGCAATTTCCTGTTTGCACGGGTGTTAATATTTGAGCGGGTCACTGTGGGTAGTTTTATCCAAATAATCGATTTTAAATATCGATATAAAATGTTTAACATTTATGTAAACTAAGGTGACCAACTCAGGCCGTTTTCCAATTACAGCACAAGAGCGCATTATGCGGCATAATGCTCAACTAAGCTTCAGCATAATTCGGCATTGTGCGTCACTGAGTCGCATTATGCTCTGTAATTGGAAAACTACCATTAAGTAATGGTTAATTGCGTTAAATGTTAAATGTTAATGCGCTCTTGTGCTGTAATTGGAAAACGGCCTCATTATACTGAGTTTTGTACTCTTTTTTCGCAAACCGTACTCTTTTCAAATCCTGTACTCTGAAAGTACTCATTTGTATAATTTTATACTAATTTGTATTTCTAAAACTTTTTTTTTTATTTTGTTACAATTTATTTCAATATTCATTAAATATTTAATATTATTTTGACAGTGATTTGAATTTCGCGCGCACGTATTGCTGTAGTTTCCGGCGCAATTGGGAGGCCGTATTATGTACCCTAGATAGATAGATACTACAGACCTCTTTTTCTAACAACGTCAAAATTACCTATGAAATACTTGCAAAGTGTACCTACTCTTTTTGAACAAAAAATAGTTGGGTCACCTTATGTAAACAAACAAAAATATGTACCTACTTTCTCAGTACACTTGATGGTCGACATTCGGATCATTGATACTTAAGTCTATGAATTACAATGTTTAATCGTTAAAATAATCAGTCTTTTCGCAATTTTACACGTTAGCATTACAGTCTGTAACGCTGGCTTTAAAACTTCTTAACTCAGCGACGATAACAGTCTTTACAAATACGCGACACCCTTACATACTAACACGAAGTGTAGGTAGAGGTCTAAATTACATACCAATCATGTATTAACCGTAGTTGTATAGTAAACAGTTGTATATGAGTCGACTATTATCAAAGCCGGCAATGTGACTTTTGGACAATTATTGGTAAATCAGAAAAACGAATTATTGACTTTGTATTCCATTGGCAGTCACAAAACTCTTCTGAACGACATCTTAGATAAATAACAGGTTAAGTATTAACCTTTATTTAATGCAGGTTTTGAACCGTATTCTTTGAAGGAGACGATTATATTCAAATCAATCTGTATTGACATATCAATAACATTTTTTTGTCCAAATGCACAGATTGCCACCTTTGATAATAGACGACTCATATTCACTTCATGTGTACCACAGACGCGATTCCCTCGCTCACCTTAGACAAAAATATCATAATTGCAAATCGTAGGACACCCTTCTGTGGCTTGCGAACCGCCAATGTGTCGGAGGTTGAGAGCAACCGGCCAATTCATTTTGAAGATACAACTGTTTATACCTTTGTTTGTGTCATTTTACAAAACGTTACATTTTTGTTTGGCCATAAACATTGTTACAATTAAAAAAAAAGCAACAATTTTAACATTTGAATCCGTCATACTCAAAGAAATGAAATTTTCCCGCCAATCTTTGTTAAATATTTCTGTGATATTAAAATAGAGTTGGGCGATAAGGATTGATGATGAAGAATTTATGTTAAAACATAAATCATAACTGTAGAGGATAAAATCCAATGAAAATCTGTCCCAAGATATTTTATTAGAGACCACATTTACAAGATATTTAAAAAAATGGCTTAGTGCTTGGAGAATATATGAGGCGCATTAGTTATTTGATTTTTTTTTTTATCTCAGCCTGCTACTGCTGAACTAATTTTTTTCTTCTATACTATTAATCTCGAGAGGTTAGATTCACAGAACTAGTAGATGAGCTCATGGGGCTCAAACCTGACGACGTTGCTAACACTAACCCTAGCAAGAGCAGCTGGGGATAGAGGGCGGGGCATGTCGGAAACTGACTAAAACCTCCTGTCGCTCAACAACCCACGTCCAAACCTCGCATGACTCAGAACTCATGAAAAGGCAAAGGGGGGAAGTGAAGCGTTAAGTGCGGAGCACATCTCTCCCATCACTCTCCTTCTCGGGACGCCGGACCGCCAGTCGTCGGCGCCACGACCATCAGTCCTCTTAGTTGGCAGGCTATCCGAAGCCTGCCTAGATGGCGCCGGTTAGAGTGAGTTATCCTACGGAATACCAACCAACGTGGGTCGAGGATAGCTGGCCTTCCACCACCCGGATGCTCTTGCGTAAAACGCGTGCAGAGCAGCTTGCACGTCCTTCTTAGGCCCTCCTTGCCGGTCCCCAGACCGACATGTGAGAGGGACCCGAAACACTTAGAAGGCCAGAGCTTGGGCGAGATTCGCCTCCCTAGCCCCCGCTCGACGGCGGCGGGCCTCTCACCCGCCCCGCCGCCTCCTTCTGCGAGATGGTGCACTCGCAGAAGTCGAGCATCGCCTTCAACGACTCGTCGTCGAGCATCGATGCCATAACACTCGGCAACGACAAGTTGTTTCCTATTTTTGCGACGAGGTCACGGCGCCACCCCTCCCATGCGGGGCAGACGACGAGCGTATGCTCCGCTGTGATACTGAGACCTTAGAACTCATATCTCAAGGTGGATGGCGGCATTTATGTTATAGATGTAACCACTTAACACCAGAATCTACCACCGGATCGGAAACGCGACCCACTGAGAAGATCCGGCGAGGGCACTGAGAAGATCCGGCGAGGGCACTGAGAAGATCCGGCGAGGGCACTGAGAAGATCCGGCGAGGGCACTGCTCAGCATAGGCCTCTCCAAATGATGTCCAGTGCTTAGGAGACTGCATAGGATTTTCGTTTCTCAAGGATTGAATGGGCTAAGTTTTAGTAATAAAGTATTGGTCCATTTGGCATATTTATGTGAAGATACAATTGAGGAGGTGGTTAAGCGTCATAATCCATAATAAAGAATGCGCTTATCACGCTCTAGAATGTTCTACTCAGAAACAATACAATCCTCATAGGTGAAGCTGGATAGAAATTGCTTTTGACATCATCAGATTAGATCAGGCCCCTTATTATAATGTAGTCTCTATTAGATAGTTCGGCATTCTCTAAATATTACAATTTCGGATAATTATGACTATTATAATTTACACCCTAAATCATAAAATCGATAATGACAAATTCAATGATGAAATAGTGTTTTAATTGCTATCTCAATTAAAATAATTGTATTTAGGTGAACCGAGATAATTTTTGAATTAGGTTGATATTGTTTAAGCTTTCAGAAATTATTGCAATAGTAACTGTTTACTATGAAATAAATTGTTTTCCTCGTTACAATATTTATGGCAAGACTTAGTAAGTCATAATTGTGACTGAAATTTCATATAAACATTGGATTGGATGTTCATAAGAAGATGTTTCGTTGTACATTTTGATCACTTTGTACGGTCTGAAGGGTGTCATAGTTATTCAGGGCCTGGTTTTTTTTTTATACAAGAAAATGTTACCACAGGGCCGTTCAATGTGTAGATGAATGAGAACACAGCGGAATGATCTTTACAAGTTGTAACAAGATACTTTTTAAATTATTTACACCGACTATTCTTCATACTATTATCAAGCCTTTCCTTCTTCACTTTCGATTTTCTCATCAGGTTTATCTACTATTGTATATTTTTTCTTCTTTGATATATCAATGTTGTGTCTACGTTTCATATGTTTTTTGAAATTTGAACCGTTCGTGAAGTCTCTTTGACACTGAATGCAATTGTAGGGCTTGGCTCCGGTGTGCTGTCTCAAATGCAGATTCAATCTTGTTTTAAACCTAAACAATTTATTGCAGAACTCGCATGCATACGGCATCAAATCTGTATGCATAATGGAATGAGATTTCAAGTGTCTCTTCATACGGAAACTCTTCCCGCACTGTTCGCACACAAACGGCTTCGATCCTGAGTGCAACACGAGGTGGGCCTGCAGGTTCCCCCGAGCCCGGAAGGCCAGAGGGCAGTACTCACATTTGTGCGGTCTCACTTCCTCGTGAATCGCCAAATGGTTCACCAGGGCTCCCTTCGTAAAGAACATTTTACCACATTTGTGACAGCCAAAGTCTCTGGTTCGTTCCATGTGGACCTTTTTGTGTTGAATTAGATTACTTAATGACTTGAAGTCTCTGCTGCACATATCACATTTAAGATTGTGAGGCCTAATTTTTGTCGATCTCCTACCGCATTTTTTGTAAGAGTTTGAATATGCGATCATGTGATCTTCTAAAGATTCCGGCGTATCAAATTTCTCACCACAATTGTGACAGTAAGTCTTGTAAACATGTTGGTGTGCCGTGTTCCTATGTTTCTTTAGTTCACTGATTGACGGTATATATTTATTGCAGTATTCACAGTGGTAATTTAACATTTGATTGTGACTTCGGGCATGGTTTATTAATAAACGATAATTAGAAGATATTTTTGCACAGATCAGACATTTTGATACAAAGCAACGAGCGTGTTTCTCTAAAGAATGTGATCGTAGGGCTGCTATGGTCATGCATTGGGCGTCACAGTTTGCACAGAGGCTCGTGTAATCATCCCAGGTTATATCTTCCGATGTAATGTGTACAATGTTTTTTAGTTTTTTTTTCTTTTTTTTCTTTTTCACCCTTGTTTGTAGCAATGGTATGTCGCTGTCAGTTTCAATGTCACTTGTCTTCTCGATTTTTATTTCATTGATTTCTATGAGCATTTCATCTTCAAAATTATTTGTGGGCTCGTCGGATTCTTCTTTTACATTAGCCGCGGTCAGGACCTCCCACTCGCAATCGATAGGACGACCAGCGTCCTCATTAGGTGTATGCACTCTGTTATCGCAAGAAAGGATATGTGCTAATTTCTTTTCAGCGGCTCTTTCATTTTCGAAATTATTTGTGGGCACCTCGGATTCTTCTTTTACGTTGGCCGCGGTCAGAACCTCCCAGTCGCAATCGACAGGTCGACCAACGTCCTCATTCGTTGTATGCACATTGTTATCGCAAGAAAAGATCTTTGCCAATTTCTTTTGAGCCGCTCTGACGTTGTGCAAAAATATCCACGTACGTTCTAAGGAGTCGAAACACGCGAAACAAATAGCGTTCGGTAGTAAATCGTTAGAAACATCAACGTTTATCCACTGCATTTTCTTTAATATTTTAAAATTTATTCCGTCGACATCTTCAGCGGCTAAAAGCTGATTGTTCGAAGTCGCTTCAGCGCAAAGCCTGCAATAGCTTTTCTCTTCGGTCATTTTTACTGTAATAATATTTACACCAAATAGTTTGATATGATATTGAGAATGAAACACAATGCAGCATTTCCGTAATTTTTTACGTTTGCTGTCAAAAGTGTCAAATGTCAAACTTCTTTTGTTTTGTCTTGGTTTTGTCAGTTTGACAAACATAAGGAATAATGCCCGTTATGCCGCATAATTTGTTTAAGAAAGATTAATAGGCAAGGGGCAAAATCAATTGAAATGCAATGAAATTATGTAAAATAAAATAAAAAAAAGTTAAAATTATGATGTAAATTACTTAAACTAAACAATTAAGGCGCATATTTGTGTGTATATATTAGTTGTGGCATTTAATTGCTAGGAAGCGCTGCGAGCTTAGAAGAAAAAAACAGTTAACTTTCCAACTAAACCTTTGTTACTGCTTAAATTTTTAACAGAATTTGAATAATAAAGTATTATGAGAGTATTCAGTCGGATTTATATTATTGTTATGCATTTTGTATAGAACTAAAATGGTTCGAAAATATCATAATTTTATTACTATTGATATTATTATTCGATGAAAAATATTTAAAAATATTTGTATATTGCTTAAAAGAACACTAGATATTTGTCAGATGCCTGAATCTCGTTAATGGCAATTTCAAGAAAACTCGAATACAACAACAATATTTGGAATGTCGGTCTACCGAACAATTGCATCCGTTTGGTGGAATATCCTCCCACTGTCATTAAATTTTCGAAGATGTTACTAATTTGCTCTCGAATCTGCGGTAAGCTTATTAAAAACAGATGGCACTGATAGCAATAGCAGTAAATATGTTAAATTTGTTCCTTCTAGAATTATCTATGAAAATATTTATCCATAAATGTAATTAGGCCAAGCTAAAACAATAATGAACATTTTGGTTTGTTTGTCAATCGAAATTCTTTTAATTTGTTTAGTAGTTGTTCCATTTGACTCCATACAGAAACGGGCTGTTCGGATGGTCGATAGTCCCGCTCTCGCGGATCGCTTGGGACCTCTGGGTCTACGGAGGGACTTCGGTTCTCTCTGTGTTTTATACCGTATGGTCCATGGGGAATGCTCTGAGGAATTATTCGAGATGATCCCCTCATCTCCTTTTTATCATCGCACCTCCCGCCATTGGAGCAGAGCTCATCCATATTATCTGGAACCGCTGCGTTCATGGATAGTGCGTTTCCAAAGATCTTTTCTGCCATGTACCATCCGGCTTTGGAATGAACTCCCATCCCATGTCCTTCTTCAAACGAGGCTTGCGGAGAGTATTTAACTGTAGGCAGCGGCTTGGCTCTGCCCCTGGCATTGCTGACGTCCATGAGCGACGGTGACCACTTACCATCAGGTGGGCCATATGCTCGTCTGCCTACAATGGCAATAAAAAAATTAAATAAAAAAAATAGCTTATCATTACTAGTATAGTAGTGTAGTATTGAGTTTATGTTTATGATATAATCATCTTTTTTTTGGAAATAGCAATTTAAAATTATTCATAAATATCAATAACAAAAGAATATATTGTAATACATACAATAATTCTAAGCTTTGCATGAACAACTTGTATCGAGCCGCCAGGCGTGACAACTTGTATCAAAGTGTTGCAAGGTGATTTAAATAAATGCACTACGAACAAGTAAACGAAAAAAAAAATCGACTTATTAATATTTACTAGACGATGACCGATATATTTTTTTTGTTTGTTAAATAATACAAATAAACAATTCATTTTCTTGGTCTAACCTTAAACCAAACGCTCATTGGCTTCGGGTGACTTAACAACGCCATCTGCTGAAATAGCTTTAGTGTTATTGTGTCTTTAAAGCAGTTTTTTTCTCTCAATTATGAAAAATAGTATTATTATTCACCAATAGATGTCAGGAAGAGTCATGAAGTTGATTATCGATAATGTTGATTATTGAAAACACGAATAAAACAACATTTACTGAAAATAAATCGTAGCTAGATCGATTTATCGCCCCCGAAATCCCCTGTATACTAAATTTTAACAAAATCGTTGGAGCCGTTTCCGATATTCAGATTATTCATATATACAAGAATAGCTCGTTTAAAGGTATAAGATATTTTTGAAGTGAAACTTCTTTATCGGCGTTGGAAAAAAATTTACCGTCACATTTTTCGGTTACGCGTCACATTTTTCCGTTACGCGCCATCTTTTTTGTATTCATGTCTATGATAATAAAATCCTTTTGTTTAAACTTTATCTAATTTAACTTTTTTGTATTCATGTCTATGATAATAAAATCCTTTTGTTTAAACTTTATCTAATTTAACTTTATTTAACCAATTTCTAGAAAGTTGCATGTAGATCATTTTTCGAAAAATAAGGCCATAAACAAGTTTCACTTCTTACGTGTGTACACTAGTACACGCACACATTTTTTTTTTCATTATACATGCAATTAATAATTTCTGTATTGTGCTTGAGTCGCAAACAAAGATTATCCTTACGATTTAGTCTCGTCATTTGCAAACGACGGAATTAATGTAGATGTGTGAAAGGCTATTTGGTTTAAGCGACAAAGTTCATATAACCGCTCGGTACCGCGCGGAACTACTTATCGCGCGGTACAAGATTAATCTAAGCAGTGCTTATTGTTCACATAATCGCGCGGTGACGCGCGGTACCGCGCGATCATGTGAACTTAGCCTTAATACATGACATTTAGGCTAAGTTCATAATAAAATATGATCGCGCGGTGCCGCGCGTAACCGCGCGGTGGTAGCGTTCACATTACAGAATGTACGCGCGAGAGTCTGGCATCAACATTGATTGAGAATGGACGTGGAGGAAGCAATTTGCTTATTAATTTTATACCGAAAACTGAGACGTCGGAGAAGAAGACAAAGGCGATACTGGGTGCATCCTATTTTAATCGAAAGACTTTCTTCAAGCCTTTTTGTAACTTTATATCCCGACCTGAGACTACACGAATAAAATTCTTTTACTACCTAGTTTAAGATGTCAGTTGCATCTTTTCATTTTTATATGATTGCGTTGAAAACTATTTAAAATCGATAGACACGATATCGTCTTCGCTAGGTACTCATTTTTCTTTGATCTATGCGTCTGTCCGTCTCAAACCGCGCGGATCAGCTGAACAGGTAGATACAGTTTTGCAGAACTTGTACCGCGCGCGCCACGCGCGGTACAAGAACCTGCGCGCCGGTCGCAGCGCACCGCGCGTTACCGCGCGGCAGCGCGCTGTTATGTGTACAATAAATACTGCTTAAATTGATCTTGTACCGCACGGTGAGCAGTTCCGCGCGGTACCGCGCGGTCATGTGAACTTAGCCTTATCTTTGTGATTAAAAGTGCATTTTATTTGCATAACTCAGCGGGCATTTCTTTTATTTTTAATACCTATTAAATTTTTTTTAAATATTAGATTTTTTTTAAAATATTCACTTTTACAATGTGTATTATAACGTAACGACCGAGCAACTCATTCCCACTTTGTGCAATCTTCTAGCAAAATTTCGATCCGGTGTTAGATTCTGCGAAGCACTGCATTTCCTAGCGCCGAGGCCAGCATTTTTTACATATTTTTTATTGCTTTGATGGGTGGACGAGCTCACAGCCCACCTGGTGTTAAGTGGTTACTGGAGCCTATACACATCTACTACGTAAATGCGCCACCCACCTTGAGATATAAGTTCTAAGATCTCAATATAGTTACAATGGCTGCCCCGCCCTTCAAACCGAAATGCATTACTGCTTCACGGTAGAAATAAGCAGGGTGGTGGTACCTACACGCGCGGATTCACAAGAGATCCTACCACCAGTAATTACGCAAATTATAATTTTATAATATGTATAATTCTCTCAGGTTGAGCCCGTGAGCTCACCCACCCGTCCGCTTGTAGCTGGAATAGACTTAGTGAATCTATAGGGAAAAAATTACAGAGATGAAGTCATATCTTCCGGTAAGAAGAATTGTACAGCCCTACATAGAGACGCTGACCTCAATAGACAAAGCCTTGGTGTTTTGTTAAAAAAACTCACCTCGGTGGGAGGCCAAAATCATGTAGGTCACGGACTCTACTGATCACCGAAAATCAGGGCCGTAAGATCGTCAAAATATTCAGTGCAATCAAAAAAAAAAAAGGTGTGACAAGATTTAAAAATATTAAAATGTCAACTGTATCAGAACATCTGTACCCAAAATGTATTCTTACGACACGTACTGATGCTTCTCGCAAGGATAACTTCTAAGATTTAATTATTTCGTAATTACTATCTTGATGTACGTATGGAAGACGTGTCGTTTTAACTATCGCCAGATCAGCGTGTCGTGTTATAAGCACTTACGAAATATTTATGAAACTTTCACAAAATTCTTTTAAATTATGTAAATAAAACAAAAACATTTCGGATCCGGGGCTCAATTTAACATTAGCGTAATCAAATGCCACTATACCGGTGTTCGAATTCAGAGGGAAGTATAAATTTGTCTAAGAAAATTCATAATGTAATAACAATAGGCATTTAATGAGGAATACGTCATAGCTTATGTCAAAGTCATGACAAGTCAATAAAAATGGCGGCGAAAACTAAATAATAGTATTAGAACGTAAGCCGCTTATTTATAATTATTTTACGTTCGTCTCACTGTTATTTTGTTAGCACAAATCTCCGGAAATAAATAACGGGGAGTTTTTGAGCAGAAAATAGTATATGTTTTTTTGTCTTTGCCAATTTATATAAAGAGTATTTATTTGTATAAGTTGCTTAAAAGAGAAAGCCGTAATTTTATCTTTTAATCAAATAACCATCTGTTTCATAGTCGAGTGATATTTCTGCTATATTCTTTTCGAATCAAGGACATTGATCGATTTTACGGTCTATATTCCTGTAAATATTAACATGTTACTTGTTTCCTTTTATCAATATACGCTTTTAACGTTCGCACATAACTCAATGACAGCGTAAATAAATTAAACTAATTCTCCGTGATTTTATACACATCCAGATGTTTTTCTGAAATGAGACACAGCGTGACTAGATTGCAAATAGTTTCGGTTGGTTTCCACTGTTGTTTTCCAGTTTGGTTTTTTTTTTTATTCCTACCTAAGCTGGTAGCCTAGAGAGGCTATTCCAGCGTAACCGTAACTAGTAGGTGAGCTCACGGGGCTCAAACCTGACGACGATGCTAACACGAACCCTAGCAAGAGTCGTGCTTCGCAGAATCTACCACCGGATCGGAAACGCGACCCACTGAGAAGATCCGGCGAGAAACTCAGTGGGCTGTGTCTGAGAGTTAATTTACTCGTCGAGCCCGGTGAGAACGGTGACCAGTGCTTGAAGTACCTAGAAGCACCGTTAGTGGATCGGGAGGATCCGAGATGACGTGTTTTGGGCGATGTCGACTGCTTACCATTCTTTCCGCAGGATCGGGAATATCCAGTTTGGAAGACTATCTTTAACCTATTGCATGGGACTAATAGACGCATCTCTTTGTGTACGAGAAGAACCCGGGTTAAGTACCGAAACTGCAGAGAACTCTGTCTGTAGTGTTTGTAGGACTGGAGACTCGATGTAGGTAGGTTACTTACTGGTGGTAGGACCTCTTGTGAGTCCGCACGGGCAGGTACCACCACCCTGCCTATTTCTGCCGTGAAGCAGTAATGCGTTTCGGTTTGAAAGGTAGGGCAGCCGTTTTAACTATACTTGAGATCTTAGAACTTATATCTCAAGGTAGGTGGCGCATTTACGTTGTAGATGTCTATGGGCTTCAGTAACCACTTAACACCGGGTGGGCTGTGAGATCGTTCACCAACTAAGCAATAAAAAAAAAAAAGTTCGGATCTGTGTCTGTTCAGGAGAAGAACTCTATATAAGTACGGAACTGAGGAGAACTATCTATAGTGTTGTAGAATAGAACTAAAGAATAGATGTAGGTCGGATCTGTACCAGTTTAGGGGAAGAGCACTGGAGTCGTTTAGTGGGTGGGCCCTAAAATCCTTGGGCCCGCGGTCTGCTCACAACACCATGCAGATCGTTGAGTCTCACATACCCCGCGCGCCCCTTTTGCGCGAGGACCACGTTGGAGGTTTGGCGCCTACCCGAAAAAAAAGGGGCATAATTTTTTTTTTTTTTTATGATTGAAAGATTACTGTTGGCCCGGAGGCCTTTCCAGTTGGACCAGGATAAGTGGGAGAGCAAAGGCTCAGTCAGGAGGGGTGGGATTTGCTAACAGCTACCCGAGCGCCTCCGAAGGAGACCTAACAGCTCAAGAGTAGCTGCTTCGCGAATGAATCTACTACCGGATCGGAATCGCGACCCGCTGAGAAGATCCGGCGAGAAACTCAGCGAGCTGATTCATGGGTTAGGTTGCACGGCGAACTCTTTGTCGAGTTCGACGAGTACGGTTACCGAGATCCCTAAGTCTGCTCCTAGTGTTAGAGCTGAAGGCGTATAATGCAAAGGTTATTGGATCTGATGGAGGGGCATAACACTGATTCAGTACGGTGATGCGAAGAACTTATAATGACGATTGGATACGTACACAATAAAAATAAACGAATATTATGTAAAAGGTTTGCAAGCATTAGGTCAGTGACTTTAGTTGTAACATCCAATTTGTATTCAATTCAAAGCGGTAATGTAATACGGTGCCAACATCGTAACGATGTCTCCTATTGATTAAATCGCCTGAGCTATGAATGTATTTTTAAAATTAAAATCTTCCGCAAGAAAATTGCGCTCCCAGGAATTGGATCTGAGGCTTTGGTTCCGTAGCGCTCGACACCGCAACAGATAGCATCTTCAACTTCATCCAGAGCCTTTCTGGGCGGTTTTGATTTCCTCGGCACTCTGAAGGCGTCGTGGCCTAGAAGATAAGACGCCTTGTGCATTCCTGACGATCAATGCGACTGTGCCAGTATTCGAATCCCGCAGGCAAATCGGCAATTGTCTAATGATTTAAATACGTACTTGACATATGCTCAAGTTTGACTTCCACGATGAAGGAATATGATTGTGTAATAAAAATGGTGGTAGGTAGGTGGTAGGCCGTCTTTTGAGCCCGTACGGGTAGGTTACCAACTAACATAACGCCTGTTTTGGAGGCCAAGCAGTATAGCGTTCCGTTCTGAAGGGTGGGGCATTATTGAACTGGGTCTTAGGACTCATGTCTTGAAGGCATATAATAATATATTGTAGATGTCCAATAATTAACATCAGTTGGAGAGTAGTTATTAGTAAAAGCTTGGAGAGTAGTTATTAGTAAAAGCTCTTTCAGGGTTTGGGTTAGATCATAATGGCTTTTTACAAATGCTGGTGGACTATACCTAAGCCTTGGAATACGATGTGTTTTTCTAGAATAAATCAGGGGGCCAGTTGACTGGCGTCCTAGTAAATGGTAGGAGAGACTTCATATTCAAATGGGTGGGGCGTATGCTGAGAGGTCGCTGGTAGATACCATCAGCCTCCTTATTTTTACCGGGAAGTCACGCGTTTTCAATCGACGCCCTGACATTATGTCTCAAGGAGGGAGACGGCATTCCGGCGGTGATGTCTCTGTTATAAGGTAACCATTTAAATACCTTTGTGACCGGTTTTTAAATCCTCCTCGTCTATTCATCGCAAAAGACAGGTAATCCTGGACGAGTAACGAGTCACGAGAGTAATTATTCAGCAAGATCGTGCACCTCGTAAACTTGAGGTCGTGAATTTAATGTACGTAACGCTAAATGAGTCCATGAGTCATTGTCGCTGCAATTTGTTGGTCAACACCAAAATGCACTTTTCCCCCCCTACCTATGCTGATAGCCTTGAGAGGCTATTTCAGCTTCTCTTTGACGTGTAGGTGAGTTGCTAACACTGACCCTAACAAGGGCAGTGCTTCGCAGAATCTACCACCGGATCGGAAATGCGACCCACTGAGAAGATCCGGCGAGAAACTCAGTGGACTGTGTCTATGGGTTCATTTACTCGACAAGACCTTCGTCGCAAGCGACGGGTTCGACGAGGACGGTGAATGGTGCTTGAGGTACCTAAAAGGATCGTTAATGGATCGGGAGGATCCATAATGACGTGTTTAGGGCGACGTCGGCTGTTTACCGTTCGGTCCACAGGATCGGGTATGGCAAAATGCACGATGGTTCGATGATGCACCATTACACCTGCGCATAGCAGCCCCGATGATAGCACAGAGGCCACGGATGGGTACAAGGAGCGTGGGGCGTCCTCCAACCAGGTGGACTGACGACTTAGTGCGCACGGCGGGAAGTCGTTGGATGCGGAAGACGGAGGACCATATTATGTGGAAGGCATTGGGGAAGGCCTATGTCCAGCAGTGGGCAGATAAAGGCTGATGATGATGATGATGATGATGATAGCAGCCCCGAAGTTGTAATAGTCGTTCTAATAATAGAGACCTCATTGTCATTTCTCACTAAAACAATATCTATTCACGTAAATCTACAAATGACAACAGCATTTTCACCAAGCCACACCTTTTCCCACCGATTATTAATAATACATAATGTAAATGCCGAAGTTTGTTTATCGATGACTAAGTTTAAAAATCGCCTAAAAATACCGTTTGTCTTATTGAAAATGCGACCGGCATTCCAACATACTCTCAGACCATTGAATGAACGAGAAAAAAACACAACATATTGTGCTTACGACATGTTACGGTTTTATTGACGCGGATGGTTCGTTTGCTGTTTACTATCGGAGTTCAGAAACAGCGTAATGTGATTTCAGGCACTCACACGCTGTAGACATGAGGTCGAAACATTAACTATTGCAATAACCGTTCTCTATCCACAGGTACCTACGACTGTCTGCTGACAGTTACTGGTGGTAGGACCTCTTGTGAGTCCGCACGGGTAGGTACCACCACCCGCCTATTTCTGCCGTGAAGCAGTAATGCGTTTCGGTTTGAAAGGTGGGGCACCCGTTGTAACTATACTTGAGATCTTAGGATTATATGTCAATGTGGGTGGCGCATTTACGTCGTAGATGTCTATGGGCTCTAGTAACCACTGCACACCAGGTCGGCAGTGAGGTCGTCCACCCATCGACGCAATAAAAAAAATTTATATAATTCTTTCCAAAAAAAAAATAATAATTAAATACCAAGCCACTTTGCTTGCCCGACATATTGTAGTGCAAGTATGTGAATGTATTTGTATCTACTAAAATTTAACTTTATTCATTACACGTTGTCTCCGCATTTTTGGGTCAGATTTCGGCAAACGGTCACCACATTTTACTGTTACTGAAGATTTATTAGTCGCGTTATGGGATTACCCCAAGCGTATGATGTTTCTTCGGGGATTTTTTTCTGAAGATGGGTAAGGAGCCCGGTTGTAGCAGTCACCGAAGGACAGACTTCACCGTCCGCCACCAGCATCAATGCCTTCTTTGCATGGAGGGATTTTTTGTGGCCTTTCTGAGTACTTCAGCCTAGGTGCAAGAACCGGACGCCTCGGCCGGGATAGGGTCTTAACAACTGCCCAAATGTTTCTAAAGGAAATCTGTCATAGCTCAGCCAGTGCTATAGGCTAGGCCGAGCTTCCATGCGTTTGATGCGTATGGTAACCTGTAACACGTTTTTTTTTTTATTGCCTGGAAGCATTGTGCATCGAGTGGTCCACATTTTAGATTAGACACGACCTTCAGTAATGAAGAGACCGACTCAGAAGAAGAAGAAGATGGGTGGACGAGCTCACAGTCCACCTGGTGTTAAGTAGTTTCTGGAGCCCATAGACATCTACAACGTAAATGCGCCACCCACCTTGAGGTATAAGATCTAAGGTCTCAAGTATAGTTACAGCGGCTTCACCCTTCAAACCGAAACGCATTACTGCATCACGGCAGAAATTGGTACGGTGGTGTTACCTACCCGTTCAGACTCACAAGAGGTCCTACCACCAGTGGTTCCTGCTAGCGTTATAAAGAGTGGCCTTCAACTGCACTCAGGGCGGGTCAGATAGAACCATCACACGGGCTTAAAGCGTCTGCGATGGCTGGCTCTTCCGTGAGTCAAATTGCAGTTAGCAGCGGCAAAGACAAGCGGGTGATTTTGGCGCAATTCCTTCTCTAATGCTGCCTAAACCTAAACCTGTTCTAATGCTCTAATCAAATATTCACGAATAGGTTCGAGACCTTCATCCTAACGTCCTTCGTACCACAGTTCCCTAACTATATCTAAGACAAAGAAGGATTGTGTTAAAGGACTCCTGGCTGACTTCCTATTAAAGGAGAGAAGGATTATGTTAAAGGACTCGGTGTGGACACGGACCTCGCGAGCAAACACCACACTCAATGCATACGTCGTTATGAGTCAAATCCATACTTTTGCCCCTTCCTATTTACTGTAGCCTAAAAGGCTATTCCGGCTTCTCTCGGATGGGTTGGTGAGCGCAACCATGAGAGAACTTGCTTACAATAGACCTAGCAAGAGTAGTGCAGAATCTAACACCGGATCGGAATCGCGACTCACAGAGAAGATCCGGCGAGAAACTTAATGGGCTGTGTCTGTGGTCTATGCCTTCGCCTACCTTCGCCTATATCTCTAGTAACTCCCTGGTAAGCACATAATATAGGTAAATGGGTAGACTAGCTCACAGCCCACCTGGTGTTAAGTGGTTACTGGAGCCCATAGACATTTACAACGTAAATGCGCCACCCACCCTGAGATATAAGTTCTAAGGTCTCAGTATAGTTACAACCGCTGCTTTAACCTTCAAACTGAAACGCATTACTGCTTCACGGCAGAAATAAACCACCACCCGTACCTACCCGTGCGGACTCACAAGACGTCCTACCACCAGTGTCAAAATTAACTTTATTTCTGTACGTTATGGTCCGCGAGGATAAGATTCGTTCGCATATCTGGAGGCGGACGGTGCTGTATTGCGTTTTAGTTTCTGTAGTAACAAGAGACTTCAAAAGCATTGCCTGTTGTTTAGTAAGATGTCCGACCTGTGCACTGATTTCAGGATATGCCTGCACTCTGAATCTAGATCTCTTAGCGTTTACCTCTAAAGTGGACCAGATAAAAAGTCTAACTGTAAACAATGGTTGAGTTGTACGTTGTTTTTTTTTTAATTCTACATACAGAGAAACCACAGAGCTGTATTTTCATGAGAAATTGTTATGAAGAGTTTTTTATTACGTTTTTAATGATGGATTTGTTTTGCGTAATTTTCACCGGGTTTAACTTTTTTTTCCCTACCTTTTCTGATAGCTTTGAGAGGCTATTTCAGCTTCTCCTTGACGTGTAGGTGAGCTTACGGCACTCAAACTGGGAGTGTTGCTAACACTGGCCCTAGCAAGAGCAGTGCTTCGCAGCAACTATCACCGGATCGGAAACGCGACCCACTGAGAAGATCCGGCGAGGAACTCAGTCAGTGGACTGAGCTCAATATGTCAAGGACCCATGACAGTGTACTAATTAATACGCTTTTATTAGCTTCAGACGTATGTATGTTTGTAACGGAATCTTTGAACATGATTTTGATCCCGTTCAAAACGTTGGATTAACTCGAAATTTGGTATACTTATTAAGGAACGATGACAATTCAATATTAAGAAAAATAAAAATTAAGAAATTAAAAATTCAATCATTCAAAAAAATATTTTTTTCTTACATTATCTTTAATTCAAATTTAATATTAAAAAAAAAAATGGATATTTTCGCCTAATATCCTGACAAGTAACGCCAGGATAATGCAGTGAACATTTTTTAATGTTCAATTTGCTCTTTACTTTTTTATTATTTATTTATTTGAATTGTGATTACCGAAGGCCTCATTAGATTTCCAAATTTCAGGAAAGTCTGTTAAAATATGCCCGTCTTTTCTTTTGGAATTAGGACGGTGCGGGAACTAGCACGATAATGTTTTAGATACAGGTAACCCTCCTATAACAAGGTAGATACGTTCCTACAAAGTCCCGTGCTGTGCAAAACCGTGTTATGGCACACTAGCTTTTGCCCGCGACCTCGTCCGCGTGGAATAGTTCACAAATAATGCATTAATTTAGAACAAATTTGGTTAGCATAAAAAACGTTATAGTGAGCCAACCTTAACATATAGACATATGATGTCGCGGATTTTTTGTTAGATCTTTTGAAGGGGAACAATTCTGTCATACATTATTTTAGCGAAACTTTAACCGTTTCAGCAGCGCACGCAGCGGAAGCTCTCAAAAGGGAAAAAACCTCGATTTTTAAACATTCTTTATTGGTGCTCCGCTTGTATTGATCTTAGCGAGATGTTATATAGCCTATAGCCTACCTCAATAAATGGGCTATCTAACACTGAAATAATTTTTCAAATCGGACCAGTAGTTCTTGAGATTAGCGTGTTCAAACAAACAAACTCTTCAGCTTTATAATATTAGTATAGATACATAGGTAAAAAATATTACCTATTATCTTCGGAGCCTGAAAAGACGGAGTCATCAAGTGTCCGAGCACCTGGACACCAGACCAACGTACTACTTTTTACTGGTGGTAGGACCTCTTGTGAGTCCGCACGGGTAGGTACCACCACCCTGTCTATTTCTGCCGTGAAGCAGTAATGCGTTTCGGTTTGAAGGGTGGGGAAGCCGTTGTAACTATACTGAGACCTTAGAACTTATATCTCAAGGTGGGTGGCGCATTTACGTTGTAGATAGATGTCTATGGGCTCCAGTTAGCACCAGGTGGGCTGTGAGCTCGTCCAGCCATCTAAGCAATACTTCGGTACACCATGACTTGACCGACATAAGGTCTCACGTGGGTGCATCATGATCATCAGCAGTGAGCGAATAATTAGAAGAAGAGGAAGGTCACTTATCCTTCGTCAAACGAAGTTTGAAGGCACTTCTATTGGATAAGCAGCGACTTACCTATGCCCCTCGTCTCGTCGTCCATGATCACAGGTGAGCACAGTCCATATACTCATCGGAAACAAACAAAAAAAAAGAGCCTTTATTTAATTTTACATAACGCATTGAATACGGCCCTGTTTCCAAAACGATCTTTGAACTTACACTGAGATGTTTATCGCGTACAGACGTTCCCAGAAATTGGAATAGTCGAAGCAAAAGTACTGTTATAGATGCTCCGATTCCTTGTAAGCCTTCACGTGTGGAGGGATTAGCCTCACGACCGTTTTTTTTTGCGTGTCTGGAGTAGATGTTATAGTCTTTTTATTGTCTTATTTGTTCAGGATAGTCGCTTGAGAACACCAGTGTATTTGGGTCATACCAACGCTCTCCACACCTTGCTATGTATGAGGATTGCGAGCTGTCTTAAATTCTTTTTTTATTTTATTTTTTTGCTTATATGGATGGACGGTTTCACGGCTTACTTGGTGTTAAATGGTTACTGGAGCCCATAGACATCTACAACGTAAATGCCCCACCCACCTTGAGACATGAGTGGTATGGTCTCTCTTTTAACAGTAAACCGGCTGCCCCACCCTTCAAACCGAAACGCATTACTGTTTCACGGCAGAAATAGGCAGGGTGATGGTACCTTCCAGTGCGGACTCACAAGACGTCCTACCACCAGTAATTACACAAACTATAATTTTGCGGGTTTGATTTTTATAGCTATGTTATTCCTTTACCGTCGAAGTCAATCGTGAACATTTTTTAAGTACGTGTATTTCATTAGAAAAATTGGTACCCGCCTGCGGGATTCGAACACCGGTGCATCGCTACATACGAATGCACCGGACGTCTTATCCTTTAGGCCACGGCGACTTCTAATTCGTTCATTCATCAAATTCTGGGTACATGCAAGCACTTAGCCCCGAAAAGAGAATGAAAACAGAAAGACGCAATCCTTTACGACTCAATCTCGTGCTTATTTTGCTCATTTGACATAAACTTAATGAAACAAACCGTTGTTTTGGAGTGTTTGTATTGATTTACACGCACAAAATCAATGATAAGACCGATTTGATAACCGACCAATGATGAGTTTTGATAATATGATGCCCTCATGACCTGGTGGTAGGACCTCTTGTTAGTCCGCACGGAAAGGTATCATCACCCTGCCTATTTCTGCCGTGAAGCAGTAATGCGTTTCGGTTTGAAGGGTCGGGCAGCCGTTGTAACTATAATTGAGACCTTATAACTCATATCTCAAGGTGGGTGGCGGTATTTATGTTGTAGATATCTATGGGCTCCAGTAACCACTTAACACCAGGTGGGCTCGTCCATCCATCTAAGCAATAAAAAAGGCCCTTCTGAATAATAAATAAGTGGTTATCGGTGCTCATTAAGACCTCATCGTGACCCGCAACAACTTTGGTATGCTTCATGTGGCTTGGAATTGCTTTTAGAAGTGCACCGGACGTCTTTTTCTTAAAAGCAAGACGGCTTTCGGAGGTTCATTTCTTAGAGGAGGGTCATTTACATCCTCCACATAGACCGAGCGAAGTCCGTGAAGGACCGAAGCACTAAATCAAATCAAAAATTAAAAACACGTAATTTATTAAGCTCAGATAAGTTTTAGTTGAAAACATATTTCAACAAGCTTATGCATAATTTTACCATAAATTGTATTATTTTGATATATCGCGCATTAGCTTCGACGAACGGAATATATGTATCTTTGGAATAACAGTTAAATGTATTCTGTGAGCATAGTTGAATGAACAAGGATAGTGTGGAGTCACCAGTTAACACCAGGTGGGCTGTGAGCTCGTTCACCCATCTAAGCAATAAAAAAAAAAAAAAAAAAGGTCGATGGTCCTGTGGTAAGTGACAATGAGTCATAAGTTCTCTTATTTTGAAACTGTTTTTTTTCCTACCTAAGCTGATATCCTTGAGAGGTTATATCAGCGGAACCTTAACTAGTAGGTGAGCTCACGGGGCTCAAACCTGACGACGTTGCTAACACGAACCCTAGCAAGAGCCGTGCTTCGCAGAATCTACCACCGGATCGGAAACGCGACCCACTGAGAAAATCCGGCGAGAAACTCAGTGGGCTGTGCCTGAGGGTGAATTTACTCGTCGAGCCCTTCGTCGCAAGCGAAGTGTTTAACGAGAACGATGACCGATGCTTGAGGTACCTAAAAGCACCGTTAGTGGATCAGGAGGATCCTAAATTACGTGGGAAACTGTGCGGCAGATGAGCATTGTAAGTAAATTGGCAACTAGCGCGTGCTCACGAACAACTTCTATGATATCTTGCCAGTTTCTGCCGCGAAGGGTGTTCCGGTCTGAATGATAGGATAGCTGTTACATCAAAAGTGATCGCTGTAGCTTATTGACATTGGCAATGCGGATTTTTTTTTCTACCTAGCTGAGAGCCTTGAGAGGCTATTTTAGCGTAACCTTAACTAGTAGGTGAGCTCACGGGGCTCAAACCTGACGACGTTGCTAACACGAACCCTAGCAAGAGCCGTGCTTCGCAGAATCTATCACCGGATTGGAAACGCGACCCACTGAGAAGATCCGACGAGAAACTCAGTAGGCTGTGCCTGAGGGTGAATTTACTCGTCGAGCCCTTCGTCGCAAGCGACGGGTTCGACGAGGACGATGACCGGTGCTTGGGGTACATAAAAGCACCGTTAGTGGATCAGGAGGATCCGAAATGACGTGGGAAACTGTGCGGCAGAAAAGCATTGTAAGGAAATTGGCAATTAGCGCGTGGTCACGAACAACTTCTATGATATCTGCCAATTTCTGCCGCGAAGGGTGTTCCGGTTTGAATGATAGGATAGCTGTTACATCAAAAGTGATCGCTGTAGCTTATTGACATTGGCAATGCGTAGTGAAGTCACTTCTAGCAGCATAGGGTTCGTTTTTACGCAATACTTTACCAACAATCAATCCGTGAGCGCTCGTGAGCCTTCCACAGATTTGGATTGAAGCTAAAAAGTTGCAATTAGTTTCCACCATTCAACACTTTCGATACTCCACACTCATATGTTTTTCGGTGATGTATTTACATATTTATTATCAGACGATTTTTTTTTATTAGTGATCATCTGACGTGCAAGAATGTCCTTGGCATTGTGCTGCCCGGGAGGCCGTGTTCAAGGTCTCGAGCCGGGATGGGCATTAGTATTTTGTGAAGGATCTGCCCGTACCGAGCCAAAGTCGGAATCGGTACTGTCGACAAAACAAGTTTTTTTTTCAAATAATTTATTTCACATAAATTTTTTTTTCCTTCACAAGTTGCGTAGTTATTATTTTACTATACTTAATAGGTAAGTTGATTATGTGAACTCATTTAAGCTATATTAGAAAAAAACCTAATTATTTTTTTTTTTTTACCTACCTAAGCTGATAGCCTTGAGAGCGTAACCTTAACTAGTAGGTGAGCTCACGGGGCTCAAACCGGAGTGACGCTAAAACTGACCCTAGCAAGAATAGTGCTTCGCAGAATCAACCACCGGATCGGAAACGCGGCCCACTGAGAAGATCATTGTTGTCACATGCATCAAACCATAAATTAAATAGTTTAAATTTATTTTCAATGTTAGATGTTTGTGATGTGGCAGTACTTATGTAAATAAATAAATAAAGATCCGGCGAGAAACTCAGTGGGCTGTGTCTATGGGTTAGCTAATTAAAGTGTCTTTAACGGAAGACTAATTAGTCTTTCGTGACCACGGTAGCTGTTAAGTGTTTGATACGTCAGGAATAATAAAGGTGGTGACAATAAAAAACGCGAAACTGAACCTTAACAGGAGATGTTCACGCCTATATAGTAATAAATAGCTAGTAAGTTTTTTTACTGGTGGTAGAACCTCTTGTGAGTCCGGACGGGTAGGTACCACCACCCTGCCAATTTCTGCCGTGAAGCAGTAGTGTGTTTCGGTTTGAAGGGCGGGGCAGCCGTTGTAACTATACTGAGACTTTAGAACTTATATCTCAAGATGGGTGGCGCATTTACGTCGTAGATGTCTATGGGCTCTAGTAACCACTTAACATCAGGTGGGCTGTGAGCTCGTCTACCCATCTAAGCAATAAAAAAAGTAATAGCCCCCTGGATTACATTACGGAGTCATTGAGGAAGACCGGAAGACGTATGGCACGGGGGACAGATGAGGAAGTTGGGGAGCTGAGGCGAATGTTGATGAGAATGAGGATCAATAGGAAGAATGGATTATCGAACATTACAGTGCAACAAAGGGGCTGAAGATGAAAAAAAGAATGTAGCGGTAACTATCATACAACACAAGATATTTGACAGATGCCTGAATCTCGCTTACGACAATTTCAAGATAAGCTTGCATATATACAAGTGCCGAACAACATTCGGACCGTCGTCTACCTAGCTATATCACTCGCTCGTTGGAAGATCTTCCCTTCACCTTAAACCCAATAAATCCATAAATAAATAAATTTTGCAATGATTCTTCGTTAATCGCAAATTTTGTACTTTATCTATCACGAAACATATGAAATAGTCAAAGTGCCTTCAATAACGTATTCGCTCTAATGTTTTTCCGGATTTGTTCTGCAAACGGTACCTGTCGTATTGCGAATTCGCATGCCGGTCGGGTTGATGATCCGCGCGTTTATAAAAGAGTGATCTGACATGTTAAATTTCGCATTGTCGAGCCTTCGGCGGAAAGCAGAAGTACATAAAATCCTAGTTTAGATTTTAAACAATTGTGATTACTTTTTTTATTTATATTTTTTTTTCTAACGCTACTTTTGTGTTTTAATTTTTTTGTGTTCGTCGCACACTGGTGAGTCAATTTTAATTTAGTTTAAAAAAAAAACAAACGAAATACTATGTTCTAAAATTTCTAATAAATATTGTACTAGACAATATTAGTTTGTAATTAAAACTTACTCATAGATTTTATGTATAGTTCGCGAAATCACCCCTCAATACCCCGACCTGACTCTTGGGCATCCGTCGTGGGGAGCGAAAGATCTATGATATATATGATGTCGCTCAATCAATAATAAGAAAGACGATATGGGTAAGAGGGGAGTGAGCGAAGAAATGGTATATGATAGAGGAGAATGGAAGGAGAAAACATGTTGCGCCGACCCCAGGTGACTGGGAGAAGGGCATGACAATGAAGATGCTTTTTTTTATTGCTTAGACGGGTGGGCGAGCTCACAGCCCTGGTCAGTGGAGCCCATAGACATCTACAACGTAAATGCGTCACCCACCTTGAGATGTGAGTTCTAAGGTCTCAGTATAGTTACATGATGTGTAATGAATAGTAAAATACGAAAATTGATAACGTGAAAATTGGGACCCCTGTGAGTCAAACGGGCTCAGCGTTAAGATATTGTTATTGTTACTTATTATATAGAGGGGTGAAAGGGTTGGTTTATGCGACATTTTCACAACTTCACAGGAGACTCCTGTAAAGTTCATAATTTTGGAAAAAATATCATAACAAAAAAAAAAAACCTTCTTCAGCTATCTAAGCTTTAGTTGAAGTTCAATTAAAAATATCGAACTGTTGATGCTGATACCAAATAAAACGCACCTTTAATTATTAAGATAAATGTCCCTTACCTTAATTTAAATACCCTTTCATTGCTCGATTTGTTATTTCTATGTGCGAGAGATCACTGATTTGTAAAATACATACAAAAATTGGCAGACTGTTGTCTGTATCGACGTTCAGACGAAAGTTACTGGTGGTAGGACGGCTTCTTAGTACGCTTGGATAGGTACCACCACCCTGCCTGTTTCTGCCTCAAAACAGTGATGCTTTTGAAGGGTGGGGCAGCCGTTGTACCTTAGACCCTACTTAGGACTCATGTCTCAATGTCTATGACATCATTTAGGTTGTTAATGTCTACGGGCTCCCGTTACTATTAAGTAGCCAACAGACCTAAGTAATAAAAGAAGTATTTTAAAAACACGTTAACAATGTTCGCAATTGACCTCCGCGGTGAAGGAATAGCATCGTGTAATATTACTGGTGGTAGGACCTCTTGTGAGTCCGCACGGGTAGGTACCACCACCCTGCTCATTTCTGCCGTGAAGCAGTAATGCGTTTCGGTTCGAAGGGTGGAGCAGCCGTTGTAACTATACTTGAGACCTTAGAACTTATATCTCAAGGTGGGTGGCGCATCGTTGTAGATGTCTATGGGCTCCTAAAAAAGCTACTGTCTGATTAACCTTTGCGTATACAGAGGACAAAATACTATATAATAAAAAAATTCCAGGTCTGCGAACATGGACAAAATTATTTCGAATTTAATATTGATATTAATGTGCGGAGGCCTCGTGATGTCTTACGACGAAATAGACGTGGAAGCTGATACAAATATCATGCTCAAAATATTGAGGGTAAGTCGAAATTGTACGGTTTTAAATGTAAGACGAATAATGTTGATTAAACCGTCGCAACCCACCCACAGGCCACTGAGTTTCTCACCGGATCTTCACATTAGGCTACGATTCTTATCCTTTGCTAGATTCAGCGAAGCACTGCCCTTGCTAGGGCTTGTATTAACAAGTCCTCTTAGGTTAAGATGCGTGAGCTCATTTACCAAGCCGGGTGTAGTTTGAATTTTTCCCTTGGTGGTGGTTATGGGGCGATCTGATGCGGTGGAGGCTGGGCCAAAAGCTACCGTGACTCTAGCGCGCTGGTACCAGGAGGAAGGGAAGACGCCTCTGCAATCCGCAATGCTGTCGTCACTGCCATCACTGGACATACTGTTAAAGAATAGCTCAGTCAGCAGTGTATCGCGTTCCGACCTTGCAGGCTGATTCTGATCCAGCGGGATATCGTTGTAGTATTGAGCCCCCCTTCTCTGTGACTTAGTGGGTATGGCCCTAAATTCCTTTTGGGTCTGCAGTCCCAAAAAAAGCCCCTTAATCTACCAACGATCAGGTAGGCAAAAAGCTATTGAGGCCAATTATGTCGGTTTTAATAAACCGTCAAAAACTTTTATCGGCTTTCGGTTCTAATGACTTTGGAACTCCAAGCGCTTGTGGTTCGGGCTGTGGACACTGCCAATAGCGGCTATATAATTTTCTATATTATTGGATTTGTATTCTTGAATGGTTTAATGAATAATATGTAACTAATAAGATTGGCAACTTGGTCGAACTAATCGATTCAAATCGACGCCGATAAATTTTGTGTGTTAACAAAATGTTTTATTACACACTGTGTAATAATATTTTCTAATTTTAAATTAAACTAGCTGTACCCGTCCGCTTCGTTGAGCGTTTAAAATTAATAATATTAAATTTCTCACCCCCGCAAAGATTCTCATCATTAACGCCCCCGCAACTGGTCTAGGGAGTCCAACACTCATATAAATATTAGGCTATCCATTAAGTACATGTATTTTCTACATGGATACCAAGTTTCAAGTCAATCGGATGCACGGTTCAGTAGTTATAACGGAACATCCGTAAAAACCATTGTAGATTTATATATTAGTATAGATTTATTTTAAACATCTTTTCTTGGTAACATTGAATTTTTTTTACAAAAAATTACAATCACACAGATAATATTGAATCGACCATAATTTGTATCTTTCATCTCAAGTTAGGTTTATTAGTATTATTTTTCACAGTTTTTCAAATCTATTGAATATGTTCACAGGACATGGCGAATCAAACAAAAGCTGACACTTTGAATTTGCCAGCGAACGCCACCTCTATCCGAGAGAACATCACCGATACCTTTAGGTAATGTGGAATATTAATTGCTTTAGCGCAACCAATGACTTGGCTGTGTGGTGTCGGCGTGGAATAGCATCAGCCCATCTCCTTTCGTGGAAGATATTTAAAAGAGAATTTGGCAATAGCGTACCAGTATACTATGATCACCAATCTGCTATGAATGATGTTAAGGTATAAGCCCTCAGATGTGGGGACCGCCATGCCTTTTTCTGGCTTGAAGCATTTTGACTGATACTGTGGTGCAGAAGTTAGCATCCCTGACTGTTGTAGGGTCGTGGGTTCGATTTCTACATCGAGTAGGCATTCGTGTGACGAACATGCTTGTTGGCTTCTTGTTTGGATGTTTATTATCTACTAGCTGACCCGGCACACTTCGTAATGCCTCAATCGAGAAATAAAAGACCTAAACTTTTGTATAAAATAAACATAAAACAAACAAAAGGAATCCGTCCGACGGGGGACACATCAAAGGAAAAAGAAAATTGTTATTTTTATTTAATTCCGAGCATTTTCATATTTTTCTACCTTTTAATCCTTCACTGGACTTCCACAAATAATTCAAGACCAAAATTAGCCAAATCGGTCCAGCCGTTCTCGAATTTTAGCGAGACTAACGAACAGCAATTCATTTTTATATATTAGAATATAAGAATACCTATATGTCAATATTTAAACGTATATGTAAAAATAAGAATATCAATTAAAATAAGCCATGACTTAAAAGTCTTAGTTACCAGGTCATAAAATCCCTTACAAAAACATATATGTCAGTCTCTGGTGCCCATAGCACAGGGTATCCTAATTTGGGGACGGATGACCATCCGTGATTTGTTCCCAGTTATTTATTTATTTGTTCCATAACTGGAACTTCAACGCTAATGTGTTGTGTGAAGATTCAGCAGATCTGGGATATTAAGTCGCTGATTTTTTAATTTTCCTACCTATTCTAGTAACCTTGAGGGGTTATTCTAGATTCACCGACCTAGTAGGTGAGCTCACGGGTCTCAAGCCGGGAGTATTGCTAACACTGGCCCTAGCAAGAGCAGTTCTTCGCAGAATCTACCATCGGATCGGAAACGCGACCCACTGAGAAGATCTGGCGAGAAAATCAGTGGGCATTCGTTGATTATTAACCAGACACACCCTCTAAAAACTTTGGCCTTAGACCTCTGATTTGAATTCAACGAAACTTTTATTATTTACAGTTGCGAGAACCGTACGTATGGTTATTATGCTGACATTGACAATGACTGTCAAGTGTTCCACGTGTGTCTACCGACTCAGACCCCGTCTGGACGAGCCGTCACGTACAGATACAGTTTTATTTGTCCATCCGAAACTGTGTTCAATCAGGTATGGGGATCTATATGAGATTTTGTGACGAGAATGACCTACTTAATTTTATTTATTGCTCAGATGGGTGGACGAGCTTACAGCCCACCTGGTGTTAAGAGGCAACTGGAGCCCATAGACATCAACAACGTAAATGCCGCTACCCACCTTGAGATATTTCGGTATAGTTACAACGGTTGCCCCGCCCTTCAAACCGAAACGCATTACTGCTTCACGGCAGAAATAGGCAGGGTGGTGGTACCTACCCATGCGGATTCACAAGAGGTCCTACCACCAGTAAACATGGTAAGGCGTTTTGTAAGCCCGCACGGGTAGGTACCGCCATTCTGCTTATACCGCTCAGGTTCCAAGGGTTTGACGGCCTTTATGCTATCTTATAGAGACTTTAACTGTCCAACCGGCATTCGCATTGTGCTGTCCACGGACTACTATGACCACATAGCGCCAGACGGGCCGTGAGCTCCTTCACCCATATATGCATTATTAAGTTAAGATTTCATGACTTCAGATTTCGCGCGTCTGATAATTACCTTAAGGTCCATCGCTTGCAACCAATAACACGAATAACGTTCAAAAATAATTTTAACAGCATATTTCACGGGAGCAGTTTAACTTAAGATGAGCAAAGAGGTATCTGAAGGCCACCATCAGGATGCTGTTTATTGTTATCTAAGACGAAAGAGTTTTCGACTTACTTTATCTTCATTCTAAATGTGTCTATCGAACGATGTCCTACGCTTTTTTATGATGCAATCAGCATTTATGAAGCCACAAAACTACTCAAACTACACAAACTAAATAGCCAAGCTCAGCTATTTAGTTTGAACATTGAACTTTTAATCATTATAATTGACATTTCCGTTTTATGTTTTAAGGTGCTGAGCTTATCTTATATTGCGATCCAATAGTGCTTTTGATGACTATTGAACATTGCCTTGGTAGCAAATCGGTGTGGATTGGAAGAGACCTATGTCCAGCAGTGGACGACCGTGGGCTGGTTATGATGATTGGTAGCAGAGCTGCTTCTGAGTTCATCCGTCTCATGGCAAGCCTAATGCGACCTTTCACCACATGATCTTCATCCCGTCTCATGATATGGCCATACCATCTAAGGCGATTTCCGTCATTTTGTCTGTGATTAATCCGACTTTTCATGTACTAAATAAACTAAATTTCCTATCCAATTTCCATTTTCAGGAAGTTCTAACTTGCACCAGACCCAGAGACGCGATCGAATGCGAGGATTCTGTGTTATATTACGATCTAAACGAGGAAATAGGGAAGGTGCCGAACAAAACTGAAGAGCAGCCGCCTGTCAACGCCCAACAACCAGCGAAAAGCAGCAGTCAACAGAAGGAAACCGAAACCTTACCTGCTACCAACCAGAGGAGGACACCGAACAAACGGAAACAGAGCCTGATCATTGAAAGCCTCATGAAAGAGGTCGTCAACGATGACTTGAGACAGAAGCTAATTGGATTCGCTGAGCAGCACACTGATGATATACCAGATAGTCCAGAAATACCTGAGGAACTCGGGCTTGAGGATGGAGCAGCGGTTTCTGATGAAGAAGCCGAGGGGCGGATAGCTTTGGAGCGACGAGTGGGCAGGAAACTGGACCGAGGCAGTTTCAGGTTTAGGGCTGACGCTTGAGTCGATTGGTGGACATAATGCTGATGGATTATCAAAGGACAACTCTCCAAATACCACTCGGCTGTGGCCAATTAATGGGTTATATGTGTGACGCAGATGACTACCAATAACATCCAAAAATCGTTACAAAGACAAAGACAATCTTGATAAAGTGGTGGTTACTAGCAAAGTGAAAGGACAAAGATCCGGTTGGTTGACAAGGCAGGGTTGGTCTGATCAGATCCGACCTACCCTAAATTCTAACCTCTACAATGCTCTCTAAGTAGTCGAAGACCCGACGAGGTGATACAACATCATGAGGGCGATATTCATGGATGTAGGTTATCACCTCATAAGTGAGGAGCACGATTGGAACAATTGGATTGGATTGGATTTCATAGATATGTCGTTTTTCAAACAAGATCCACAATATTCCTAGGCAGCGCGGTGTTGACTCTGCGTCCGTAAGCAGTTGTACACCAAAACCCATTCGTTGGACCACTGTGATGAACCTTTGAAGACATTAGCTTGTGTTACTGTCATTGATACTGCAAGTTCATTTAGCGGATATGTGCCAATTTCTCTTAGTAATAATTTTATTGTATAATTTACTTTTATTGAGTAGTCGGGTGCGTCTTTTGTGATTTTGTAAATAGAAATTTTCGAATTGTTTCCACGAGGAGAAATAAAACTTTGAATGATAGTTTTGTTGTTATTTGAGTTAAAGAGTGGGCAAATGTAGTAATGTGTATGTAATGTGACTTACTTAGTTTCTATTGAGTAGGTCAGGCTAATAAGTCTTTTAAGGTATAAAAATCGAAGAGAATAAAGCAATAGAGAACCAAGACACTCTTCTTTATTAGAAACTACATCGTGAACTTAACAACACTCAGCAGAAATACTTGCGTAAATACTGGTGGTAGGACCTCTTGTGAGTCCGCGCGGGTAGGTACCACCCTGCCTATTTCTACCGTGAAGCAGTAATGCGTTTCGCTTTGAAGGGTGGGGCAGCCGTTGTGACTATACTTGATACCTTAGAACTTATATCTCAAGGTGGGTGTCACATTTACGTCGTAAATGTATATGGGCTCTAGTAACCACTTAACACCAGGTGGGCTGAGAACTCATCCACCCATCTAAGCAATAAAGAAAAAGAACGCAGCTTCATTGCGTGTGACGTCATTTGAGGCCAAAACTTACAACGGAGTACAAATCTATGGTAAGTTAGACAAGACATTAAAATATAATTTCAATTAAAAGACATATCTATGTTATTCAAACATCTGTACTTTCCTATACCCCTGGCCTAATATAGAGCTTCATTCCCGAGGGACTAAAAGCGTGGGTAAAAAACACGCTCGCTATGCTTCGAATAGAAATGCGAAATAAGCAAACAGCCCGATCACAAGATACTGCTAGTTCGTTCTCTGTGAAAAGAAATGTAAAATATGAGATAGGTTTTTAAAGAAAATTAGACGGTAGTTAGAATAACATTCAAATGTCATAGCACCTTAGTCGTTCTGCGACCACGGGAGCTGTGACATATTTGAAATAATGTAATTTAGGATTGCTAAGAACAGAACGTAACAAAATAGTTTGGAATAGAGCGTTAAGATGTGAGTGGGAGACAATGGTGAGAAAGGAAAAGGAGAATGACAGAGAAAAGCAAGATGGCGTAGTCGATTGAATGAGCAAGCGTAAAAATGGTGTCAGCTAATTTTTAAGTATAACTAGCTGACCCGGCAGACTTCGTAGTGCCTCAATTGATAAATAAAACTTTTGTATAAAATTAACTTAAAAAAACAAAAGGAACCCCTCCGACGGGGGACACATCAGAGGAAAAAAAATTGTTTATTTTATTTAATTTCGAGTATTTTCTTAATTATCTACCTTTTAAAACTTCTCTGGACTTCCACAAATAATTCAAGACCAATATTAGCCAAATCGGTCCAGCCGTTCTCGAGTTTTAGCGAGACTAACCAACAGCAATTCATTTTTATATATAGAGATAACAGAGAAGATTTGAGAGGAGAACAATAAAACTACAACAGTCGAATAGTTTTATTTATGCACCACGATCCCAATTCTGCAGTAATAATAATAAAAAAACGCCAAATGAATCTAGTTTCTAAATCTAGTTATCTAGTAGGTTCTAAATCTAGTTTTAATTATATTCTCAACGAAGTCAAAATAAGTTTAAAAAAAACTAGACAAAGATTCCTAAACGCAAATCACAGCATCGACCTAAACGATCTAAACAAAACATTTACACGCATTTCGAATTTGACACGTTTCCGCTGAAGTCGTCAGGACGTGGAGTTAATTAAAAATCGAATTTCACAGCAATAAAGGGGGGAAAATGGAAAAAGCAACAATAGCCGAATCTAATTGCGATAACCACGCCTGATTGCATCGGACGATTGATAACGAAACTAACTTATACGAACGCGGGCTCCGCGAATATGTCATAAAAATGTTCCTCGTAATATTATTTCTTATATCCGGTAAAGTTATCGTTGGAGGCGAAGATAGCGACGAATCTAAATACATTGACTTGCTTCCCGAAGAGGAG
Organism: Bombyx mori; assembly: GCF_030269925.1. NCBI lineage: Eukaryota > Metazoa > Arthropoda > Insecta > Lepidoptera > Bombycidae > Bombyx > Bombyx mori. The sequence goes on along the minus strand of NC_085108.1, from coordinate 858,421 downwards.
AAAGAGAACTTTCTCCAACGTATTGCTAAAAGGATACTCGAGGAAAACAATGTAGCGAATGCTGAAGCTAAAGTAAGCGGAGAATTACATGATGAACAGTTGGAGCAGCATGATGATTTCGTTAACAAAATCCTTAAAGAGGAAACTACGAATGCAAGACGTGACGAGGCAGACGACCAAGACGATGGATTTAAAGTAAAACCATTAGAAAGAGAAAGAAGATCAGATTTTAACGAAGAAGTGGTTTCGGGCAATGTCGCTGATACCAACGTAGACGGGAATATAGAATTATATGATGGCTCTAAGAACCATACTGTATCAGAAGAAAAAGACACAGATAGTAAAGAATCTGAAATAATCTTAATCAAGCCGTTACCAGAAGAAGACATTGCTAGCACTGATACTGTTAATTACAATTACGACGAAACAAATCAAACAACAGCTACTGATGACATGTTATCGACAACGTACGGTACACCCATAAAAATCACAGAAAAACCCGAGATCTTTTTAAATGAAACACACATATTTTTAAAAGCTAGATTAGACTCTAATTTAACAGTCGAGATATCGCAAGATAAAAATTTGACTTACCCAATAAATATTATAGAGGCGACTACGAATGATTTTCGTAATCCAACCATTACAGATGAAGGCGTGGAAGTAATTGCACAAGACACTCCGACTAACATAGACACAAATAATACAGTAACAGAGGCATCAGTTAGTCAAAGTGATAATAATTATAGCAGTATTCTTGTTAATAAAACTGACAGTATAGTTCTAAGTACCACTACAAATTCTACGGCAAATGATTCTGAAATAACTACTAATAATAACATTGAATACAAAAATAATCTAAACGTTAAAAACAACGTAGAAAGATCTAGAGTCTCGCTGAGTTTTAGTAAAGACAATAAGGTGCTGAATGATGACATGAAAACCAAAAAAGAAAATTCAGATGCAGATAATAATAATAATGCTTTGGATGAAAATTTGAGTGATTACGGAAACGAGAAAAGACCACGCTTAAGAAAGAAACCGAAGAATGAACGAGAAAGTTATGCTGTGTATGAAATAGGTAAGCTGATTTAAAAAAAAAAGTTATTGATTATATTTTTCACTTGAATGCTATAATTGCGATGGCCTCATTTACAGTTAATTCTAGATGGCTAGGCGGGATCACGTCCTATTGGAAGTAAAGGAGCTACCGTAGTCCAAAGGGACATAAATACAATATAGGTGCTAATGTTATTCCCGAGAAAGTCGAAATCGCAGTAGCAATCGAATTTTTTTTACTCCGATCCGTTAATTAGAACGGAATGCCTTACTGGTGGTTAGAGTGAATCCGCATGGGTACATTACCACCACTCTGCCTATTGTTGCCGTGAAGCAGTAAGGCGTTTCGGTTTTAAGGGTGGAACAGCCGTGGTACTGTTAAATGGAGAGCTTAGAGCTCTTGCTTTAAGATTGTTGGCGGCATTTACGTTGTAGATGCCTATAGGCTCCGAGAATCACTAAACACCAAGTGGACCGTGACCTCGTTCAAAATTAATGGGTGCTTTGCAGCATAAATTGGGGCATGCGTCTTAACTGCAGATTGCAGTATGCTGGTATTATAAAGAGAGAATGTTATGTCTCAATTTTTATTTATTTATTTTTATTGCTTAGATGGGTGGACGAGCTCACAGCCCACCTGGTGTTAAGTGGTTACTGGAGCCCATAGACATTTAGAACGTAAATGCGCCACCCACCTTGAGACATACTTGAGATAGTTCTAAGGTCTCAGTATAGTTACGACGGCTGCCCCACCCTTCAAACCGAAACGCATTACTGCTTCACGGCAGAAATAGGCAGGGTGGTGGTACCTACCCGTGCGGACTCACACGAGGTCCTACCACCAGTTTTCCAACGAATCCTCTTTGAACATCACACACGGGAAGAAACTGACCGTTGCTATACCAGACCATAATCACATAGCTGTGTTTTTTGTAATACCTACCTAATAAACCTCTATGGCTCGTAAAATACAATATTACCGTACATTAGTATCGATGCGATTACAATTAAATCATTGTTTCAGATCCGACTCGACCATTCACCGCTAAAGGCATCATTACCAACGCGGAACAACCACACTACGTTCCGATATATGATTACTCATCGAAAAACGCATATTTCAATCCCAAGAACCTCAACGGACCGAATCACGACAACAAAGAAGCCATAACTGATACAATAAAACAAATAAATACAATTCTAAACGGATATAAAGTCGGAGATCAACTGAAATTACCCATAATTGCTGGGAAAGGAAACGGTGCTATTGGCAGAGAGATGCCGCAGGTTATTTACGCCAGTCAACACAACGATGATGCTGAGCTCTTGTCATCTGTCCACCCATACCGGAGTTACATTCCCGATACGAATGAAAACTTCTATTCGTATAGCACTATGAACGGCTTAAAGGACGGCCTTAGCGCCGTCAGGAAGATACTCTACGAGAAGCAACGCTTCGGTTTCGTGGACCCAGACAAGTCGTTTGAGTACGTAAGTGAAAATTTTACTGGTAGCCCTACCGACAAGACGGTATTGCGAGAAACACTTAAATCAGATCATAAGAACGAGAAATTCATCGCGGACTGGTCGATATTAAAACGAATCTCAACGAAAGGAGAAAATTTACCTCACCCAAGGACTGTTCTGTTGAGTCAAAAGAATAGAATGAAGATGAAAATTCCGGATACAACTAAATATATACGTTTGAAGGATTTATTAAAAGCTTATGATTATTTAAAGGAATTTAGCGGTAATTCAAAAGGTCGAGGCGATGAAGTAGATGCCTATGTTACAGTTCTGAACGATATGATGATCACTAAAAACAGAATGCTGAGGAAATATGATTGGTTAGGAAGTACAGTCAAACTGAGATCAGCCATGATGAAGCTGTCAAGTCTTCTGTAAGTTGAATTTTATTTGTACTTTAGGCAAGTCCAAGGCAAGTAGTTGGTGGTAGGACCTCTTGTGACACTGGTGGTAGGACCTTTTGTGAACTGGTGGTAGGACCTCTTGTGAGTCCGCGCGGGAAGGTACCACCACCCCGCCTATTTTTGCCGTGAAGCAGTAATTAATGCGCTTCGGTTTGAAGGGCGGGGCAGACGCTGTAACTATACTGAGACCTTAGAACTGATATCTCAAGATGGGTGGCTCATTTATGGGGTCATTTCACACACACACATATTCGTGAAGAATAAAATGCCGACTAAACTCAATAGTTTAATCGAAATAGTTAAAAAAAAAAACTTTTTTGGAGAAAAACCTTTAAAAAAAAACCCGCTGAGTTTGTTTCGCCGGTTCTTCTCAGGACTGTGGCTTTTCTTGGAACCGGTGGTAGAGTTAACATTGTTATTTATATTTTGATATTCAACAAGTGGGTCATACTGACATCTAAGTTGAAATAAATTATTTTGAATCGGTTTTTATCTTGCGTTTACGTAAATTTTTTTTTTTTTTTGCCCTTGTCGTCATACGAGCATACGGCCCACCTAATGGTGAGTGGTTACCGTTGCCCATGGACTTCAGCAATGCCAGGGGCAGAGTCAAGCCGCTGCCTACCGCTTAATACTCTCCACAAGCCTCGTTTGAAGAAGGACATGTCATAGCGCTCGGGAAACACCGTGGAGGGGAGCTCATTCCATAGCCGGATGGTACGTGGCAAAAAAGATCTCTGGAAACGCACTGTGGATGACCGCAGTGGCTCCAGGTAGTATGGATGAACTCTACTCCGGTGGCGGGCGGTGCGATGGTAAAAACGAGATGCCGGTATCATCTCGAACAATTCCTCAGAGCATTAATTCGTCTTTCCATTTCTTAATTCACAGGAGTTCGTTGGAAAACAACGAGCGGATACATTCGAGTGATCTTGAAATGTTAAAATACATATTCTTATTACACAATAGAGCGAAAACAGAACTATTATCCGAAATACGGATGCTGTATCGTTCGCTAAATCAACATAATATTCAAAATGGTTTTCCGAGGCGGCCACAAGCGTATAGTAATGGCATGGTGAAGCAAAAAGCACAGAGCGTGTTCTTGGATCGCAATGAGGTCGATGAATTGAAAGACATTCTGGGGTTATTGGCAAATTCTTTGTATGACGTAAGTTTTATTTATTTATTGCTTAGATGGGTGGACGAGCTCACAGCCCACCTGGTGTTAAGTGGTTACTGGAGCCCATAGACATCTAGAACGTAAATGCGCCACCCACTTTGAGATATAAGTTCTAAGGTCTCAAGTATAGTTACAACGGCTGCCCCGCCCTTCAAACCGAAACACATTACTGCTTCACGGCAGAAATAGGCAGGGTGATGGTACCTATACTATAGTATGTCAGAATATTTAGACGATAACTTTAGATGATAAAGTAGAATAATTTAAGTTTTATTTTTTATTTTTGTGTAGATTAAACTTACACCTAATATTTGTACGCTTTACTAGCAGGACATAGTGATACATTTATCGATATTAGCTTATTAATCTTTGTTAAACTATGACCACAAATAATAATAAAATAAATAAATAAATAAAAAAAACGCCATCTAGTTGCGAACAGCATATTCCTTTTTTGTAATGCTGAAATTATCAGCAATGAGCAACGTGTAAACATTTTATTTCAAACAAAAGGACAAGATTAACAATCTTATCTCTTATCATCATAATTCGTAGAGCTTCAAATACATTACCGCTTTTCTGTTCACGGAAAGCAACACAATTTTTATTTTATATACATATAGCGCCATCTAGTATCAAATAGCGAATTTAAAGGTTTGTCCGCTTCTAAAATTTCAGCTCCACGACGCGTTGAAATACATTTCGATCGTGACAAAATCCAACAAACAGAGATGGTATGAGAACTTGGAAGAGCTATACATAAGGAATACTAAGAAACAATTACTAGAGATTCTCGTTCATATATTCGCGAATGAGTTTGTGGATTTAGTCGAAGAGGGCTTGCAAAATGGCGCCAACGAGGATTCGAAGAGCTACCTGATATATCACGGCGAGCACGTCAATAACACAGTCAATATTTACCTTACTTTAATGAAATTATTGCGAAAGTTTATCAAATTGAAGATTTTGTAATACTTTAAATAGCTAGAAAGACATAGCGATATTTAGGTCAAATTAATATTTATAAAAAGTAAGTATATGTGTGTATGTTATATATATATGTGTGTGTGTGTGTGTGTGTATTTGTATGTATATATATTGTTTTGTATCTTGTAATATGTATATATTATTATATGTAATGTTTACTGTATGCACTAGGTTCGTGTTCCTAATTCTTCTTTCCTTTTGCGGGCCTACTGGAAGAGATTTCAGCATGAAATAACTAGTGCCCTTGTACTCTGTATCCTTATTGACGTGTCTTTTCTAACAGCTGTGTGTACAAAATATATTAAATAAAATAAAAAATTAATAAATTTATTACTGTTAGGGTTTATTTAGAGATTTTTTTTGACAATTCTATTCCAAGACGTCCACTGTTAGACATAGGTATCACCCAAGCCTCGCCACAAAGATCAGTCCTGCGCTGCTTGCAATGTGTTAGATATAATATAATGCTTCAATAGACAGTAAAACAAACAAAAATGACTATAATGAAAGCGCCTGGGCATCAACATACGCACTGTTCGAACTTTTAAGCTGCAAAATTAAAGCTTATTTTACGTCTTAATGTCGCATTTATATTTGTTACTAGCTGAGCCGGCAGACTTCGTAGTGCCTCAATCGATAAATAAAAGACCTAAACTTTTGTATAAAATAAACTTAAAACAAACAAAATGTATCCCCGTCCGACGGGGGGGGGGGGACATCAAAGGGAAAACAAAATATTTTTATTTAATTCCGAGCATTTTCATATTTATCTACCTTTTAAACCTTCTCCGGACTTCCACAAATAATTCAAGACCAAAATTAGCCAAATCGGTCCAGCCGTTCTCGAGTTTTAGCGAGACTAACGAACAGCAATTCATTTTTATATATATAGATTACATGAAGTGGTCAAAGATTTGGCTTAAGTGACATTTTGTCAACTTTACCGGAGAGCCATTTAAAGTTTAAAAAATTGGAAAAAAAATCATAACAAGAAAACTTCTTCAGCTATTTGAATGGAGTAAACTTAATTGAAGTTCAATTAAAAACATTGAATTGTTAATACCAAATAAAACGCACCTTTATCTATACTAATCTATACTAATATTATAAAGAGGAAAGATTTGTTTGTTTGTTTGTTTGTTTCGAATAGGCTCCGAAACTACTGGACCGATTTGAAAAATTCTTTTTCCATTAGAAGCCGACATTGTCCCTGATGAACATAGGCTACTTTTTTTTAATTTTTTTTATTTTATTTTTTTGGTTTCATGTGTGTTTTAATGTTTCCGAAGCGAAGCGAGGGCGGGTCGCTATTTAATTATAAAGATAAATGTCACGAATTAAGTGAAATGTCGCTTGGTGGTAGGACCTCTTGTGAGTCCGCGCGGGTAGGTACCACCACCCCGCCTATTTCCGCCGTGAAGCAGTAATGCGTTTCGGTTCAAAGGGTGGAGTAGCCGTTGTAACTATACTGAGATCTTAGAACTTATATCTCGAGGTGGGTGGCGCATTTACGTTGTGGATGTCTTTGGGCTCCAGTAACCACTTAACACCAGGTGGGCTGTGAGCTCGTCCATCCATCTAAGCAATAAAAAAATAAGATAAAAAAAATAGACCAAATAGTTTTTCACCCCTCGACATTAATTCCGTCGTTTGCAAATGACTAGAGTAAATTGTAAGGATAATTTTTGTTTGCGACTCACGCACTAATACAGAAAATATTAATTGCATGTATAATGAAAAAAAATATAAATATAATAAGTCTTTTTTTTTTAGTTTACTTGTTCGTACTATATCTCCTTGTCCCACAGACACAGCCCACTGAGTTTCTCGCCGGATCTTCTCAGTGGGTCGCGTTTCCGATCCGGTGGTAGATTCTGCGAAGCACCGCTCTTGCTAGGGTCAGTGTTAGCAACACTCCGGTTCGAGCCCCGCGAGCTCACCTACTAGTTAAGGTTACGCTGAAATAGCCTCTCAAGAGAGGTAGGATAAGAAAATCTCCTTGCAATATTTTGATACAAGTTGTCCACGCTCCGAACAAATAATAGGTCAGTTTGTAGAAGTGAAGTTATATTTTATTTTTAGTCCGACAGTAATTTGATAAAATATATGAAGATTTCATAAGATTTATAAAAAGGCGCTAAAGTCGTGATTTTTAAGGGATTTTATGACCTGGTAACTAAGACCTTTAGGTCAAGTCTTATTTTAATTTGAATGAAAACTTTTTTAAATGAAAAATGATATTATGAAATGAAATAAAGTTGAATATTATGAAAAATGGCATGAAATGAAATGAGATGATTTGGGATAAAGTATAATCTCAGTAAAATGGTGGTCATTTACTAAGATTTTTTCAGTGGACTTTTTGGAGGATCCCGAGAAGTTACGTCCAGCAACTTTGTTTCATTTTCCCACATTTGTGCACTTTCACAGACATTAAACAGTTAATAAACCACCATTATTACACATTTAAACCTGAAGAAACACTAAATAGACAAAATAAAACAAATCACAGAACTTCACTCCTCGCGTTCCCGCCAAAAAGTCTCCAGTCGTAATTGAGTGAAAAATGCACAGATAATATAAAAAAAATGAGGATATGCGTTTCGTTTCACGCTGTAAAGATCTTGAACACATGAAATAGAGAAACAAAAATACTCAAACAGCAAACTTTATTTATTATTTTCTAAAATACCTATACTATAGTAAAATCTATACTAAAATCACAATTTCACAAATTGTTTTTTAAACTATAATTATTATGCCTCTCTATATATATGTATACATAATTATAATCTATATTTATAATATTTACGTTATATTACATTTCAAAACACATAATATTAAAACTTTGGAATGACATTATTTATCGCCCATGTCTTCAGACGAACTTTAAAAGCTTCGTCAAACAGAACGCGTAATTAGCGCGCGTCAGAGCGCTAAACTGACGGCGCGCTATGACGCCGAGATGTGTTGTACTACTATGGTAATATACCGTCAAACAGAGCCCCTGCGCTATAAGTACGCAGCGCTCTGTCGCAGCGTTAGGACGCTTTGACGTCAGGCGTTGTAATTTTTTACAAATTTTATTTTAGCGTCCGAGTGAATGTGTATTAAAATACTAGATAATGCCCGAAAAAATGATATAAATAGTTAGAAAATACCCATGCTTATACAATGCCACATCTGAATCACTCGAATGCGTTGCGTCAAGGAGCGTTAGACTCATCTAGTCAATTTGAAGAGCGCGACGTTAAGTACGCGGCGCTAAGTACGCGTTCTGTTTGACGAAGGCTTAAGGCCGATGTTAAGTAATGACCGCCGCTCACAGACCTCAAAAACTTTAGATCTGACACTAACAGAAATCGGAGAAATTTCTGACAAAAAGTATCGAAGCCTATGAATTATTTGTTCTTAAAACATTTTATTCGTAGTTGTTACAAAATTGGCACAGTCGCGCGGACCTGTTAAGTTCGCTCACACGTACCTAATAAGTTTGACAGATATTACTGTTATGAAATGACTTTGGCAAAACAGCGTGATATATTTTAGTGGGGTTGCTGTATTTACATAATCTTTTAGTGTTTGAGACGATCAGACACGGCTTTATTCTAAATAGTCACACGTAACACAACCGGTAACAATATGAACGGGGTCTTTGAGTATCGAAAGATTTACGCTTCCGTTTCTAATTCTGCTTCTATCTCTTCTGGTGTTCTTAGGTCTATGGCGAACCTCTTCTTCATGGTCGGCAGTTTGTCTTCTATCTCTGAAACGGGAAGGGCTTTGTAAAGTTTAATGAATGAAGATGCCAGTGGTTTTAAGAAAGTTTTTTCGGGAAAAAAATCGATAATATGCAGTTGAATATTGACTTGCTTTGTGGTAAATAGTTTAGGTTTTATTTATTCTTGATGTTAATAAAATCTATGAACTAACCCGGCTGCGCTTGCATCTCCTTGACCCGCCTCGAGTAATCTTGGAAGGCGGCTGCCAAGGAATAAGTCAATCTTCTAGCGGCGTTCCTGCCAACAAAATCAGATTGAAATTATATCGAGGCCATTACAAGTGAATCTCTTCGAGCCCTATTCGAGATAGAACTAAAAATGGTGTCTTTGGAAATTGGTTTGGCAATATATATTTTTTTGTTTTTTTTTAAACCTATGCTGATAGCCTTGAGAGGCTGTTTCAGCTTTGCCCTAACGTGTGTAGGTGAGCTCACGGGGCTCAAGCCGGAGTGTTGCTAGCACTGGCCCTAGCAAGAGCAGTGCTTCGCAGAATCTACCACCGGACCGGAAACGCGACCCACTGAGACGATCCGGCGAGAAACTCAGTGGGCTGTGTCTATGGGTTAATTCGCTCGTCGAGCCCTTCGTCGCAAGCAACGGGTTCGCCGAGGACGGTGACCGGAGCTTGTGGTGCCTAAAAGCAACGTTAATGGATCAAACGGCAATATAGTATTCGCTGTGTTCATTAAACTGTGTGATCACTAAAAGAATCGCAGTAGTGACATCTATCGACAAATAAAAAGTGCAGATAGCGACATCTATCGGCTAATAGAAGCATTTTGAACCTTACTAGTAAATACAAAGAATGCAGCTTAGTTTAGTCTTTTATCGTTACTTTTGGGTGTCGCTTAAATCATATTTAGTTAATGGATAGGCCGTTCTGCCTATTTCTATCGCGGAATAGTAATCTTATCTGATTCGAAGGATGGAGTAATTGAGAATATAATGGAGACTTGCGGCTCATAACCGGACGTGGTATCGGCTCCGGTAGCCACTTAACGTCAGGTCACGGCCTACCTGTTCCAATTCTAGCAGAAAATAGAAATAATAAATAAATATTTACTAACAATCACGCCACGTTAACTGGTCCCGTGATAAGTTCGTAAAGAACTTGAGTTACAGGTACCAGATAACGGAAATAAATATAAGATTTTTATTATACACATACATATTATATTTAATATACATCCATAACCCTGGAAAAGACATTTTATATTTATCATACAAATATCTTCCCTTGGCGGGATTCGAACCGGCGACCCCCTATCAGAAATACTTCTAATAGCCGCGTGCAACTTTATCTAGATTGAACTTCGTCATCAAAACTTTCTCACGTAACACTTTCCAGATTTCAGATAACTTATCGTGATAAACGTAAAATTCCGTAATAACTGTCTTTACTTTATTTGTTCAACCTATATTCAATCAGAGGTTTGATGTTGGCACATGTCATCTATATATTAATACGTGAAGCAAAAACTTTGTATCCCTTTTTACGAAAATTGCGCGGACGGAGGAGTACGAAATTTTCCACACTTATAGAGAATATAGAGATGAAGTGCACAATGCTAATATTTTTCTTAAATAATGCATAAAAGATACATTAAATCAATAAAGAAAACATTACACACACTACATACCATGTATTTGACGAACACACGCATGCATACTATTTATTGTCAAACTTTTGTTCTTGACGTCTGTTGTCAAATTGAGAATAGAATATGGTTTGTCTTTGTTAATATTTTTTATAGTGTAGTCTTGGCGATATTTGTGATTATATAAGTACAATTATAATAGTGTACAAACTTACAATTCCAATTAAGTATAGTCGAATTTCGACTACTGCAGGACCTCTATTTTTTTTTAGAAATACAAAAACATCTTGTAATAAAAATAAGACCCACAAAAATATAATTTGCGTAATTACTGGTGGTAGGACGTGTTGTGAGTCCGCGCGGGTAGGTACCACCAACCCGCCTATTTCTGCCGTGAAGCCGTAATGCGTTTCGGTTTGAAGGGTGGGGTAGCCGTTGCAACTAAATAAACTGAGATCTTGGCACTTATATCTCAAGGTGGGTGGCGTATTTACGTTGTAGATGTCTATGGGCTTCAGTAACCACTTAACACCAGGTGGGCTGTGAGCTCGTCTACCCATCTAAGCAATAAAAAAAATATATATGTGCAAGTCAGTCGAGAAAGAACCTTCTCTTTTTTGTCGATGCCTAAAACGATCCTTTAGTCTACTTTTTTCCAGCTACGTGCACCGGTAGGTGAGCTCACAGGTTCAACCTAACAGAATTTGCTAACACTGGCCCTAGCAAGAGCAGTGCTTCGCAGAATCTACCACCGGATCGGAAACGCGACCCACTGAGAAGATCCGGCGAGAAACTCAGTGGAGAATCTCACCTCGATTCACAAACGAAGGCGTGGCATTCGAAAGGATTCAGTCCTTTAATATCAGCGTTATCCTTAACGATGATCATGGAGAAGACCCTCGTGTAGACCAGGTCTTGGACGCCATATGATATGCTCTCGATGTTAAAGAATACCGCCATATGTTCGAAGTCGTCTTGTTTTGTGCCATGGTTTATGGTCTCCAAGTGGACTCCGTCAGGAGTGATCGTGAGTTTCACCAGAGGCAGGATCTGGCCTGAAATAAAGTAATCTTTAGGACAATACCAGGCACTTTGAATAGGCGACGGGGCAAACAAAACCGAGTCTAATTAAAATGGTTATGTAGTCCATATTGTTAACACGCTGTTAATGGCTCTTCCTGTAATCTGGTGATAGGACTTCTTGTGAGTCCGCACGCGTAGGTACCACCACCCCGCCTATTTCTGCCGTGAAGCAGTAATGCGTTTCGGTTTGAAGGGTGGGGCAGCCGTTGTTACTACACCTTAGAATTTATATCCCAACGTGGCGCATTTACGCTGTAGATGTCTATGGGCTCCAGTAGCCACTTCACACGAGGTGGGCTGTGAACTCGTCCACCAATCTGCCGTGAAGCAGTAATGCGTTTCGGTTTGAAGGGTAGAGCAGCCGTTGTAACTATACTGAGACCTTAGAACTTATAATCTCAAGGTAGGTGGCGCATTTATGTTGTAGATGTCTATGGGCTGCAGTAACCACTTCACCCAAGGTGGGCTGTGAAATCGTCCACCAATATAAGCAATAAAAAATCTACGACTATTTGGTCGACTGGTAGATAATGCCTTAGGCATGCCAATCTAGATTTTACATGAAGTTTAATAAATAAATAAATAAATAATGGACTGGGGAGGACGTAAGGGTCAAATAATGTTCAGTTACCCGGAGGTAAAGCTTTCGCTGCAGCCACCATGAGATCCACTGGTTTCCTGGTGTGCTTGATGCCCCACAACCCTCGCGCGTCGCTCTGTCCAAGGTACTTCACCTAGAAGTTAGAATAATACAAGGTTATTAAAACAAGGGCAATAAAAAAAAGGGTTAAGTTGGAGACAAGATGAAATTTAAGGTCCGACCGTATTTAAAAAATTGTAAATTCGTCGCTGTCAAACCAAAATCTATACTATGTGCAAAAACTTTTATATTGAGTTAACGAGTAAAAACATATATCTTCTTCTTCTATATATGTATATAAAAATAAATAAATAAATAAATATTTACTAACAATCACGCCACGTTAACTGGTCCCGTGATAAGTTCGTAAAGAACTTGAGTTACAGGTACCAGATAACGGAAATAAATGTAAGATTTTTATTATACACATACCACATATTTAATATACATCCAATTTATATTTATCATACAAATATCCTCCCTTGGCGGGATTCGAACCCGCGACCCCCTTGTGTAGTGACCATGTCACTTACCACTACACCAGACGGCCGTTGACAAATGAATTGCTGTTCGTTAGTCTCGCTAAAACTCGAGAACGGCTGGACCGATTTGGCTAATTTTGGTCTTTAATTATTTGTGGAAGTCCAGAGAAGGTTTAAAAGGTAGATTAAATATGAAAATGCTCGGAATTCAATAAAAAAACCAAATTTATTTTCCCTTTGATGTGTCCCCCGTCGGACGGGGATTCCTTTTGTTTGTTTTAAGGTTATTTTATACAAAAGCTTAGGTCTTTTATTTATCGATTGAGGCACTACGAAGTCTGCCGGGTCAGCTAGTTTTCTTATAAAATTTTATATGAAAGTGATTTTTTAAGAACTATTTTATATATCCAATGAAAGCTATAGATAAATATTAAAGCTATAGATACATAAGTTTTTTTAACTATACGAAAAGGTCAAAAAGTAAAAATCTCAAAAATTAGCACATAGCAGATTTTGGTTTGACAACGACGAATTTTCTTTTGTTAATGTTTAATTCATAATAATAATATCTATTCTGGATTTTTTTATTATCCTAGTAGGCAGACGAGCGTACGGCCCGCCTGATGTTGAGTAATTACCGTCGCCCATGGACTTCAGCAATGCTCACTGGTGGTAGGACCTCTTGGGAGTCCGCACGGGTAGGTACCACCACCCCGCCTATTTCCGCCGTGAAGCAGTAATGCGTTTCGGTTCGAAGGGTGGGGCAGCCGTTGTAACTATACTGAGACCTTAGAACTTATATCTCGAGGTGGGTGGCGCATTTACGTTGTAGATGTCTATGGGCTCCAGTAACCACTTAACACCAGGTGGGCTGTGAGCTCGTCCACCCATATAAGCAATAAAAAAAAATTAAAAAAATAGGCAGAGCCAAGCCGCTGCCTATCATATGAGAATGGTATCAAATATTACCTTTGTTGGTTAATTACTCTCGACGCCAGAACGTTTGCCTACGTTTGCCGCTAGGGGCGCTGTTCCAACTCCATACAAATTTGAGTTAACTTTTACGCTATCGAGAACGTTAAAACACTCGCACTAAGCACACTGGATGAACAAACGCGTATTCTGTATTCATAAGGTGACCTCACATCCGTTACAAAATGGCATGCGTTCCGCTCCAAATCCATACATTAGCATTGTCCATTTTCTGTCTATCTATATTTTAAAATGTTTTATTCGAAAAGGACTGTCGAAATATTAGGACACGAACAGTTCTATGAAATGTTTCATTACATATCGAGATTACATACGTTTTTTTTTTTTATTGCCTTGATGGGTGAACGAGCTCACAGCCCACCTGGTGTTAAGTGGTTACTGAAGTCCATAGACATTTTACAACGCAAATGCGCCACCCACCTTGAGATATAAGTTTTAAGGTCTCAGTATAGTTACAACGGCTACCCCACCCTTCAAACCGAAACGCATTACTGCTTCACGGCAGAAATAGGCAGGGTGGTGGTACCTACCCGTGCGGACTCACATGAGTTCCTACCGCCAGTAAAAAATACTTATTGTTATATTTTAATCTAGTGCTTACTACGAGTATTATCATTATATTGACGAGTCGTCGCGATTTGCCGAGATTTGCCGCGTAGGGCACCGGTGACCTAAATGCCAGACAAAGGGTCAAGCCTCCCGAGAATAACCTCGGGTTCTCTAAATGAATGACCCGTTTGTGGGACGATCTGCTTCAATTGACCTCACGATTAAAAGGTCAAATGATGCTCTTGGTAGAGTGACTCATAAAGCAAATTAAGAGGTTGTCTGACATCCGCGAAGCTGGGGTTCCACTTGCAAATATTCCTTAAAGCATCATACTGCATTTAAATGGCTATTAAATTATACAATAGTTTTTTTGTGGGCGAACTCAAGACCTTGTGTTAAGTGGTTACTGGAGCTCATAGACATCTACAACGTAAATGCGCCACCCACGTTGAGATATAAGTTCTAAGGTCTCAGTATAGTTACAGCGGCTGCCCTACCCTTTAGAGTGGGGTGTGATTTCTTGAAATCGAATTCTCTAGAAGCCATCCATACCTGAAACGTCAATGGTAGATCATCTACCGTCACAGGACCTTCGTTCTCAGCCATTTTCCACGTAAAATTCACATAACTCGATATAGGGTTGTCTTAAAGATCTCGGACATCTGAAACAAATATAAAAATTAGGCGCGATCCTTGTAAGAGAATATGATTTTATTGTAAACTAGCGACCCGCCCTCGCTTCGCTTCGGAAACTGTAATTTATTATTGATTTCTCCACTATTTAATGGATGTTATTATACATATAAAACTTCTTCTTCAATCACTCTATCTATTAAAAAAAACCGCATCAAAATCCGTTGCGTAGTTTTAAAGATTTAAGCATACATAGGGATATAGGGACAGAGAAAGCGACTTTGTTTTATACTATGTAGTGAAAAGCACGGGGTGCTTTTCAGGATATTATCAAAATAACCCTTCGACTCATATCTTTTCATAAAATATTTATACCATGCACCCCACGCTTTTTTTACAATAAATTCATTTTATCTTACACTATTTTTAATTCAAATTTATTACAATTTATTTTCTATTTTTCAATTGGATTTTCTATAAAAGCGTATTTTTTTTGTTTTTTTTAAACTATTACCTATTTATTTTTAATTTTTTAGTTGAATTTAATTTTTTTTTAATTTTTGTTTTCTTTTTTTTTTAATAATTTCATCTGAATCTGAAACTCAGCGTGCTGATTCATGGGTTAGATTGCACGTCAACCTTCTTTACCGAGTTCGACGCGTACGGTTACCGGGGTCGCTAAGCATGCTCCTAATATTAGAGCTAAAGGCGACTAATGCAAAGGTAATTGAATCTAATGGATCCGTAAGAACGTATCTAGGACTATTGCTCTTTTAGACGAGACTCTGGTGTTCATGGGCATTAACAACCTAAACGTCGCCACCCACTTCGAAACAGAAGTTCTAGATCTCAGTTTTACAGTACAACGGCTGCCCCGCCTATACCGAAACGCATTACTGCTTCACGGCCGAAATAGGCAGGCTGGTGGTACCTACCCGTGCTATGCCAAGATTCTCTGCTACCAGTAAAGTCTTTAATATTGAACAATCGCTTTAGTAAATTACACCTGAGTCTCGATCGAGCCAAGGTCGCGGCGTTACGAGATAAAATCGAACAATAACGGCTTACACAAGTGTTATCTTGCGTCGTTTTGTAACAATGTGTCATTAAGTTGAATGTTACTTGTAATATTTAGTGTAGTGATGAAATATACACTTTGAGAATGCGGCACGACACGAAAACCCTCTTGTTGTGGCCTGTGGACCGAATGGTAAACAGCCGACGTCGCCCTAAACACGTCATTACGGATCCTCCCGATTCATTAACGGTGCTTTTAGGTACCTCAAGCACCGGTCACCGTCCTCGCCGAACCCGCCGCTTGCGACGGAGGGCTTTACAAGTAAATTAAAGCAGTAATGCGTTCCAGTTTGAAGGGTGGGGTAGCCGTTGTAACTATACTTGAGGACTTAGAACTTATATCTCAAGATGGGTGGCGCATTTACGTTGTAGATGTCTATGATCTCCAGTAACTACTTAACCCCAGGTGGGCTGTGAGCTCGTCCACAAATCTAAGCAAAAAAAAAAAAAAAAAGTGTAGAAGCTTAACGCTTTGGTGTGAAAACTGTAGATTACTTATTCGTAACGACGACATATTTACAGTAACTAGAGGACCCGCAGTAGTCGAAATTCGACTATAATTAATTGGAATTGTAAGTTTGTACGCTATTATGATTGTATTTTATACTTCTATAATCACAAATTTCGCTAAGACTACACTATAAAAAATATTAACAAAGATAAACAATATTTAATCAATTTGACAACAGACGTCAAGAACAAAAGTTTGACAATAAATAGTATGCATGCGTGTGTGCGTCAAATACATGGTATGTAGTTTGTGTAATGTTTTCTTTATTGATTTAATGTATGTTTTATGCATTATTTAAAAAAAAAATAGCATTGTGCACTTCTTCTCTATATTCTCTATAAGTGTGGGAAATTTCATACACCTCCGTCCGCGCAATTTTCGTAAAAAGGAATACAAAGTTTTTGCTTCACGTATTAATATATAGATTAAAATCGATACCACTCATATTTACGTTAAAATTATTATTTTCTTAGTGTTTTTCAACCCGTGTCCATCCAGAGTTTTTTTTGTCCTATCTATTGTGATAGCGTCGAGCTCTACTATTTTAGCTGGCTCGGATATTTTAGCTTCACCCTAGCTTGTAGGTGAGCCCACGGGGCTCAAACCGGGAGTGTTACTAACATTGGCTCTAGCGAGAGCAGTGATTCGCAAACTCTACCACCGGATCGGAAACCGAGTGTAGATCTCTTCAAATGCTCTCTCAAACTCCATTCTTTTCGATTTATTGCCTTTATTTTTTTTTAAGGGATTTTATGACCTGGTAACTGAGACCTTTAAGTCGTGTCTTATTTTGATTTATATTCATATTTTTATGAAAAATGATATTATGGAGTGAAATGAAATGAAGACGACTAATTTGAGACATTAATCAACTGGGATGAAATTAAATGAAATGAAATGGGATGAAATATAATCTCCGTAAAATGGTGGTCATTTACTAAGATTTTTTCAGTGGACTTTTTGGAGGATCCCGAGAAGTTACGTCCAGCGGCTTTGTTTCATTTTTCCACATTTGTGCACTTTCACAGATATTAAACAGTTAATAAACCACCATTATTACACATTTAAACCCGAAGAAACACTAAATAGACAAAATAAAACAAATCACACAACTTCACTCCTCGCGTTCCCGCCAAAAAGTCCTCTTGCCTTTACTTATTAAAATGTTGCCCACTTAAAGCGAATAAATAGTCAATACATCTTTACAATCAATGTCGACTATTCGAGTCAATGCAATTCGCGCTATCTTATTGTTGTATAGTTATTAGCTTAAACGAAAATCGAATTCAACAAGAATATTAATATATACATCGAACATTTTGCAACGATCCGAACGGTGTTATGCGCGATGCAGCCACCACAAATAATTATTATTTATTTAATGTTATGATCGATTTAATTTGTGTTCCCTGGACGTTTGAAAGAGTGACAAAGTGGCCATAGATAATACACATGAATTAGTTATAGATAAGCAACTCAAGCACTCAACAAAAATGCTTACGGGCGTCAGGCACTAGATGGCTTCGCTTCGATTAGTTTCTCATTGCTCCTGTAGATGGCAGTAACATATTACCTATCCTATATTTTATTTTAAATGAAGGATTTTGTCAATTTTCAGAAACCACAAATTGATAAAATTTAATCAATTTGTCTATAACAAATAAAGACTTATATGAATTTTTTTGTTTTTATTTTCTGTGTTTAGTTGTGCAATAATTAAATGCCTTAACTTTAACAACATACAAGTTTAGGGGTATCTGCTACAAGATGTCGCTAGTTTCCATAAAAAAAATTATTTAAATCAATTTATTACTTCGATTGTTTATTTTGTTCACATCAAATTTATAAGTGGTTCAAACACAATTCACGATGGCTCTGTGATTGATTAATAACTTCATATTAAAATCTGTTTGTGGTGAGAACTTATTTTCTCTTCTTTGGTCACGTTACGGGTAGCATTTCACATTTTTTTTAGCATAAATCTAATTCATGTTCGGATATAAAAGTCGCGATCTCAACGTGACTTTTAGTACATTACTACTATTATGTATTAAATTTGTGTATGGGCTTTATGAGTGCTGAATTTGAGCTCATTTTTAATACGCTTTTATTAGCTTCAGACGTATGTATGTTAGTATGTAACGGAATCTTTGAACATGATTTTGACCCCCTTCAAAACGTCGGATTAACTCGAAATTTGGCATACTTATTCAGAACCCATAACAATTCAATATTTAAAAAATAAATTGAAAAAATTGAAGTGCGACTAAAAAATGAAAAATAAATAATAATTTAAAAAAACACAAAAAAATACGCTTTTATAGAACATCCAATAAAAAAATAAAAAAATAATTTTAATAAATTTGAATTAAAAATTGTGTAAGAAAAAATGATTTTATTATTAAAAAAGCGTGGGATGCATGGTATCAGTAGTTAGAAATATTTTATGAACACATATGAGTAGAAGGGTTATTTTGATAATATCTTGAAAAGCACCCCATTAGTTTTGCAATAGTTGGATTTTCTCTAAAAGCGTATTTTTTAAGTTATTTTAAACTATTATTTATTAAACATAAAGTAATGGATTTGTGAGCCTTTTGAGCCATTACTACTGAAACAGTTAGGAACACAGTAGAATCCAGTGTAGTCTGACTACGTTTAGGTAATATGTAATTCTCATAAATAATATGTAGCTTCACCATGCATTTAGGATTAATGTTTCTTGACTCGGACCTGACTTTTTTGATTATCGAAATTGCGCTAATGAAAATGTCTTCTTCACGGTACTGATGTGAGATCTCGCCACGTTTCAACATGAATAGCATTGCTCGTTCCCGTATAAACGCGTCCAAATTAACACACACACTGCAACATCTTATGTGTATGTGAAAGCGCTCTTTCACAACGAATGACATTTCGCATGTTTCATATTAAAATAGACGCTGACTTAATAAGCGGTTGTAACGAATAGATAATTTGTTTATCTTGTTGCGTGGTTTTAAAGATAAAACTGCGGACGGCTCGTTGGAAGTGCCTCCGTTTTCGAGAGATCGTTTGATTGATAAATAAGTGATGATTAAAATGTCGTACCCGATCCTGTGGACCGAATGGTAAACAGTCGACGTCACTCAAAACACGTCAATACGGATCTTC
Organism: Bombyx mori; assembly: GCF_030269925.1. NCBI lineage: Eukaryota > Metazoa > Arthropoda > Insecta > Lepidoptera > Bombycidae > Bombyx > Bombyx mori. The sequence continues at coordinate 838,760 of NC_085108.1, read as the reverse complement.
CCGATCCATTAACGGTGCTTTTAGGTACCACAAGCATCGGTCATCGTCATCGCCGAACCCGTCGCTTGCGACGAAGGGCTCGACGAGTAAATTAACTCATAGACACAACCCACTGAGTTTCTCGGCGGATTTTCTCAGTGGGTCGCGGTTCCGATCCGGTGGTAGATTCTGTGAAGCACTGCTCTTGCTAGGGCCAGTCTTAGCAACACTTCCGGTTTGAGCCCCGTGAGCTCACCTACTAGTCTCTCAAGGCTATCAGCTTAGGCAGTAATTTAAAAAAATAATTAATATTAGAATGGAATTTCGCATTGCCTTAGACCTCTGGGGCATAGCCCCTTGAGGTTACCAGCAGTAGATAGGTAATCAAAAAAGTTTGTATTGAATTCTATGGTAGTGAAATTGAGTGAAATCGACGGAACCGTGAAATTATTTTCCAGTAAGACGGTGGGGTTTTTGTTTATTATATTTTTTTTAGACGAGTGAACCTACGTACGGACCCATGTTTTTTTATGATTGAAGGATTACTGGTGGCTCGGAGGCCTTTCCAGTTTCACCAGGACAGGTGGACGAGCAAGGGCTCAGCCAGGAGGGGACGGCCCCTTGATGTTAACTTAATAAAGGAGGCTTTTTTTAAATTCGATTATACCGAAATTTCTTTCGAGAAGATCTCGAGAAGCTACATCCAGTTTTCTAAATTATCCGGTTTTATAATCCACTATTATTACATATCTAAACTTCAAAAAGCAAAACAAAATAATTTACACAAACTCTCTCTTCGTGTTTTCGCCTAAAAGTCAAAATTTCCCGGGCAAAGCTCTTTTTTTAACGGATTTTATGACCCGGTAACTAAGACCTTTAAGTCATGTCTTATTTTAATTTATATTCTAATTTTTATGAAAAATGATAATATGTAGTGAAATGAAAGAAGATGATTAATTTGAGACATTAATCAACTAGGATGAAATGAAATGAGATGAGATGATATGGGATGAAACATAATCTCAGTAAAATGGTAGTCATTTACTGAGATTTTTTCGGTGGACGTTTTGGAGGTTCCCGAGAAGTTACGTCCAGCGTCTTTGTTTCATTTTCCCATATTTGTGCACTTTCACAGATATCAAACAGTTAATAAACCATCATTATTACACATTTGACTTTTCCATGAAGCTAACTAACTAACTGTTCCGGCTGGCTGCTGACAGAAATGAATACAGGAAGCTAACGGCCAACCTTCAGGATTGAAGAGGCACGGGAAGAAGAAGAAGAAGAATTACACATTTAAACCTGAAGAAACACTACATAGACAAAATAAAACAAATCACAAAACTTCACTCCTCGCGTTCCCGCCAAAAAGTCCGAGGAATGACAATTTTATTTGTTTTTTTTTTCTTTTCTATCGATTATAAAACAATTATGGAATCGATTTTCATACAGACTAGAATACGGTATTTGCTTTTGCCTATTTATTTATGGATTTAAGAATAATTCTAAATTCATTTCTTAATTCAATCGATTTTTTATTTATTGGCTTCCGGCTGTGTGTTAGGTACTATAAGGTAATAAAAGTGTGATGTGTGATTATTTGATTATATTTATCATTAATATGATATCGATAAGAACATAAAGGGAATTAGATATATCCATTGAAATAAGGAAATAATGATTAAAAATTAAAAAAAAAAACGGTTGTCTGTAAAGTCGGTTTACTGACGATAGTTGAACGTGACTACGTCATAAGAAGATACTGATGGAATGGTTTCATTTTTCAATTATCGCAATAATAATTATCTTTGCTATAAACAATTGATACCACATTCACTTTTCACTGAACTTCATACTTGACGAAAACATGTAAATGTATTATTGTATAGCAGCTGTCCACGCGGATGCATCGCTCACTCAAGTAGGAGAGAGACAGATGTCGAACGCTGCCGAACGCGGAGGCCGATTGTGCCTCTTTGTCGCTCGTTGCGCGCTCTCGCTTGCACTTCAAACCTTAAATGGAACGCCTCAGAGCGAGGTAACGCCGCATGAGTCATGTTTTTTCGTGCGTGCAGCCGGCTCCATCGAATTATAAGACGTCACGTCAAAAACACGTATAAAAGAGCAAATCAAACTAAATGCTAAATTTTTTTAGCTCTAGCTACTTATATTGAGTCACAGTTAAAAAAAAAAAAGTTTAGTCTTTGGCAACGTGTGTAAATTTTCAAATTAGTCGAAATTCAAACTCTTTCGTCACATGTATAGATAAAAGTCAAGCCAATAAAAGTGGGTTAAATGGACATATTTACTGGCAACTTCAGAGGATAATAGATAATCTGGTTTAGGATATCAGTGACTGACTTCAGCCTCTGGTTATTGCTGTCGTCTCGTGGGAATTTCTTGAATAAATTTCCTACCTTTTTTATTGACAAGCAGTTCCGCTTCGAACCACAACTTCTTGACCCTTCAAGGGTTGTGAAGACAGTGCTTATTTCAATGGGGTCACAGGTTTAATAAAAGATTGCTCTCTCCCTATCTAATCTAGTCTTATCACTAAATACACACATGTGACGTAATGCTCCACTTACATTGTTCAAAACAATTCCGCGCCGTTTATTTTCCTTCCATTTTCAAACACAATATTAACAAAAGAACACACACAAACACACACACACACAGTTAAGAAAACCGTAAAACTTTAGGAACGATTTTTTAAAAGTTTATTCGATTTTCGAACAACGTAACGTCCGAAGTCATTCGAATTTCAAAAGTGAATATCTGATTCGGTTTTTCGTAAAAATCGTAACGTGAACACCCATTTTATTTAGACCTGCCGATGCTCGTACGGTCGTAATGTTCGGTTGCGAATACTCAATGCGAGGCTATAGGGGTAGGTCATTTTATATTGGACATCGTTAAGGACGCGTACAGGTGTGTTTTGCTATTGAGAATTTTGATGTAGTTCTTACTGTTGTCGATTTAAAGTTTATTTTCCTAACAACTAAAAGAAAAACCTATTTTTGTTGTTTGTCGGTACAATGGAGTCAGTTGTGATAAGAAATACAGGGGGTTTGAAATTGAAATTTATTGTGTAAATTATTCAATATATTTTTGTATTAAAATAAAATGTAAATAGGATTAGGATATAGATAATTAGGGTCAAACAATCTTATATATGAATCGCGGTAACGACAATAATCTAAGCGACTTTCAAGTTCTGGACATCAGCATTATGAGCGTCGCCGCGTCGGTCTACTGGGTAATGTCATCCGAAGATATATCTTCTTTGACGTCGGGAGACGGGCTAGTTGGATCAATGTGGGAATGTCCTTAGATACCTTCGTTAGGGTTTCAGGTCTTAAGCACCGAAGGTCCTCTTGCCTACTTCTGCGAAGTCATGGTTAAAATGAGCAAGGTTCAAAGCCGTGGTACAGTAAAATTCTTCTAATCAAGATGATGGTGTTTTATGTCTATCGGCTATACAACACCAGATGGGTTAGTTCATGCATCCAGTGCCAAAAATATATTATTTATTTATTTACAAAAAAGCGATCATCAATCTAAAAACATTGACAAATTGGCAGTAAGTACAAATCAGATGTCACCTCAATTAGGTATAGGTGCCATCGACAGTGAAATAGTTGACAACGTTGGAAATATGAGATTCAGAATAATAGTACTTTGTCACTAAGCAACAAATTATTTAATATCTACACTTATTAGAAACTGAAACTTAATTATATTTGCATAATTATGATTAGGTTATATTTAGTTGGGATATGATCCGCGACAGAGTTTTCCTGTTTGCAAGACAATAATAATTAGAAAAAAAACCATCTATTTCTTATAATAGTTATTAGAATAACACCCTGTATTCATGTGCGCGCTCATATGTGTGCGTGCCCACCTGTTACGTGCAACATGTGTGAGTGTGCATACAGCATTATGTTGAGCGGGCGAACCGTAACGCCACTTTGAAAGATGCTCTACTTCGTTTTGCTACAATCTTTAAAAAAAAAAGCATTTATTCGACACTACAAAATATTTATAAAGAATTACTAATTAAAAGAATTTAGAGATATTGAGGAAAATAGGTAAACGTCCCACTTCAATGAATATCTGACCCGAACTAGAGACTGGTATGTTCTTATGAAATCATTGTAAGAGGGTTTATGATGAGTAAGGTGTTTGGTGATTATATAAAACTAGCGGCCCGCCCTCGCTTTGCTTCGGAAACTGTAATTTATTATTGATTTCTCCACTATTTAATGGATGTTATTATACATATAAACCATCCTCTTCAACCACTCTATCTATTTAAAAAAAACCGCATCAAAATCCGTTGCGTAGTTTTAAAGATTTAAGCATACATAGGGATATAGGGACAGAGAAAGCGACTTTGTTTTATACTATTTAGTGATATAGTAATTTATAAAAGATTTCGTGCACGAATCACAGCCCAATAAGAAACCCAAGAAAAGGCACCATCGGATGTCTACCGAGACCTGAGATTTAATTGAGAACCGTAGAGAGCTTAAGGCTGGCGGTGCTAGAATTCAGGAGTTGTACGTCATGAGTTCCACCATGCAGGCTTCTTGCCGTCGTGACCGAAGCTTAGCTTCTTTTTCTCCACCTTATCCCACTATGTGGGGTCGGCACAGCTAATTTTTCTCTTCCATTCTCTTCTATCAGCCGTCATCTCAACACTCACTCCTCTCTCTCTCATATCGTCATTCACACACTCCATCCATGTCTTCTTCGGTCGACCTCTTCCCCCTCTACCTTGCACTACCATTTCCATACATCTCCTAGTCACATGCATCTTCTCTCTACGCATCACATGTCCATACCCTCCCTCGTATTCATAGCTGTGAAGGTTTTGGCAAAGTTTTACGACCGGCCGCCTGCCTGACGTCAACCCTCCTTGGGAATGCTTTTGTTGGTAGATTGCCCGCTACCAATCGGGTAGTCGCTGGATGTTTGCGCTTAAAATCCCCCTGTCGCCTTTTACGACACCCCTGGGAAGATAAGGGGGCGGAACTATTCTTAGCCGGATCCGCACGGCAATGACCGAAGCTTAGCGCTACAATCAATATGTGAAGAGGTTGAAAGACATTCTCAAAATTTGCAAACAAAAGATTTACACCTGAAAATCAGACTTATAAACTCGTCAATTTAAACCAAAGAGTTGGGCTATTGAGAATGCGTCTGGAGATACTGTCACTGAGATCAAAAATATTGTTAGCGCTTGGAAAGACTATTGCACGTCTCTGTTTGCTGACACCACTACAAGGATCTCAATGAAATGGAGCCGATGCCTCTAAAAAACGAGGTGCGAGCAGCCATCAAGCACCTTAAACGGAATAAGGCTGTAGGTTTTGATGAAATACCCATCGAGACAGTAAAAGCCATGTTTTACGTGTTCCAAATTCAAAATAATTAAAACGTTAAAAAAAAGAAAAGTTTGTATATAACAGTATTTATGGCCGTATTTACAGTTCAGTACCGTACAGTATTTATAGTATACAATCACTTTTTGAATTTTACTTGTAATGATATACACGGTAGTAATGTTGCTCAATACGTCACTTGTATAGCTATAGATATGTTATGTACTTCTATTACACAAGTCGGTGACGCGAATTCTTTTTTTTTATTGCTTAGATGGGTGGACCAGCTCACAGACCACCTGGTGTTAAGTGGTTACTGGAGCCCATAGACATCCACAACGTAAATGCGCCACCCACCTTGAGATATAAGTTCTAAGGTCTCAAGTATAGTTACAACGGCTGCCCCAACCTTCAAACCGAAACGCATTACTGCTTCACGGCAGATATAGGCAGGGTGGTGGTACCTACCCACGCGGACTCACAAGAGGTCCTCAAAATTTTTCCCTCCCAAAAAATGCTCAACGCTACTAAACACACTTCAAAAATCATAAAAAAAAAAAACCTCACCATTATAAATGTTTGCAGAGCATCATTCATACGGTTCGCACTGCACCGGTAATGTTTCCACGCACGACGGACCAAAGCTTATTACTCGGTTTTAACTGACTTTGCACGTACGGTTCACGTAACTCTATGGTTCAGCGATTAGAAACGCGCAGGACCGGGGTTCGATGCCCGGTTTAGGTTTTTTCTGAGTCACACATATACATGAGTTGACTAGTATCAAAGCCGGCAATGTCACTTTTGGATAATTATTGGTAAATCAGAAAAACGAATTATTGACTTTGTATTCCATTGGCAGTCACAAAACTCTTCTGAACGACATCTTAGATAAATAACAGGTTAAGTATTAACCTTTATTTAATGCAGGTTTTGAACCGTATTCTTTGAAGGAGACGATTATATTCAAATCAATCTGTATTGAAATATCAATAATTTTTTTTTGTCCAAATGCACAGATTGCCACCTTTGATAATAGACGACTCACATACATAAATAGCTTTGTAATAAGTCCTGAAATGTAGGTCGGGTTTGTGAGTGTGTGCCAGACGATTTAAGAGTCAGTGTTGTAGAGAGAGACGATTTAAGGGTCGGTCTTGTAGAGAGTGTAGTTTAGCATTAGAGGCTAGATGTAGGTCGGATGTATACAGAATGTAGAATCATTCCTTGAAATCAGTAGAGACACGTTTACTGGTGGTAGGACCTCTTGTGAGTCCGCGCGGGTGGGTACCACCACCCTGCCTATTTCTGCCGTGAAGCAGTAATGCGTTTCCGTTTGAAGGGTGGGGGAGCCGTCGTAACTATACTTGAGACCTTAGAACTTGTCTCGGGGTGGGTGGCGCATTTACTTTGTAGATGACTATGGGCTCCAGTAACCACTTAACACCAGGTGGGCTGTGAGCTCGTCCACCCATCTAAGCAATAAAAAAAAACACGCAGACTTTATCTACAGAAATGCAATTAAGGCTCTCCGGCTAGGTATAGGTCGGATATTATCTGTTACATACGAGAAGAATTAGTGATATTAGATAGACCTCAAACTAGTGCATTGGGTGGTACCTGTTACATATTTATAGCAATTATTTAATTGCTAGTAAATTTTGTTCAGGAGCTAAATCATTTTATTGTAAATCTTATTGTCCAGTGCTTTATAAAGTTTAACTTGAAATAAATTGATATACAGTAGATTCATTAGATTGAGCATTATTTTTATTATTTATCTATTCCTACCTGAGCTGGTAAGCCGCCAAGAGCGACGCATCGATTTTATATTTCTTTTGTATTCAGTCTTTAATTTGTCATTTATGGACAAATAAATATCTCAAAACAATAAATACAGCCACGCTCATTTACCACAACGCATCATATAGCCTTGAGAGGCTATGTCAGCGTAACCGAGTGAGTAGGTGAGCTCACGAGGCTCAAACCTAATGACGTTGCTAACACGAACCCTAGCCAGAGCCGTGCTTCGCAGAATCTACCACCGGATCGGAAACGCGACCCGCTGTGAAGATCCGGCGAGAAAATCAGTGGGCTGCGTCTATGGGTTAATTAACTCGTCGAACTTTTTACATAAAATACAAGAATTGCAATGACGTATAATGATTCAATTAAAATTCTTGTAAATAGCCGATGCCCATTAGAGTGTTCACGTGACTGTTTTTGTTTAAAAGCACCTATCACGTGTTAAGCAGAGACAATAGGGGAATAATTAGATGGAATTGTTTCATTATAAAGCCGTGGTAAGGATGTTTTCCTTAAGTTGAATTCATATTTTTTGTTTGTGATTTGTTTTAGGACTATGGTTACTCGATCCCGCAGTCTAACCTGTTACTCTAATTTAAAAAAAAAACGACTAAATGCAAATGGCGGGAATTTAAACGTCAGATCTGTTAGTAATTTTATTCGGTTGATTTATTTTCGACACGAACGCAAGATTAGGTGTAGTTTGGAGTATTCTGGATATTTTTGATAACAGCCCGGGATATGATCTCTCATTGTTGAATAATCCCGGTGAAACGCATACAAAGAGAGACAAAAATAAATTACAAGTAACTTTGCTCTTTTGATGTAAACATTTCATCACTACATAGTATAAAACAAAGTCGCTTTCTCTGTCCCTATGTATGCTTAAATCTTTAAAACTACGCAGCGGATTTTGATGCGGTTTTTTTTAATAGATAGAGTGATTGAAGAGGAAGGTTTATATGTATAATAACATCCCTTAAGTAGTGGAGAAATCAATAATAAATTACAGTTTCCGAAGCGAAGCGAGGGCGCTTCACTAGTATATATATATAAAGATTAATTAGCTTATAAATAGGGTACAAATTATTAATGTTTTTCTTTTCACACAATACAATTTCAGGCACACTCTGTGATTATTTGTAAATGTAAGTATGTAATTTTTTTTTTGGGTTATGTAAAATGGTGTAGTAGCTCACAGCCCGTCTGGCGTTAAGTGGTTACCGAAACCCATAATCGTCAATCACGTGTACCTATCTTGAGATTTGACGACGAACTTTCAAGATTATTTCTTTATTTTATTGCTTTATTAGACGAGCGTACGGCCCATCTGATGGTGAGTGGTTACTGTTGCTCATGGACGTCAGCAATGCCCATCGCAGTATCTATCCTCTGAACAACAAGTAAGCCATGATTTCGTTCATCGAAGTAATAATATAGGTGATGATACACAATAATATAATACATTTTACTGGCGGTAGGACCTCTTGTGAGTCCGCGCGGGTAGGTACCACCACCCTGCCTATTTCTGCCGTGAAGCAGTAATGCGTTTCGGTTTGAAGGGCGGAGCAGCCGTTGTAACTATACTGAGACCTTATGTCTCAAGTTGGGTGGCACATTTCCGTTGTACATGTCTATGGGCTCCGGTAACCATTTAACACCAGGTGGGCTGTGAGCTCTTCCACCCATCTAAACAATAAGAAAAAAATACATATTACGCACTCACAATATTATGAGTATTTTTATGAATGGTCATATTTTGGTACGTAATTGGCCCGTGTTTGCGGGTCGACCTGTCGTAAGGCGAACGTAATTGTTCTGTTACTTCAGCCGGCCTTTGTAATCGAGTACGGATGTAACAGTCTTGATACTTGTCTTTTTTTTTGTGTTTTTAAAAAAAAGCTGTGTGCTTTATTTTTTTTTGCACGATCTCACAGCGCGAATGCTCGTCTTGAGCCTTGAGATAATTTTTTTATATTCAAATTTAATAGTAATTACGAGCATTTTAATTTTCACGGTTTTAATTTTTATTATAATATCATGATGATTATTTCTTCAACGTGAAAGTCATTAGTGAGAGTGTGCTAACTACGTATTTCGTTAGAGAGAGATAGAGAGAGGGACAGAGAGAGAAATTCTGACTTGTTTTCTGGATTCGAACACGGGCACTTTCAAACAGCACTGCACAAGGCGTCTAATCGTTCAGGCCAAGACGACTTCAAATAACTTGCAGACTTAGACTAGCAGTATTAGACTGCCCCGCGGCTCTCACTATTAGGTCGTGTGATCGATTCCCACATCCTTACTGATAAATTCTATAACTATCGTCCACCTTTATTTACTGGTGGTAGGACCTCTTGTGAGTCCGCACGGGTAGGTACCACCGTCCTGCCTATTTCTGCCGTGAAGCAGTAATGCGTTTCGGTTTGAAGAGTGGGGCAGCCGCTGTGACTATACTGAAACCATAGAACTATATCTCAAGGTGGGTGGTGCATTTTACGTTGTAGATGTCTATGGGCTCCAGTAACCACTTAACACCAGGTGGGCTGTGAGCTCGTCCACACACCTAAGCAATAAAAAAAAAAACGATAATGACGCATTTTATTTTTTTATGTAAGTATCGAAACCGCTTTGTCGCACTACACAAGCATCTTTCGGATTGCAAGCAAAATGTTTGTGGGAACTCTGGGAGATAAACCAGCCTCATTGCAACTGTACCAACGACCTTCGCGACTCTTGATCATAAGAAACGAAACTATCTCATTTTCCTTTCCGCGGCATTCCTTAAGCTCTGTACGAATTATGGCGAGATATTGTCTCTCTGTGGATATCGGGATAAGATTGGATTTACTAGAGGTGGGATGTGTGGTACCGCGTGGTATAGCTAGGTACTGCATTTCGGTTTGAATATTGAGTCAGGGGTTACACGATTTGAAATTTGCTTAGATGGGTGGACGAGCTCACAGCCCACCTGGTGTTAAGTGATTACTGGAGCCCATAGACACCTACAACGTAAATGCGCCACCCACCTTGAGATATAAGTTCTAAGGTCTCACTGTAGTTAAAACTGCTGCCCTGCTCTTCAAACCGAAACGCATTACTGCTTCACTGCTGAAATAGGCAAGGCGGTGGTACCTACCCGTCCGGGCTCACAAGTGGTCCTACCACCAGTAATTACGCAAATTATAATTTTGCAAATTTGATTTTTATTACACGATGTTATTCCTTCACCGTGGAAGTCAATCGTAAACATTTGTTAAGTGCGTATTTCATTAGAAAAATTGGTACCCGCCTGCGGGATTCGAACACCGGTGCATCGCTCAACACGAATGCACTGGACGTCCTATCCTTTAGGCCACGACGACTTCAGAGGTCCGAGGACAAAGAGGTCCCGCTTTGAGCCTTAAGGTTTTACGACGGTACTAAATCTTACAATGAAACAGCATTATCAACCGTTCATTACCTCAATTCACTGTCTGAATTTGCTTAAAGCGGTTTCTCACGGAGCGATCTATGTTCTAAATGTCAACTTTGGAGAACGCACTAATTGTCCAAATAGCCTTTTAAAGGTCAGGGAGCTCTTCGATTGCATATTTGTAGTCTTCAAGACTATATTACGTACATATGTGGCCTATATCGCCCTCTGCAGTCCTGTTAAGAAATCAAGTTCTTTTTATCCACAAATAAATGCAGATCTGACCTAAATCTAGCTTAGAATTCTGTACTACCTTACTAAAAACAAAGTCCTTTGCAGCTCTTTACCGGGTTTTTTTTATGATGAAGGATTACTGGTGGCCCGGAGGCCTTTCTAGTTTCACCAGGACAGGTGGGCGAGCTAAGGCTCAGCCAGGAGGGGTGGGATTTGCTAACAGCTACCCGAGCGCCTCCGAAGGAGACCTAACTGCTCAACAGTAGCTGCTTCGCGAATGAATCTACTACCGGATCGGAATCGCGACCCGCTGAGAAGATCCGGCGAGAAACTCAGCGAGCTGATTCATGGGTTAGGTTGCACGGCGAACTCTTTGTCGAGTTCGACGAGTACGGTTACCGGGGTCCCTAAGCCTGCTCCTAGTGTTAGAGCTAAAGGCGTCTAATGCAAAGGTTATTGGATCTGATGGATCCGTAAGGACGTGTCTAGGGCACCGGGAGTTCTTATCATACACATAAAGACGCAGATCCGACCCATATCTATGCGAAGGTCCCTATACTGTACTGATATTTCTCGCTGTAATGACATACATTTGTATACCACGTATTCACACGTCAGAGCATTGCTAACTACACACAGTAGGTTCGCGTTTAATATAATTTAATTACTGAATGCAAAAACATGTAATTTCATAGTCTTAGTTGACCAACGCAAGCGCGTGAGAAATGTCCTCGCATAACGTGGATAGCCCCCCTCTGCAACGATAATACTTTGTTTTTAATATTAAAAACTGATGGTAGGACGTCTTGTGAGTCCGCACGGGTAGGTACCACCACCCTGGCTATTTCTGTAGTGAAGCAGTAATGCGTTTAGCTTTAAAGGGTGGAGCAGCCATTGTAGTGTACCGAGTCCTTAGAACTCATATCTCAAGGTGGCGGCATTTAGTTTGTTGATACTTTGTTGTTACTTTTCAGTTTTACTAAGGCAGGTGGGCGAGCAAGGGCTCAGCCAGGAGGGGTGGGATTTGTTAACAGCTACCTGAGCGCCTCCAAAGGAGACCTAACAACTCAACAGTAGCTGCTTCGTGAATGAATCTACTACAGGATCGGAATGGCGACCCGCTGAGAAGATCTGGCGAGAAACTCAGCGGGCTGATGTTTAGGTTAGATTGAACGTCGAACTATTTGCCGAGTTCGACGAGTACGGTTACCGGGGTCCCTACTCCTATTGTTACCGCTAAAGGTGTCTAATGCAAGGGTTATTGAATCTGATGGTTGTATATCAGTAAATCAGTAATATATCATAGTGTCATATACCCTGCCTATTTCTGACGTTGTAATTATACTTGAGACCTTCGAACTTATATCTCAAGGTGGGTGGCGGCATTTACGTCGTACAAGTTTATGGGCTCCAGTAACCACTCAACACCAGGTGGGCTGTGAGCTCTTCCACACATCTAAGCAATAAAAATATATATAACGGGAATTTGCTCTTTATTCTTTTGGTGTTTCATTTACTTCATCAACGTTTTCGATCTTTGATTTTTTTCATGAACACTGATAAATAAATAAATAAAACCGTTTTAAATCTCTTCTCACCGTAGTATCCAGTGTATCGGTGTGCCATTGTCACTGTGGGACATCCATGTATAGTCCAGCGGCGCGTATAAAACGCAAATAAACCCACATTCTGTTTTCAGTTGCTAAAGTTATCCGACCGTGGGTGCTGTGCTTGCTTATCACGTATTTTGGTATGTAAAGTATTTTTATTATCAATTTTGGTCTATTGAATAATAATCGTCATTTTTGCCGCGTCTCGATTAGAAAGCTTACGTTAGATGGCCGCTGGCATGACTGAGGTCCATGGGCGACGGTAACGGCTCACCATCAGACGGGCCATATGCTCGTCTACCTACAAGGGCAATAAAAATCGGGGTTATGGCGTTGTGATATCAATTGGCTCCAACAATAGGTCGTGAATACAGCCGATTTAAGCAAAAGAAATATATTTTAAATATATTGCACTATTTATACAAAAGTCTTCTTTGTCTCCACCTTATTCCACTAGGTGGGGTCGGCACAGCGAATTTTTCTATTCCATTCTCTTCTATCAGCCGTCATCTCAGCACTCACTCATCTCTCTCTCATATCGTCATTCACACACTCCATCCATGTCTTCTTCGGTCGACCTCTTCCCCCTCTACCTTGCACTACCATTTCCATGCATGCATACATGCATCTCCTATCTACGCATCACATGTCCATACCACGCTAACCGTGCGCTCTTTCATTTATCAATCAAAAATTGAATAAATATTATTCATTACTAGCTGACCCGGCAGACTTCGTAGTGCCTCAATCGATAAATAAAATACCTAAGCTTTTGTATAAAATAAACTTAAAACAAACAAAAGGAATCCGTCCGACGGGGGACACATCAAATGAAAAACAAAATTGTTATTTTTATTTAATTCCGAGCATTTTCATATTTATCTACCTTATAAACCTTCCCTGGACTTCCACAAATAATTCAAGACCAAAATTAGCCAAATCGGTCAAGCCGTTCTCGAGTTTTAGCGAGACTAACGAACAGCAATTCATTTTTATATATAGAGATAGATGAAATGCCTTAAATAGGTGGTTTGTTACTTTAAAGCTATGTTTAAGCAAAACCCGAGTGTTTTTTTCTGTTTTTTTTTTCCAAACATCGACTCCGACTAGGAATCGAACTGGGACCCCCTTAACTATCCAACTGGCCTTCGTTTCTATTCCACACCGCTTCGACTAATTAATAGATCCACAATTTTATAAAACCAAGGACTTCAAACGGACAATAGGGTGACCCAAAAAGTTTATAACCGTGACTTTTAATATAATTAAAAATACCTACCATACGCGCATTTATCAATGACAATAGTCTGTAGACTGGTTGATGGTTAGTCTGTAAAATAATGTGATATTTATACACGTGTCCTGTGATTATTCTTGCTTCAATTTGACAGGAACAAGAATTATCCTTTGTCTATATATTGTTCTAAAAATACTATTCTAGAATGAAAAACAAAGATATATTTTAGAAATATTTGTTTGTTAATTCGTTGGAATGCTTTTAATGAACCACGCGTCGCGTAAAAATGTTGGGATATGAAATATAAAATCTGTCAAATGTAAATCAGTAATTGACGATAATAATAATAATTAATATAAGTGTTTGTTTTATCAATTTTCTCAAGTGCTTTTTTATAACTAATTTGAATACTGATAAACAGTAGGTGAATAAAGAGTTCACCATTTTTAAAACGCCGGCAATATTTAGTCTAGTATATAATATAACTGACCTGGCAGACTTCGTGGTGCCTCAATCGATTCATAAAAGACCTAAACTTTTGTATAAAAGAAACTTAAAGCAAACAAAAGGAATCCGTCCGACTAAGGACAGATCAAAGGAAAAATAAAATTGTTATTTTTATTTAATTTCCAGCATTTTCATATTTATCTATCTTTTGAAGCTTCTCTGGACTTCCACAAATAATTCAAGACCAAAATTAGCCAAATCGGTCCAGCCGTTCTAGAGTTTTAGCGAAACTAATGAACAGCAATACATTTTTGTATATATAGATAGATAGAGTATAATTTAGTATTTGGAAATTAGTTGAGCATGAAATAAATCAATGATCGTATGTGATACATTATGATTAACCACATAATATGACATCATGAATTGTAATTGGAGTTCAGCCTTACAAAGTTTGGTAATTGAAGAGACCTAACAAAACAATTAAAGTTAAAACAATTACAACAAAATTGAACTACATTTTAACTAATTCCAAGTTGACGTGGCCTAAAGGATAAGACGCCTGGCTTATTCGTATCGAGCAACGCGGTTTAGCCCGTGTTCGAATCCCGCAAGCAGATACAAATTTAAATATGCTTTTATTAGCTTCAAACATATCTAAGTTAGTATGTAACGGAATCTTTGAACATGATTTTGACTCCCTTCAAAACGTCGGATTAACTCCAAATTTGGTATACTTATTAAGGACCGATGACAATTCAATATTAAAAAAAAATTGAAAAAATTGAAATTCAACTAAAAAATGAAAAATAAGTAACAGTTTAAAAAAACAATGTAATAAAAATGTAACAAAAGCGTGGGGTGCACGGTATCAGTAGTTATAAATATTTTATGAACATATATGAGTATAACGACCCGCCCTCGCTTCGCTTCGGAAACATTAAAACACACATGAAACCAAAAAAATATTTTTTTTTTTTTTTTAAAAGTAGCCTATGTTCATCAGGGACAATGTCGGCTTCTAATGGAAAAAGAATTTTTCAAATCGGTCCAGTAGTTTCGGAGCCTATTCGAAACAAACAAACAAATCTTTCCTCTTTATAATATTAGTATAGAAGATATAGATATAGATAAGGGTTATTTTGATAATATACTGAAAAGAACCCCACGCTTTTTTTTAAATTAAATCATTTTTGCTTACACTATTTTTAATTCAAATATATTAAAATATATTTTCTATTTTTTAGTTGGATTTTCTATAAAAGCGTTTTTTTTTTTTAGTTTTTTAATCTATTATTTATTCTAATTTTGTACCTATCTATTCGCTGGGAGCTTAAGGGGCTTTTTTCAAATCAAATACGTACTTAACGCGGGTTAATGAATTACTTCCATGAACAAAATCAATCTATACTAATATTATAAAGAGGAAAGATTTGTTTGTTTGTATTGAATAGGCTCCGAAACTACTAAACCGATTTGAAAAATTCTTTTACTGTTTGGAAGCTACACTATTCACGAGTGACATAGGCTATAATCTATTTTGAAAAAAATAAGGGTCCTTAATAAAACTCCAATAATGTAACCCAAGGTGTAAAAAAAATACCTAAAATATTCTTTACATCGCATGCCCTGCAAAAACTATTGATGATAGAATTAAATAATTTACTACGACTTTGTAGAACACATTATTATTTACAAAAAGTGTCGGGACAGCATATGTCTAGCTATTATAGTTATGCCGCAATAAGTATTCTTTTATTTAAAAAAATAAAAAAACCTCAGATATCGTTGAAATTTTTGTTAGACCCGAGCGGAGTCGGAGCGGGCCGCTAGTATATTATAATTTACTTCATCACGGTAGGTGGTAAGTGGGTATTGTAAGGCCGCACAGTAATAATATATCATGTAATAGTATCGTGTAATAAAAATCAAACCCGCAAAATTATAATTTGCGTAATTACTGATGGTAGGACGTCTTGTGAGTCCGCACGGGTAGGTATCACCACCCTGCCTATTTCGGCCGTGAAGCAGTAATGCGTTTCGGTTTGAAGGACGGAGCAGCCGTTGTAACTATACTGAGACATTAGAACTTATATCTCAAGGTGGGTGGCGCATTTAAGTTATAAATGTCTATGGGCTCCAGTAACCACTTAACACCAGGTGGGCTGTGAGCACTCATCTAAGCAATAAAAAAAGAAGCACTGGTGGCTATTTCCATTACGAAACCGTCTTGTGTTTCGGCTTTAGAGTTGGGATACCTGTCATACAGTCTGGTGGAGCTTCCCCTCCTCTCTTGGAGTAGGTAGGTAGGTAGGTAGGTAGTTTTCACATTGTAGTGTCTTTTTTTATTGCTAGATGGTTGGACGAGCTCACAGCCCACCTGGTGTTAACTGGTTACTGGAGCCCATAGACATCTACGACGTAAATGCGCCACCCACCTTGAAATATAAGTTGACCTTAGAACTTATATCTCAAGTTGGGTGGCGCATTTACGTTATAGATGTCTATGGGCTCCAGTAGCCACTCCAGGTGGGCTGCGAGCTCGTCCACCCATCTGAGCATTAAAAAAAAAGCTTGTAGATTCAATTGTGTTTACATTTAGCGAAAATCGAAGAGAATAACCCCATTTCGATTGTTGTCGTTGTCTATTGTGTATTGCCAAATTGAGCCGCACGTGTGAAGCCGCAGTGTGTTACACCGATTGAGAAATACACTATCGAATATCTACAAAGGCATCGGATACCGAGATCTCTTTCTTAACCGACGTAACCAGACGAAAAGCGGAAAGCCTATTTACGAAATCAACAAATCGGTTGTCTGTAAAGTCGGTTTACTGACGATAGTTGAACGTGACAACGTCATAAGAACATACTGATGGAATGGTTTCATTTTTCAAAAGAAAATTTTAATTTTATTTGTTTGATAGATATTTTGTATGGACAATTGACACCGCATTCACTTTTCACTGAACTTCATACTTGACGAAAACATGTAAATGTATTATTGTATAGCAGCTGTCCACGCGGATGCATCGCTCACTCAAGTAGGAGAGAGACAGATGTCGAACGCTGCCGAACGCGGAGGCCGATTGTGCCTCTTTGTCGCTCGTTGCGCGCTCTCGCTTGCACTTCAAGCCTTAAATGGAACGCCTCAGAGCGCGGTAACGCCGCATGAGTCATGTTTTTTCGTGCGTGCAGCCGGCTCCATCGAATTATAAGACGTTGTCACGTGAAAAATATTTCGCCACAAGATCCTTGGATACTTTTTCCATTTTCGGAGTCGTTACGACTGAAGTTAAATTTTCAAAATCGCTAAAACCATTTTCTTATATGGGAAGGAAGGTTTTTTTTTATTGCTTAGATGGATGGACGAGCTCACAGCCCACCTGGTGTTAAGTGGTTACTGGAGCCCATAGACATCTGCAACGTAAATGTGCCACCCACCTCGAGATATAAGTTCTAAGGTCTCAGTATAGTTACAACGGCTATCCCCACCCTTCGAACCGAAACGCATTACTGCTTCACGGCGGAAATAGGCAGGGTGGTGGTACCTACCCGTGCGGACTCCCAAGAGGTCCTACCACCAGTGAAACCAGGTTGTTCGTAGTTGGGTCAGTGCGTTTAAGATGTGGTGCAAGAGGAAGATGCTGCGAATTTCTTGGACGGCACATCGGACCAACGCATGAATACTGGTAGAATTCGGCGTTTCCACAAGACTCTCCACCTACGTAGGATTTTCCAATTTTTCGGTCACGTTGCGAAGAAGAAGGGTGATAATCTTTTTTTTTTTTTTTATTGCCCTTGTCGACGCAGACGAGCATACGGCCCACCTGATGGTGAGTGGTTACCGTCGCCTATGGACAGCAATGCCAGCGGCAGCGCCAAGCCGCTGCCTACCGCTTAATACTCTCCACAAGCCTCGTTTGAAGAAGAACATGTCATAGCGCTCGAAAAACTACTCATCACCGGCATAGTGGAAGGAATGAGGCCAGGCGAGCGTAGTCCCATGCTCTGGTCTGATCAAATTAAGGATATTGGACTTTAGCATCAAAGTCGCTATCCACTGCTCAGAAGACAAGGAATAATGGAGGAACATAGTCCAAAAAAATGCTTCCTAAAAGTCACGACCTTCAGCACTGAGGAACATGATGCCATGAGGAGGCAACAAAATCACAGAAATATTTTGTGTTGTGTAATCTACACTAATATATAAATCTGCAGTGGTTTTAACGGATGTTCCGTTATAACTACTGAACCGTGCATCTGATTGACTTGAAGCTTGGTATCCATGTAGAAAATACATGTCAAATTCAAATTCAAAATCATTTATTTCAACTTAAGATGTCAGTATGACACACTTGTTGAATGTCAAAATATTAATAACCATTGTTAACTCTACCACCGGTTCCAAAAAAAGCCGCAGTCCTGAGAAGAACCGGCGAAACAAACTCAGCGGGCTTTTTTTTTGTTTTTTCTCAAATATTTTACTTAATGGATAGGCTAATATTTATATGAGTGTTGGACTCCCTAATAATAATGACAATAAATAATAATGTTAATTTTAAATGCCCAGCGAAGCGGACGAGTACGGCTAGTAATCAATAATTATAGATCAATAATAAATTACAGGCGGATCGCTAGTATAGTTTAGTTTTAAAATGTTTGCTCCAATGTCGCTGGTATAGGAGGAAACTGAGGGATAGATTTGAATGAATATAAGTCGTCGTGGCCTAAAGGATAAGACGTCCGGTACATTCGTGTTGAGCGATGCACCGATATTCGAATCCCAGGCGAGTACCAATTTTTCTAATGAAATAAGTATTTAACAAATGTTCACGATTGACTTCCACGATAAAGGAATAAAATTATAATTTGCGTAGTTACTGGGGATAGGACCTCTTGTGAGTCCGCACGGGTAGGTACCATCACCCTGCCTATCTCTAGCGTGAAGCAGTAATGTGTTTCGGTTTGAAGGGCAGTCGTTGTTACTATACTGAGACCTTAGAACTTATATCTCAAGGTGGGTGGCGGCATTTACGTTGTAGATGTCCATGGGCTCCGGCAACCACTCAACACCAGGTGGGCTGTGAGCTCGTCCAACAACCTATGCAATAAAATTTATCCCGCGTCTACTGTCGTACTAGTACTGCATACGTATGTATATTGCCATATATATTGCCAATCACCAATTAGTATGTAAGCGCGTCTCAGCCTCAAGTCATGATCGAAGGGCCAGTTCGCACAACCTCAAAATATGAAACCGTGTCAAACAAATTTACATCTGGGAGCGGTAATATTACAAAACCTTTATACAATAATTTTGAATGTAACAAAACAAAAACAAAAAAAAATTAAGATTTTTATCTTCTTCGTATTTTTTCCCACATTGTTTGGTAAATGCCTACGCTCTGTAATCTCATTGGGTTATTGTCGCAATTCGCTTGTGCAATACAATCACCGTTACGTTTTCGGTTCATATTTGCGATCCAGTTGGCTTACAAAGAAACGCATGGTCTCCTATAAATAAATAATAAACTAGATGATGAACCTTTGCTCGGTTTTTTTTTTTGATAACGCCATCTTGTTGTGTCTTTAAAGCGGTTAGTTGCCCTCAATTAAGAATAATAGTATTATTATTCGCCAATAGATGTCGGGAGGAGTTGATTATTGAAAACACGAATAAAACAACATTTTCTGAAAATAAATCGTAGCTAGATCGATTTATCGCCCCCAAAATCCCCTGTATTCCTTCCCCTGTGAAGTAGTAATGCGTTTCGGTTTGAAGGGTGTTTCAGCCGTTGTAACTATACTGAGACCTTAGAACTTACATCTCAAGGTGGGTGGCGCATTTACGTTGTGGATGTCCATGGGCTCCAGTAACCACTTAACATCAGGTAGGCTGTGAGCTCATCCACACATCTAAGCAATAAAAAAAAAAAAAAAAGTCATCGAACATAAAAACCCGATATTACCAAACGACTCTTCAAGTCTTTTAAGCTTATCGAACATGGGTTTTGTTTGTCTGTTTGTTCCGGCTAATCTCCGGAACGGCTGGACCGATTTTGATGAGACTTTCATTAATAGGTAGCTGATGATATAAGGAGTAACTTAGGCTACTTTTTTAGACTAGCGTCGACCCGCGGCGTCACCCGCAGTTATTGTCGTACCGCGCGCAACATGGCGGGACTCGCCTATCAATAATAACATTTAATGTTTCCGAAGCGAAGCGAGGGCGGGTCGCTAGTTTTAAATATATTTGGCAGTGTCATAGAAAGTGCTCTCTTCTGACTGAGTCTTTGCTCGCCCACCTGTCCTGGTGAAACTGGAAAGGCGTCCGGGCCGCCAGTAATACCTCACTCATAAAAATAATGAGTGAATTAGTTGAATTTCAATTTTTTAAATATATTTTTTAATATTGATTTGTCATCGGTCCTTAATAAGTATACCAAATTTCGAGTTAATCCGACGTTTTGAAGGGGGTCAAAATCATATTCAAATATTCCGTTACATACTAACATACATACGTCTGAAGCTAATAACAGCGTATTAAAAAAAGCGCTACGCACACCACATGTAGGTATTTCATTTCCAATATCAAGTCAGTCAAATCACATCTTTAATATTTAGAATCTATCTCTTCATTTTCCTGGATTGTCAATATTGTCATCCGACGATCAGCTATGCTCCATATTTCAGGAATTCGGATTAAAATCTACGACATATTTCAACCCGAAGATTTTTTTTTAATAGCCCTTGTAGGCAGACGAGCACACGGCCCACCTGATAGTGAGTGGTTACCGTCGCCCATGGACTTCAGCAATGCCAGGGGCAGAGCCAAGCTGCTGCCTACCGCTTAATACTCTTCATAAGCTTCGTTTGAAGAAGGGCATGTCATAGCACTCGGGAAACACCGTGTACTTGTTACTGGTGTTAGGACCTCTTGTGAGTCCGCGCGGGTAGGTACCGCCACCCTGCCTATTTCTGCCGTGAAGGTGTAATGCGTTTCGGTTTGAAGGGAGGGGCAGCCGTTGTAACTATACTGAGACCTTAGAACTTATATCTCAAGGCGGGTGGCGCATTTACATTGTAGATGTCCATAGGCTCCAATAACCACTTAACATCAGGTAGGCTGTGAGCTCGTACACCATCTAAGCAATAAAAAAAAGTGTAGGGG
Source organism: Bombyx mori (assembly GCF_030269925.1). Classification (NCBI taxonomy): domain Eukaryota; kingdom Metazoa; phylum Arthropoda; class Insecta; order Lepidoptera; family Bombycidae; genus Bombyx; species Bombyx mori. The sequence continues at coordinate 817,466 of NC_085108.1, read as the reverse complement.
AGCTCATTCCAAAGCCGGATAAATATATTAGATAACAGAAATCACAAAAATCCCTCATCAAAACACCTTATTACATTTATAACAACTGTAATATAGAAAATTACAATAGTAATTACATTAAAAAAAAAACGGCCTTAAAATTACGTAATTTAATTACAGAAACACTTCTTGAGAAATAGTTAATCTAAAAACGCCTATTACTATTCTGGCGGGAGTTTTATTTAGATTAACAATTTCGCAATGATGAGGTTTATTAAGATGGTAAGAAATAATCTTATCGTATTAAAAGCTTGGGTAGGTTAGAAAAAGCTTAATAGTGACCTGGGCTGGAAGAGATGTTAGTTCAAAATCTACTTCGAATAGAATATTTTGATCACACAATAGAAAGTACCGTCGTTAAAATTAATAAAGGTTTGGAAAGGACATGGGTCACTTTCGGCCCAGCTACCCGTGCTCTAGAGGTCATTAATGAAATATCTATAGAAAAAATCATATGATACAACCTAAAATTCTTATCTTATTTTTTAAATATCTCTGTATCCCCATGAACAATATTGATTTTAATTTCTTTATAACAAAAGGGATATATAGTCTGATAATTAAACTTAATTTCATTACTGTCCTTGAACTTCGTTTAGTGGGCCGTGCAATGTATGGAGAGTGGCCCGTGTCCTTTCGATAGCAATCTCATTCAAGGATTCATTTTACGCTGTCTTCGGTAACCACTTAACAACAGTTGAGCTGTGAGCTCGTTTACACGTCTCAAGAACTAGAACTCTTACAAACATCTGAAATAGTCGATCCGTATCAGCGAGAGGGACATAGTTATCTTCGTCCCCACCAGATAAAAGTACCGTGGCGGGCCGATATGACAGTACTAAAAATGAGAAATGAAATGAATGAAACGCCAATTCTTTCATCGGGACATTTCCACCGCATCAGAGCCCTAACACGATTCCAGATAAATACTCTGTATACATATAAATAAATAAAAATCTATCTACATATATATATAAAAATGAATTGCTGTTCGTTAGTCTCGCTAAAACTCGAGAACGGCTGGACCGATTTGGCTAATTTTGGTCTTGAATTATCTGTGGAAGTCCAGAGAAGGTTTAAAAGGTAAACAAATATGAAAAAGCTCGGAATTAAATAAAAATAACAATTTTGTTTTTCCTTTGATGTGTCCCCTTGATGTGTCTTTTATTTATCGATTGAGGCACTACGAAGTCAGCCGGGTCAGCTAGTAATAGATAAAAAAGTCCACCTTCATCTAATACTACACGAAATAAAGGCACTTTTAAAACTGTCTTACAAAAGTCCGTAAATTACCAGACTTTGTTAATTTACCAATAAAATTCTCATGCATAGGAAATACTGGTGGTAGGACCTCTTGTGAGTCCGCACGGGTAGGTACCACCACCCCGCCTATTTCTGCCGTGAAGCAGTAATGCGTTTCGGTTTGAAGGGTGGGGCAGCCGTTGTAACTATACTTGAGACCTTAGAACTTATATCTCAAGGTGGGTGGCGCATTTACGTCGTAGATGTCTATGGGCACCAGTAACCATTTAACACCAGGTGGGCTGTGAGCTCGTCCAACCATCTAAGCAATAAATAAAAAACTGTCTTACAAAAGTCCGTAAATTACCAGACTTTGTTATTTTACCAATAAAATTCTCATGCATAGGAAATGTGATTTTCCCGACTGTCTGTGTTTGTTTGACAGTTTTTTTCCGATATTAATTGTATTCCGTTGCATTGTCTGTTTCGCTTTGTTTGACTTCACGTGCGATTTACGCGCGGCATTTGACAATAGATAATATATCGACTCAATTAGCTATGCCTGTAATAAATCTATATATTAATACGTGAAGCAAAAACTTTGTATCCCTTTTTACGAAAATTGCGCGGACGGAGGAGTATGAGATTTTCCTCACTTATAGAGAGTATAGAGAAGAAGTGCACAATGCTAATATTTTTTTAAAATAATGCATCAATAAAGAAAACATTACACACACTACATGCCATGTATTTGACGCACACACGCATGCATACTATTTATTGTCAAACTTTTGTTCTTGACGTCTGTTGTCAAATTGAGAATTGATTAAATATATTTTTTATAGTGTAGTCTTGGCGAAATTTGTGATTATAGAAGTATAAAATACAATTATAATAGTGTACAAACTTACGATTCCAATTAATTATAGTCGAATTTCGACTACTGCGGGACCACTAGTCGACTCAATTAGCTATGTTTGTAAGAAATCTATATTATTTTTGGAAATGTCGTGTCGGTGATGGAAAACCAGCCAATACTCATGGATGTCCAAAGGTGAATAAGGGATTCATCTAAGAATGACCAACCGCGCTGTCTGGGTATCATATCGGTGTGCTGTGATTATCAACAAGCTTTGATGTAAAGCACAAGATGTAGAGCTCACAGTCCATCTAGTGTTAAATGGTTACCGAAGCCCTTAGGCATCAACAAGGTAAATGTAGTCACCCATCTTGAGACAAAAGTTCTACCTACCCACATTTCAAACGGGAACGCATTACTGCTTCATGTGAAAATAGGTAGGGTGGTACCTACTCGTGTGGCCTCACAAGACGTCCTACCATCATTAAAAAATCATCAAAGTAATATAAAAAATATATCGTTTTTCATAGATTTAGCGATGGTTAATACCAATAACGCGTTACCTTAGTCTTCTGAATAGCCTAAAATAAACTGTCATGTATTTTGTGCGTTCGTAAGTCGCACCGACTGCAATGACGCTTGGTACTTACATATTTTAGTATTTAAGAGGTTTCTCTCAGAGTACCGCGTTTATGTGGTTTTAATAAATATCTTCAGTGATAGTGAATGCGTTACCATGTTTCATTAGTAAGAAAACAAGCCTTTTTACACGCTTAATATTAACATCACTTGTACGTATGTTTGTATGTTTGTAACTGACTCCTTTAGGTGCAATTTTGACCCACTTTAAACGGCCAGATTTCATTCAAACTTTGTAGATTTATCGAGGACCGATGACAATTAAATACTAAAAAAAAAAAATTTGAAGAAAAAAAATTAAAAAAATTGAAATTCAATACTAAAAAATGAAAAATAAATAATTTTTTTTACACTATAATCAAATTAAATTTATTAAAATTTTATTTTCTGTTTTTTATTTGAATTTTATATAAAGCGTGTTTTTTATTTTTTTTATACTATTATTTATTTAACCCACTATCGTGTTTCATTCTGTTACAGACTCTATTGTTTTAAGACAATAAAATTATAAGCGAAATGCTGCCGTATAGAAGATTCTGCGGGATGAAACTGAACGTAGGATTCTTGGCCGTATTTCTGTATTTAATAGACAAATCTATACAGGTAATATGAGTTTGTTATTTACGTTGCCGTAATTACGAATTAGTTTTAGTTACATCAAACTTTTTAAGTTATTGCATTGCTTCTATCGCGGGCCTTGAGCGCGGCGACTGAATCAGGAAATTCCGTAACGAAAATAACCTGACACCCCCACTACGCCAACTATGTAGCTCGCGTTCAACACATTCACACGTTGCGCTTGTGTAGTGTTTGTGAATAAGCGCGCGGCGTGACGTCGCACTGCCGCATGCACATCATGAAAAGTCTGCCCATCTCTCCCTCGCGCGGTCTAGGTTATGAGTGTGAAGGGGACAGTTAATGTTTTGCTTTTGTTAATGTTTATAGTCTTATTTTACTGTTGTTTTAAATTTAATATTAAATTATTATAGTCGATTTATAATTGCATAAGTTGAAAAAAAATGCTATGCAATAGCTTTACCGCGGCAGTCTCCGAGTGCCAACTTGTTTTTTTTGTCTTATTGAGGCAAAAAACAAATTGCAAAGACGAGCTTACAGCCCACCTGGTGTTAAGTGGTTACTGGAGCCCGTAGACATCTACGACGTAAATGCGCCACCCACCTTGAGATATAAGTTCTAAGGTCTCAGTATAGTTACAACGGCTGCCCCGCCCTCCAAACCGAAACGCATTACTGCTTCACGGCAGAAATAACTTATTTGAATTTTACTTATTTTCTGTAGATCTGTTTGCTAATCGACAAAGGTCTCCTCCAAATCTATCCATTTTATAGTTTTCTTATAAATATTAGGGCGTTAATTTGTCAGTCCACGTTCAATTACCCACAACGCAACAGTAATACAGTAGGCAGCTGCTTTTACGGTAGGCAGCGGCTTGGCTCTGCCCCTGGCATTGCTGAAGTCCATGGGCGACGGTAACCACTCACCTTCAGGTGGGCCCTCTGCTCGTCTGTCTACACGGGCAATAAAAAAATAAAAAATTCCTTTAACTTCACCGAAAGCTACGTCTCTTCATACAGAAATGGCTTTGAATAGTATGATAGATAAATCAGGTATAGAAAGTCCTCAAAGTTAAAGCCCTTTGGACTTTTCATGACAATTTTCTCAAGAGTCTTCAGATCGAGGATTCCAAGTACATTGCTTACTTTTGTTACATCTTCAGCAAGCCATTGATGATTACGTGCCGGGCGAAGACTACCCGGCTTTCACGGAAGTCCCAAAGGGTCTGTCTTTCACCTGCAATGACAAGATACCGGGATATTACGCAGATCCTGAAACCAATTGCCAAGTGAGTAATAGTTAATAGCTGGTCATGGACCATATATAAAGCACTTGTGCTAGGCAGCCTTGTCCAGCTCTTTTATACCCATAGACAGCCCATAGACATGTACAATGTAAATGCGCCACCCACCTTGGGATATAAGTTCTAAGGTCTCAGTATAGTTAGTTACAACGGCTGCCCCACCCTTCAAACCGAAACGCATTACTGCTTCACGGCAGAAATAGGCAGATAGAATTCTTAATGGTATAAGCATTTTATTTCTACATTAGAAACCCTAGTATAAGTCTCGCCAATACAGAAACGAATCGAAAATGGCGTCTACGTACCTGCACTGACAGATGGTAGGGTCAACAATTAAAAAGAAGGATAGAAAGAAAAAGTTGTTTATTGTAAAAAAATATAAAAAAAAAAAATGTGAATGTAGTTTACTTTGTGCCCTGGCGGAGGGGGAGGTGTCTCATCTGGGATGCAACTTGCGTAGACACTTTTGCTGCCAGTCAACTAAGTGAAAAAACTCGAACTCAACAACAAAGTCAGAACTGATATTTTTTTTTGCATGCAGTACGCGCCGTGTGCGACTATAGACAGCAATAGTTTAGAGTGAGAGCGCATGATCGCCGCCGCCATTTTAGATTCGTTTCTTTATTGGCGCGTCTTATAGCGTCTTATAACCTATAAGGTCATAGCCTATCTCCTGGCTGAGCCTTTGCTCGCCCATCTGCCCTGGTAAAACTGGAAAGGCCTCAGAGCCACGAGTAACTTAACAAACATAAAAAAAGTATGACCTCTATTGAAAGTATGGGGAGCTATTATTAATGGACCATACATCTCTAAGCGACGTTCAAGTGAACTGTGAGTCTCTCTTACGACTAAAGCGTGATGGTCCCAATAATAATGGATGAACAGCTTTGAAACAGATGTGTCTTCGATTCTGCATACGATTGCAACGTTTGAAATATAATAGTCCTGGTTGATGCTGTAGATTAAAAAAAACCCAGTCATAGAGCCTATAGACTTTAGAGCCCAATTGTCGTCATGTCTCAAGCTACCTTGAGACGTGAGGTCGCCGTCTCAATTATATTGTACAACTTTTGTCCCATTATGAAACTAAAAGTTTCGTTTGCATCACAACGGAATCCATGATGGTGAGTGCCTACTCATGAATGCTCATAACACCAATTAAAACTGCAAATGTGGAAAAACTGTTCATGTAACTTCAAGTGTTCAAGGCTGAGCATTAGCGAGTTCTCTCTCTTTCTCTTTTGCCTTCAGTTCAAGAAAAAATTAATAGTATAAGTTAGTTGAATATCGCTCCATTATCCGGTCACCGTCCTCGTCGAACCCGTCGCTTGCGACTAAGGGCTCGACGAGTGAACCCATAGACACAGCCCACTGAGTTTCTCGCCGGATCTTCTCAGTGGGTCGCGTTTCCGATCCGGTGGTAGGTTCTGCGAAGCACTGCTCTTGCTAGGGCCAGTGTTAGCAACACTCCCGGTTAGAGCCCCGTGAGCTCACCTACACGTCAAAGATAAGCTGAAATAGCTTCTCAAGGTTATCAGCATAGGTAGGAGAAAAAAAAAGCTCCATTATTCCCCTTATGATAACTAATTCGTTTGGTAACACTTTGCTAACATCATACCTGTAGGTGTTTAAAGACTAATCTATACTAATATTATAAAGAGGAAAGATTTGTTTGTTTGTTTGTTTCGAATAGGCTCCGAAACTACTGGACCGATTTGAAAAATTCTTTTTCCATTAGAAGCCGACATTGTCCCTGATGAACATAGGCTACTTTTTTTAATTTTTTTATTATTTTTTTTTTTTGGTTTCATGTGTCTTTTAATGTTTCCGAAGCGAAGCGAGGGCGGGTCGCTAGTAATATTATAAACGCGTATGGATGTATATTTGTTACTCTCTCACGCAAAAATTACTGAAAGGATTTTGATGAAACTTTACTATTAATATAGTCTACACATCAGAATAACACAAGCTATAGCAATTTATAAAGATATCGTGTGAATTACCCAAAATATAATGATAAGTTTCGATTAAGAACCAAAAAATCTGTCGTCAAAATTCAATAAGATCGTCCATAAATTAAAGTTCCTGAAGCAATAGTTTTATATAAACATGACTTCTTCTTCAACTGGGTCTTAGTCGACTTTAAGTTGTGGGGAATTGCTTGTCTCTGCCGTCACTGCAACGAGCCAGACCTATTTTCCAGGTGTGGCATTGGTGCGTGCCAGGCATCGGTGGCAACCAGCAGTATTCCTTCTTGTGCGGTATCGGGACTGTCTTCAACCAGAGAACGAGGGTCTGCGACTATTTCTTTAAGGTATTTAGTAGTTTAACGCAGTTTTTCACTTACCCAAACACATACACAGACACTCACACGCACAACCACCTACTTAAATGATAACACCTAATGGTCTCTCAACACTTTTTTTAAAGGGATTTTATGACCTGGTAACTAAAACCTTTAGGTCAAGTCTTATTTTAATTATAATGAAAGCTGCACTTTATGAAAAATGATATGAAGTGAAATGAAGTTGATTAATATGAAACATGGCATGAAATGAAATGAAATGAGATGAGATGATATGGGATGAAATATAATCTCAGTAAAATGGTGGTTATTTACTGAGACTTTTTGGAGGATTCCGAGAAGCTACGTTCAGCGGTTTTGTTGTACTTTCCCACATTCGTGTGCACTTTCACAGACACTAAACAGTTGATAAGCCACTGTTTAAACCTGAAGAAACACTAAATAGACAAAATAAAACAAATCACACAACTTCACTCCTCGCGTTCCCGCCAAAAAGTCCATCTCTCAATACTAGTCCTCGACATCTGTTCACGACTTAACCTAACCTAATCTATCCCAAGAACCTGGAGACCAGTAATACAGGTCTTTGAACCTAGTACAGACTTCAGCTCTTTCAAAGTTTAACAAAATAAATAATAAGGTTACTGATCTCTATTTGTATTTGTACTATGCCTCTAAGAGAGTAGCCCACTAAATTTCTTGCTGGATCTTGTCAGTGGGCCGCGTTTCCGATCCGGTGGTAGATTCTGCGAAGCACTGCTCTTGCTAGGGCCAGTGCTAACAACACTTCTATCATCTTCGTGCTAATTTGGTTATTTGGCATCTGTTATTTATTTATTTTTGCTTAGGTGGGTGGACGAGCTCACGGCCTACCTAGTGTTAAGCGGTTACCGGAGTCCATGGACAACTACAGCGTAAATGGTCGCCACCTACCTTGAGATATAAGTTCTAAGGTCTCAGTATTGTTACAACGGTTGTCCCACCCTTCAAACCGAAACGCAGAGTGGTGGTACATACCCTTGCGGACTCACAAGAGGTCCTACCATCAGTAATCTGAGATAAAAGTTTATTTTGGAAAATGGGTATCTGGCACAAAACAGTTTGGGAATTCCTGCTCTACGTCAATTGAAATAAAGCGTCTTATCGTGCATCACGCGTGAGACTGACCTCATAACCGCCTCAATGCCGGCCATTGCCTCCCTCAGGTCGACTGTCCGAACTCTCCAGCCTACTACGGAGTCAACGAAGATCTTTACAAAGATGAAGCAGGAAACTACATCAGCGGCAAATAACACGACTGACTGACTATCTGTTATTAATTTATAGTTTCAACTTAAAAGTTAAAGCTATACGCGAATACAAAAAAAAAAAGAACAAAAAATTGCTAAGCGTTAATTAAAAAAAAAAAAAACATGTGTGCAATTAACACGTGTTAGAAGTGAAACCTTCAAAACACGTGTTAGAAGTGAAACCTTCAAAAATTAAAATACAATTATCCTAACTGTCGAAGTATATATTATTAGTAAAGTTTTGTCATTAGTAAATAATTGTAAATCACCTTTTATAGTATGAGGTGGCGCCCTCTGTGAATTGATATTTTAACTTCACGTATATTCTAAATTAAAATTCACTACAAGAGGTTTCATACACACGTCAGTATTAAAATATCTCACAGATGGCGCTGTATTAAAAATAAAATACTTTATACGTATGTTTTAATGTATGTAGGAACTAAGCATTCTGTCTCACTTTTTCTCTCGATCTTTCTCACTTGCTTGGTCCCTACTCTCATGGCTAGTTGCTTCGTGCTACGTTCGCCCTGTCTTACTCTCTCTCAATCGGTCTCGATCGCTCTCTCTCTCTTTTTCGACACTTCCGTTGCATACCTGCGTGACGTTACATCTGTAAAAATTTTACCCTCATGCGCCTAAAGAAGTTTCACTTCAAAAGCTGCTAAAGCTGTTAATTTAATTTAATTAAAATCATTACTCGGTCAGTGTTTTTGTGAAATGCTAATAATGTTTTGACTCAAATAAATATTACCTACTGTAGTATTGTTACAATTTTATTGGCACGTCCTGTCTCTATATATCTATGTAACGATGTCTTTTAGTGTCATTTTTATCGACTTCAAGGCTTCATTGGTGTTATTAGGATCGTCAGGATAAAGAGAAATATATCCTTGGTACGCTAAAGCGTTATTTTTAATATTTTATCTAGAGTAACTTATTGAGTCAAATTGCAACGCGTGACGTCATATGAGGCTAATCGTTGTTCTAGTGTTATACGTTATACGTTTGGTTCCTCGATTTTGGCCTCTAATGACGTCACCTAAAATGAGGTTGCCTTCAGCTGTATTTTTTAAAGTCAATTCAAGCCTTTACCATCGGTCGACCAGATCGCAATGTAACAGACCCGTCAATGTTTGTACTAATGTAAGATTCAATACTAGTAAGTAGAAATTTTAGTCTACTTGTAATGTTACCATTGTATTAATGTATACTGTAGCTTTAGTGTTTGACATTTATATTTTTAATGATAATTACGTGTTTATTTTAGTGTATTTTGTGTTGTATCATATTTAAGCTATAGCTATGATCAGTTCGAATTGCAATGTCAAATGGTATCGTAATTGGTTAAGCTTAATATTGCTAAAGATGAAATAAAAATCGCGTCCGAACTTAAGACTTCAGAAGGCGTAACGCAAAATTCGTTTTCTTGGCTGAATATGTTAAGACGGAGGAACTTTTTTTGCGGCAAGTTTATTTGATTGTACACCCAGCCAGCAATGTAGCCTGTTTGTGCATGATCCCCCCCCCCCCGCGACACAAGAGTTCGCTGACCCCAGTGTTTTCGGTGTTTTTTTGTTTTTTGAATTTGCTTTACATTACGGAGTCGTCATGAGTCGAACTAATTAAACCCGTTTCATTGTTACGTTTGATATTAAAAACTATTAAAATAAATAATAGTTTAAAAAAATACGCTTTTATAGAAAATTTAACTTCTTCTTCTTCTTGTTTGTCGTTTCCTCATTACTGAGGGTCGTGACCACCTTGGTCCAGTTTTTGCACCAGCTTCCTCCAATGTTGCCTGCATTCGGCCTGCTTAATGGCGCCCGGGACGCTGGTTTATTATTGAAATCAAATTTAACTAAGAAATCAATTCAATTTTTTTCAAATTTTACTAAAAAATTCAAATTTAACTAAAAAATAGAAAATAAATTTTAATGAATTTGAATTAAAAATAGTGTAAGAAAATATGATTTTAGTGTAAAAAACTAATAAGCAATATTATTATATAAAAAAAATTGTGTTGCTACTCCAGCCTGAGCTCGCTGAAAAATAAAACGACGTCAAAGCTAATCGAAACATTTTTAATTTTGTGTTTTTTTTATTGCCGTATAGGCAGACAGGCCCACCTGACGGTGAGTGGTACCGTCGCCCATGGACGTCAGCAATGCCGGGGGCAGAGCCAAGCCGCTGCCTACCGCTTAATACTCTCCACAAGCCTCGTTTTGAAGAAGGACATGTCATAGCGCTCGGGAAATACCGTGGAGGGGAGCTCATTCCATAGCCGGATGGTACGTGGCAAAAAAGACCTCTGTAAACGCACTGTGGATGACCGCAGTGGCTCCAGGTAGTATGGATGAACTCTACTCCGGTGGCGGGCGGTGCGATGGTAAAAACGAGATGCTACCTACGCTGCCTACCGCTTAATACTCTCCACAAGCCTCGTTTGAAGAAGGACATGTCAGTCCTCATTGTTTCGATAAATATTAAAACTTTTACAAGACAACTTTAAAGTAATCAATTAATATTCAATTAACGTATAAAGTTCGTCGGGAGCGCGACCAACGTTCGCCTTGGACCTTAGTACGCCGTTCACGAAAAATAAAAATGCTGTGTCGACGAATATTAATTATTATAGTTGTGAAACTTGATATTGTGAGCAATAGCATTAGCAAACTTTTACTGGCTAGCTTTTACTGGTGGTAGGACCTCTTGTGAGTCCGCGCGTACCACCGCCCTGCCTATTTCTGCCGTGAAGCAGCAATGCCAGGGACGTCTTAAACTAGGCTCAGGGCCCTTGGGCACACAAGGATTTGAGGCCCTTTGGGAAAGTAAAAAAAGCGAATTATAATAACATTTTTTTACTGAGCATGACCATTTATTATAGGTAATCAAATACAGTATGATATAATAATATTAATGATATTAGAATGCTGCTGGTTTTTTGGTTACGATTACGATAATGGTTTCTTTCGGGATTTCTGTTGAGCAAAAAATTCCATTATATCTGTAAAGTATATTTTTTTAAGGATATCACTTTCTATGCCCATAATTGACAAATTACTCAGTCGTTCTTGTAACATTGTTGTTCGCAATTCATTTTTTATTCTCTTAAGCTGCGAAAATGACCGCTCTCGGCTACAATTGGTAACCAAATTGTCGGTTCTTCGGGGCCCCCGGAGAATGGGGGCCCTGGGCACGGGCCCCAGGTGCCCTTATGGTAAAGACGGTATTGAGCAATGCGTTTCGGTTTGAAGGGTGGTGCAGCCGTTGTAACTATACTTGAGACCTTAGAATTTATATCTCAAGGTGGGTGGCGCATTTACGTCGTAAATGTCTATGGGCTCCAGTAACCACTTAACACCGGGTGGGCTGTGAGCCCACAAGCGAGAGTGACAACAAAAAATGTGTGTAAAACTTAGATAATATTCGCCATAAATTAATTTTAGATAAGATTTTTAATGTAAATACGACTTAATCAATATACTTACATAATAAAATATTGTTTATTCGCAAAGTGTTGTTTTAATTGTTGATGAACAAAACCTTCTGTTAGAGAAAGAGACGGAAAAGAAAGAGAGAGTGAGAATACACTCTATTGCACACCAAAACACAATTTACATTTTTTAAAAAAACAATCAACAAGCAGATATAGTTGTACAGGGCTCTTATCGCTAAAAGCGATCTCTTCCAGAGCTTTCCAGAGAGCTTCATAAATTCCATTGAAAACAATGACATGTCCACGTAGGTACGATAGACCGAGCCACGACGGTATAATTTATGAAGGGGGGTCATACATTATATTAAATTATGTATAGTAAACAAAATGTCATTAAATTATATTAAACATTAATTTTACTAATACCAAGCGTATGGAGAGTTTTAAAAATTGCATTTGGTTCCATACCTACTTTGTGTAATGCAATCACAGCGATTCGGTTCTCTTTATCACCCCACTCCATTTTAATATCGCCAAATATTGTACAATGTATTGGCGCCAAAATGAGAAAACTCAATGAGCAATCATATCAAAATGACAGATTCCAAATTCAAATGTAATATTTTGTTTATTTTTAATTGTAACAGTATTTATGGCCAGACTAAGTATACTTAATATTATAAAGAGGAAAGATTTGTTTGTTTGTTTGTATTGAATAGGCTCCGAAACTACTGAACCGATTTCAAAAAGTCTTTCACTGTTTGGAAGCTACACTATTCCCGAGTGACATAGGCTTTAATCTTTTTTGAAAAAAATTAGGGATCCTTACTAAAACTCCGATAATGTAACCCAAGGTGTAAAAAAATACCTAAAATATTCTTTACATCGCGTGCCCTGCGAAAACTATTGATGATAGAATAAAAATATGTACTACGACATTGTAGAACATATTATTATTATTTATAAAAGTGTCCCGACAGCATATGTCTAACTATTATATTTATGCCGCAATAAGTGTTCTTTTATTTTAAAAAATAAAACAACGTCGTTGAAATTTTTGTTAAAGACCCGAGCGGAGCCGGAGCGGGCCGCTAGTAATTAATACAAGAATAGAATTATTTAAAAAATGTGACATAAATTCAATAAAATCACAGCACAATTCACAAAAAAAGTACTTGAGGCCGCAAACAAAGACAGTTGGTTCGTATTGCTTGGTATTGACAATGCATTCTCACAGATTTATGTGTGCGTGCACCGTATTAGCTGCGGCTGTGTGCGTGCGGTATGCACATAAAGACGCGTCTCGATTGGTGAAATATTTTACGCGATTCATTCGCAAGAGTTTTTTTCTCCTACCTACGCCGAAAGTTCGGTTTTCCTCCCTGGGTACTGACAAGTGCGCATGCACATTAGTGTCTACGTCTGCTCTCACGCACCTAAAATTCTACGCCATTGTTGTGCTCGGGTAATTTGCAATAGGTATTGTGCTTAGTGTAAAAGTGAAATAAACAAAAGGCAATAAAATTTAATAGTGAAGTATTAAACAAAGATGAGTTCATCAGACAGTTCTTATTCAATTAGTAGTAGTTTATGTAACAATTAAAAAACATTTAAATTGTTTTTTTATGAGCCTCCCCACCCCGGGCTCCGCCCCGGGACCCCACCGAGACTTCGCCCCTGGACCCCGGCTCGGTACTCCACGAACTTTCGGCCTGATAGGAGAAAAAATAGTATGTGCACTGCGGGAAAAAAGTAGGACATCTCATCCCGCGTGCTTGCCACCCTTACTTTTCTCCCTCGGTGCACAATATACTATTTGTTTCCATCTCAATCATAACAATAATGTTTGACTTAATAACCACCGACCTGATTTTGACAGTACGTTTCCAGATAACTTTTTTGGCGGTTTTGGAATGAGCTCCCCTCCACGGTGCTTCACGAGCGCTATGACATGTCCTTCTTCAAACGAGGCTTGTGGAGATTACTTACCGTTAGGCAGCAGTTTTGCTCTGCCCCTGGCACTGTTGAAGTCCATGGGTGACGGTAACCTCTTAGCCAAAAAAAAGAAAGCTACAAGTACTACAAGCTATTAGAAGTTACACCTTTAATTCTCATATGTCTCAATACGCATTCATTTTATGATTGATATTTACGGGCTCAAGAAAACGCGCTTTTCAAGTATCAATTACACTGCTATTGATTAATTTTATAATCATAATCACTTCTGTCTTCATCGTGGCCTAAAGGATAAGACGTCCGGTGCATTCGTTTTGAGCGATGCACCGGTGTTCGAATCCCAGGCGGGTACCAATTTTTCTAATGAAATACGTACTAAACAAATGTTCACGATTGACTTCCACGGTGAAGGAATAACATCGTGTAATGAAAATCAAACTCGCAAAATTATAATTTGCGTAATCACTGGTGGTAGGACCTCTTGTGAGTCCGCACGGGTGGTACGGGTACCATCACCCTGCCTATTTTTGCCGTGAAGCAGTAATGCGTTTCGGTTTGAAGGGCGGGGCAGCTGTTGTAACTATACTGAGACCTTAGAACTGATATCTCAAGGTGGGTGGCGTATTTACGTCGTAGATGTCTATGGGCTCCAGTAACCACTTAACACCAGGTGGGCTGTGAGCTCGTCCACCCATCTAAGCAATAAAAAAAACAAAAAAAAGTGGGCCGTATGCTCGTCTGCCTACAAGGGCAATAAAACAAAATAAGCAAAAAATTTGCTTAGTAGTCGCAAAAAAAAAATCTCCAATCTAAACCCAACCTTTATGATTGCGTCTACGCTGACTCGAAAAGCGAACGGTTCAGTCCGCGAGAGCCTTCACGACGATCGGCCGTGGCTCTGTTACATAAAAAAAATATATATATAAAGAAAAACCTCAAAGAGACCTCACGCGCGAGTGCACCGACGGAAAACCAGGAAAATAATTCGGAAAAAGTGAGTTGATCCGTGCAACGCGTTCTTAATTTTGACAAGTGACGTTAATGACAGTTATTTTGTTTTTTTTTTAATTAACGAGGCACAGGTCGCCACCTCGTTATGCGTTGTTACGTAACTTTTTTTGTGTACTTTTTTTTAGTAAGCGCTGACTGCACTTTGAGCAGGAGAACCTGTTTGAGTTTGAATTGAGGTTACAGTATGATTGTTATTACGAAACTACGGATTTGTCAATAATCGTGTTCGTGAACATTTTGTTAATACTAAAGCGTTTATTATTTAAAAAAAACTTATCGTAAAGCTATATCAGATTACCCAATCTATATCACTATTATGAAAATCTCCGACATCTGACAGCTGTTTATTGACGATGCTATTGACAAGAACAAAAGTTTCCTCGGCCGGAGTAAGCCAATAAAACGCTCAGTTTTAGAAATTCAACGCGTGCTAGAAATCGAAATGAAAGCCAATATGGATTGGTAGTTATTACCTGTCGTTTTTCCCACGAAGCCCGGAGAATAGGGTAACCAATAATTTGTACGTTAATTGGCTTAAGTAATGTCTACATGTCTACATTACTTGTCGTCAGCTACGTGCGAGTAACTATATGTTTGTGTAGCTGGAGAAAAACTTAATCTCATTGTCGATGGATGGATTTTGGAAACCCACCCTACTTCGTGGCAGCAATAGGCAGGATATTGGTACTCCCCGTTCAGGTTACCTGTGCTGATAGCCTTGAGAGGCTATTTCAGCTTCGCCCTAACGTGTAGGTGAGCTCACGGGGCTCAAACCGGAGTGTTGCTAACACTGGCCCTAGCAAGATCAGTGCTTCAC
The DNA here is from genome assembly GCF_030269925.1 of Bombyx mori. NCBI lineage: Eukaryota > Metazoa > Arthropoda > Insecta > Lepidoptera > Bombycidae > Bombyx > Bombyx mori. Next base: position 801,991 of record NC_085108.1, on the reverse strand, counting down.
AGAATCTACCATCGGATCGGAAACGCGACCCACTGAGAAGATTCGGCGAGAAACTCAGTGGGCTGTGTCTGTGGGTTAATTCGCTCGTCGAGCCCTTCGTCGCAAGCGACGGGTTCGACGAGGACGATGACCGGTGCTTGTGGTACCTAAAAGCACCGTTAATGGATCGGGAGGATCCGTAATGACGTGTTTTGGGTTAACAATACCACTGTTAATAACGCAATAAAACTTGCGAGTTAAAATATTATTGACAAATACAAGGTTAACATGTTTTTCCGTCATGTGCTATTAACTATTAACAAAAATAATTGCACTAGTCAAAATACTATTTCCATTTTAAAACAATATGTAAATAATACAATATTTTTTTGTTAAATTGTTATATTATGTCTACTCTTTGATCCTACTTCAGTATTTACAGAGAAATCATTATTTGTATGATTCTAGAGATGCAACAAAAAAAAACAATAATTAATTATTAAGTATAAAAAATTCGTAATTTATTGTAAGTTTGATTTCAAACAAAGCTTTCGGAGCCTTCAACCAATACGTTTATATTCTGGGAAAAGCGTCAAAAGCTTCAATCTATTGTGAACACGATGCTATTAAGATTTGCCTAAACATGTTTTATAGAGTAAGATCCCGGGGCCCCCAGACGTCACGTAATTTTCTGACGAACGAAATATGGCCGATTGCGCAGTGTTAGTATGTACTAAGAATGCGTGCCTACCTGCTACCTTGCTTAGACGGCCAATTTTCAGGTATCCAATAGGGCCAATTCCTATATATAATTTGATTAATTATTTACCTGATTATTTAATTTTTAACTGATTTTCTTTTAATATTAATAATTAATTGATATGTGTCAACTGTAAGAGAGAGATAGAGAGACAGAGAGACAGAGAAGTCAATATATCCTAATACATGTCTCACTCAGTCTCATGCACGTGGATAATGCCCTCGCGCTCTTACCCACAGAGGTAATAAATTGAATTTAGGGGATGATTGGCCCTTTAAAGCGTCTGCAAAGCAACTCGGCCGACGGAAAGTGTCCGGGAGTATTGGCGACTTATTTTTAAGGATATTGCCTAAAATATACGTAAAAATCAGCTTTCATAAAATACGTGAAGTAGGTAATGATTTTATGTACCTTGAGTACCTGATACCTGAAAATTGGCCGTCTAAGCAAGGTAGCAGGTAGGCATGCTTTCTAAGTACATACTAACACTACGCAATCGGCCACATTTCGTTCGTGAGAAAATACGTGACGTCTGGGAGCCCTGGGATCTTGGACTATTAGTTCTTACACAGAACACTTCACAGCCCTGACGCTCGTGGTATAAAAATTTCCTAATTTAATTTAAGTTTGATTTTAAATATAGCTTTCGAGGGATTGAATACTAACCCAAAAACGTTTATATTCTTTGAAAATTGTCAAAAGCTTCAACTAATTGTAAAAGAAAAAACTCTATTAAACTTTATCTAAATATCCTGTATTTACACAAAAAAAAACCTGGCAACCCTAGCGGACTTGCTAATGTGAATTCCACTATTATCCCAACGATAGGAGACGAATAGAAGAGCTTAGACTTATTATCTCAAAATCGCCTTAAAAGGATTAGAGACCACAATATAAGGCTTGATACCACCATCTCGTTTTTACCATCTCAACGCCCGCCACCGGAGTAGAGTTCATCCATACTACCTGGAGCCACTGCGGTCATCCACAGTGCGCTTCCAGAGATCCTTTTTTACCACGTACCATCCGGCTATGGAATGAGCTCCCCTCCACGGTGTTTTCCGAGCGCCATGACATGTCCTTCTTTAAAAGAGGCTTGCGGAGAGTACTTAACGGTAGGCAGCGGCTTGGCTCTGCCCCTGGCATTGCTGAAGTCCATGGGCGACGGTAACCACTTACCATCAGGTGGGCCGTATGCTCCATAAAAGCGTATTTTGTTAGTTTTTTTTAAACTATTATTTATTTTTCATTTTTTAGTTGAATTGAAATTATTTCAATTTTTTTTTTCACTGTTCGGTTTCTTTCGTTCCTTAATAAGTCTACCAAATTTCGAGTTAATCCGACGTTTTGAAGGGGGCCAAAATCATGTTCAAAGATTCCGTTACAAACATACATACGTCTGAAGCTAATAAAAGCGTATCAAAAACTAGCAGACCGCTCCGGCTCCGCTCGGGTCTCTATCAAAAATTTCAACGATATTTGACGTTGTTTTATTTTTTTAAATATAAGAACAGTTAAACACATGCTGTCGCGACACTTTTTATAAATAATTATGTGTTCTACAAAATCGTTGTAAATTATTTTATTCTATCATCAATAGTTTTCGCAGGGCACGCGACGTATTTTAGATATTTTTTTTACACCTTGGGTTACATTATTGGAGTTTTAGTAAGGATCCCTAATTTTTTTCAAAAAAGATTATAGCCTATGTCACCCGGGAATAGTGTAGCTTCCAAACAGTGAAAGAATTTTTCAAATCGGTTCAGTAGTTTCGGAGCCTATTCAATAGAAGCAAACCAACAAATCTTTCCTCTTTATAATATTAGTATAGACTAGTTCAACGAAGCAGTAATATTGGTGCGAACCCAGCTGACAGAACCCAGATATTTATAATTAAGGTAAGCGTCAGATAATACTAACGCGTCTGCCCGTGAGCACAATCTAACGCTAAACAATTAGTATCGCTTCGGTACCCCGACAAAATTAGTTTTTACTTTTATTTTTAGAGTTTTTATATAATTAATAAACTTTATTTTTAAGTGTTTCGTAATTTATTGTTGATGGTTGGTATTTATTTTCGTTTTTCGCGTGTTCTTTATATTAAATTGGATTCGTTTTGTTTGTTTCTCGTGAGGGTTTTCTTTCTTTTCTTGTCGCGCGCTGGTATGCAGTGATGGATTTACGTCTAGGCCCGTGAGGTCTGGCCCTAGGGCGGCAAAATTTTGAAGTGAAAACTTCTTTAGAATCGTCGTGATTTAAAACCGGATGCAACGGAAAAAACGACAGGTAAGAGACACAAATACAAAAATGTGTAGGATGAAGCCAGCAAAGAATGAGACAGAAATATACATACTATTTAATACAGCGGCATCTGTGAGATTTTTTAATACTAACGTGTGTATGAAAGCTCTTGTAGTGAATTTTAATTTAGGATTATACGTGAAATTAAAATATCAATTCACAGAGGGCGCTACCTTACAATTATTTACTAATGACAAAATTTTACATATACTTAAGACGTTTGGGATAATTGTATTTTAATTTTGGAAGGTTTCACTTCTACCACGTGTGAATTGCACACATGTTTTTTTTATTGTCAAACTCCTAGATTAAGGAGGCACAGTATATCTACCTTACAGAATAGAAATTAAATCTTACAATAAAAGATGAAGATGTCACTGGACATCTGATTCTGTTTATATCACTGTTAAGATTAAAATCAGCCAAAGGAATAGCTCATTGTTCACTGAAACAAATTGTCAAAATTTTATAGACGAAAAAAGTAAAGACAGTCTCCTTTGAAATGATGTGCTTAGTGCGAGTTTTTTTAACGTTCGCGATAGCGTATAAGTTAACTGAAATTCAGGTCCACTTCGATAAAGCGGTACGACACGAGAACCCTCTCATCGCGGCCGCCGGTAACTACATTCCCGATCGTGCGGAAAGAATGGAAAGCAGTCGACGTCGCCCCAAGCACGTCATTTCGGATCCTCCCGATCCACTAACGGTGCTTTTAGTTACCTTAAGCACCGGTCATCGTTCTCGTCGAACCCGTCGCTTGCGATGAAGGGCTCGACGAGTAAATTAGCCCTCAGATACAGCGCACAGAGTTTCTCGCGTTTCCGATCCGGTGGTAGATTCTGCGAAGCACGGCTCTTGCTAGGGTTCGTGTTAGCAACGTCATCAGGTTTGAGCCCCGTGAGCTCACCTACTAGTTAAGGCGACGCTGATATAGCCTCTCAAGGCTATCAGCTTAGGTAGTGTAAAAAAAATCAAATTCGTATGGAGTTTGTAACGTTTGCCTACGTTTGCCGCTAGGAGCGCTGTTCTAACTCCACACAAATATGAGTTAACTTTTACGCTATCGAGAACGTTTAAAAGCTCGCACTAAACGCTCTGTTTTCGTTAAAATTGTCTATTAAACTAAATGCAAGTTACGTTTAAGTAATCGCCGGTACGCAGCCTTGATAGCGCCCGGCAAACTTTCCACGGAGCCTTGCCCAACTCATTGCGAAGTCTTACGTAATTATTGATAAGTCGCTGACGTTGGTCCAATTCGCGTCACCCTCGTACTACCACTGGTACCAATAAATTTTTTCCACATTTATCATAACTAGAGAGGTCCCTCAGTAGTCGAAATTCGACTAATTCAATGAAATTATAAGTTTGAACATTCTTATCGTTCTATTGTCGGCCGTCTGGTGTAGTGGTAAGTGACATGGTCACTACACAGGGGGGTCGCGGGTTCGAATCCCGCCAAGGGAAGATATTTGTATGATAAATATAAATGTATTTTCCAGGGTTATGGATGTCTATTAAATATATGTATGTGTATAATAAAAATCTTACATTTATTTCCGTTATCTGGTACCTGTAACACAAGTTCTTTACGAACTTATCACGGGACCAGTTAACGTGGCGTGATTGTTAGTAAATATTTATTTATTATTTATTGTCAAAGGCTATTTAATATACTTCTAATTATAATCACAGATTTCTTTTTTTTTTAAGGGATTTTATGACCTGGTAACTAAGACCTTTAGATCAAGTGTTTATTTTAATTTAAATTAATCATATTTTTATGAAAAATGATATTATGGAGTGAAATGAAATGAAGATGATTAATTTGAGACATTAATCAACTGGGATGAAATTAAATGAAATGAATTGAGATATATGGGATGAAATATAATCTCATTAAAATGGTGGTCATTTACTAAGATTTTTTCAGTGGACTTTTTGGAGGATCCCGAGAATCATTATACATATTATGAAAATGAAAATGAAGGAAATAAATAAAAATAACAATTTTGTTTTTCCTTTGATGTGTCCCCCGTCGGACGGATTTCTTTTTGTTTGTTTTAAGTTTATTTTGTACAAAAGTTTAGGTATTTTATTTATCGATTGAGGCACTACGAAGTCTGTCGGGTCAGCTAGTTAATCTATATATTAATACGGGAAGCAAAAATTTGTATCCCTTTTTACGAAAATTGCGCGGACGGAGGAGTATGAAATTTCCCACACTTATAAAGAATATAGAGAAGAAGTGCACAATGCTAATATTTTTTTTAAATAATGAATAAAGGATACATTAAATCAATAAAGAAAACAATACACACACTACATACCATGTATTTGACGCACACACGCATGCATATTATTTATTGTCAAACTTTTGTTCTTTACGTCTGTTGTCAAATTGAGAATAGATTAAATATTGTTTGTCTTTGTTAATATTTTTCTATAGCGTAGTCTTGGCGAAATTTGTGATTATAGAAGTATAAAATACAATCATAATAGTGTACAAACTTACAATTCCAATTAATTATAGTCGAATTTCGACTACTGCGGGACCTCTAGCAATAATTAACGTGCTATCTTAATGATGTACGTAAAAACGACCATCGTGTGTAAATTTGACATTATAAATACTTTAATTCAAGAAAGCTAGTCGCTTCTTGGCAGACTGAAATCGAGATTCATAAACTTTAATATACTAAATTAACATATCTAATGAACGTTAATTGCTATGTGGGTTGAAGATCCTAAATATTAATGAAGTCGCCGCGGCCTAAAGGATAAGACGCCCGGGTTCATTTGTGCCCAGCGATGCCACTGTGTCGATGTTCGAACCCCACAGGCAGATGCCAATTTTTCTAACAATACTAGCGACCCGCCCTCACTTCGCTTCTGGGAATATGTTTTATTATTGACTAGCCGTATTCGCCCGCTTCGCTGGGCATTTGAAATTAACATTATTATTTATTGTCATTATTATTAGGGAGTTCGACACTCATATAAATATTAAGCCTGTCCATTAAGTACATGTATTTTCTACATGGATACCAAGTTTCAAGTCAATCGGATGCATGGTTCAGTAGTTATAACGGAACATCCGTAAAAAACAACTGTAGATTTATATATTAGTATCTGATATTTGCTGCACGCATTCTGTCAATGTTATGTCAAACGCCATTACAAACTTTAAAATGGTGGTTAAGTTTTCTTAAAATTTCCAATTTGCCGCGCAATTTTCTTAATATTTTTTTTCATAATTACCTTCTCCTGACAATAATCAACACGACAAAAAAAGAATTATCCAATTTTTCGCCAAACGGCGTTCTGGAGTTATGGGCGTACATACATTAGTCAGATTCATTTTTATATAAATACTAGCTGACCCGGCAGACTTCGTAGTGCCTCATTCAAATAAATAAAAGACCTAAACTTTAATATAAAATAAACTTTAAAAAAAACAAAAGGAATCCGTCCGACAGGGGACAAATCAAAGGAAAAACAAAATTGTTTGTTTTTATATAATTTCGAGCATTTTCATATTTATTCACCTCTTAAACCTTCTCTGGACTTCCACGAATAATTCAAGACCAAAATTAGCCAAATCGGTCCAGCCGTTCTCGAGTTTTAGCGAGACTAACGAACAGCAATTCATTTTTATATATATATATATAGATAGATAGATACGCACTTAAAACATCTCCACAAATGTTTTCTGATGTGAACTGGAGCTTAGTGCGAATTTAATTAGAGCGATTTAGGATTCGAACATCGACCCAGCCATCGAAGTAACTTCTTTCTTAGTTTTCAAACTACACAATAATATATTATTATTTTAATCTTCTTTCTTAAGCATTATTCTATTATTTTTCTGTTTAATACCCATTGATGATCGATAGCATTATCTTATGTCATCATTGTGAAGAAATTCTGTTAAAGCTCATTTTATTCTAAAACTTACCTACAATTTTTTGGTCTTTCTCTAAATAGACTGGCTTTATTCGTATATCAGATTTTTTTATGAAGGAAGGATTATTGGTGGCCCGAAGGCCTATTCAGCTTCACCAGGACAGGTGGTCGAGCAAAGACTCCGCCAGGAGGATGACGTTTCCAAACATTGCACTCAGTGCGAACAGCGCCCCTAGTGGCAAACTGGCAACTGTTTCAACTCCATACAAATTTGAGTTAACTTTTACGTGATCGAGAAGTTAAAAAACTCGCACTAAACACACTGGGATCCGGTCATCGTACTCGTCGAATCCGTCGCTTGCGACGAAGGGCTCGACGAGTAAATTAACCCACAGACACAGCCCACTAAGTTTCTCGCTGGATCTTCTCAGCGGGTCGCGTTTCCGATCCGGTGGTAGATTCTGCGAAGCACGGCTCTTGCTAGGGTTCGTGTAAGCAACGTCGTCAGGTTTGAGCCCCGTGAGCTCACCTACTAGTTAAGGTTACGCTGAAATAGCCTCTCAAGGCTCTCAGCTTAGGTAGGAAAAAAAAGTGTGATTAGTGCGATTGAGTTAGTTAGAACAGCGCCCCTAGTGGCAAACTGGCATCTGTTACAACTCCACAAAAATTTGAGTTAACTTTTACGCTATCGAGAACGTTAAAAAAACACTCACTAAACACACTGGGAATAGTCGCATGTGGGGTTTTTTAGCCTGCATAACGCAGCCATCGCGTTAAGATTAGACTACAAGAGTCCGTTTCGCGTATACGAGTATCTATATATTAATACGTGAAGCAAAAACTCTGTATCCCTTTTACGAAAATTGCACGGACGGAGGAGTATGAAACTTTCCACACTTATAGAGAATACAGAGAAGAAGTGCAGAATGCTAATATTTTTTTTAAATAATGCATAAAAGATACATTAAATCAATAAAGAAAACATTACACACACTACATACCATGTATTTGACGCACACACGCATGCATACTATTTATTGTCAAACTTTTGTTCTTGACGTCTGTGGTCATACTGAGAATAGATTAAATATTGTTTGTCTTTATTAATATTTTTTAATAGGGTAGCCTTAGCGAAATTTGTGATTATAGAAGTATAAAATACAATCATAATAGTGTACAAACTTACAATTCCAATTAATTATAGTCGAATTTCAACTACTGCGGGACCTCTAGTATATTTGTGATTCCACGAGCGTGACGCTTGCTTTGGTTTTGCGCAACGAATAGAAAGTGAACAAGCACGCTTGTTTAATGAAGATCAAACGAATCAACTAGAGTATCGTACGTACAATGATACGAAAACATTTGTATATTTAACTGAATAAGGATTCAGACCCTTCTTATTTATAGGTATAAAAAACGGGCAGATAAAACAGTTAGCGTCATTTTATTGTTTGTTCGTGAAAACATTTCCTGATTTTTCGTTCATATGTCTGGACCGTCTATTTTGAAAGTGGTGTAAGTCCATTTTCTTTTGTTTCGAGAAAATTAAAGGTTACTACTATATTTGTTGATTTAAAAATACAGGCAAACCATATGAGGTCTGGCATTGTTTCTATTGTTTTATCAACATTTAATTTTTTTATATGAATTAGTTTTTGGCTAATTAGACAACGATAACACATATTTATGTGCTGTAAATGGACTTACACCACTTTTAAAATTAGACAATTGTAAAAACTAGAGGTCCCGCAGTAGTCGAAATTCGACTATAATTAATTGGAATTGTAAGTTTGTACACTATTATGATTGTATTTTATACTTCTATAATCACAAATTTCGCCAAGACTACCCTATAAAAAATATTAACAAAGACAAACAATATTTAATCTATTCTCAATTTGACAACAGACGTCAAGAACAAAAGTTTGACAATAAATAGTACGCATGCGTGTGTGCGTCAAATACATGGTATGTAGTGTGTGTAATGTTTTCTTTATTGATTTAAAATATTTTTTATGCATTATTTTAAAAAAATATTAGCATTGTGCACTTCTTCTCTATAAGTGTGGAAAATTTCATACTTCTCCGTCCGCGCAAATTTCGTAAAAAGGGATACAAAGTTTTTGCTTCACGTATTAATATATAGATAAGGTTTTTTTTTTTTTTCCTACCTAAGCTGATAGCCTTGAGAGGCTATGTCAGCGTAACCCTAACTTTAGTAGGTGAGCTCACGGGGCTCAAACCTGACGATGTTGCTAACACGAACCCTAGCAAGAGTCGTGCTTCGCAGAATCTACCACCGGATCGGAAACGCGACCCACTGAGAAGATCCGGCGAGAAACTCAGTGGGCTGTGTCTGAGGGTTAATTTACTCGTCGAGCCCTTCGTCGCAAGCGACGGGTTCGACGAGAACGGTGACCGGTGCTTGAAGTACCTAAAAGCACCGTTAGTGGATCGGGAGGATCCGAAATGACGTGTTTTGGGCGACGTCGACTGCTTTCCATTCTGTCCGCAGGATCGGGAATGTAGTTACCGGCGGCCACGATGAGAGGGTTCTCGTGTCGTGCCGCTTTATCGAAGTGGCGCATGGACGCCGACTGCAGATACTTACTGATGGACTCTAAGTCCAGGTCGTCATGGAGGTCGACATTCCTGACGAACCACGGGGCTCCGACGGCTATCCTGCAAAAACGGGATTGAATGACTTGGAATGATTTTAAGTGTATGCGGGCCGCGTGAGCGAACACTACACTTGCATAGGTCATGACGGGGCGTATGCAAGTTTTGTAGAGATAGATAAGGATTCAGACACTTCTTATTTATACGTATAAAAACGGGCAGATAAAACAGTTAGCGTCATTTTTTTGTTTGTTCGTGAAAACATTTCCTGATTTTAATAAGCTAATCTTTCAAGTTCTTCCAATTTTCTACGACAACAATTCGATATATATAAATATATTTTTTTCCTTCCTAAGCTGGTAGCCTGGAGAGGCTATTCCAGCGTAACCGTAACTAGTAGGTGAGCTCACGGGGCTCAAACCTGACGACGTTGCTAACACGAACCGTAGCAAGAGCAGTGCTTCGCAGAATCTACCACAGGATCGGAAACGCGACCCACTGAGAAGATCCAGCGAGAAACTCAGTGGGCTGTGTCTGAGAGTTAATTTACTCGTCGAGCCCTTCGTCGCAAGCGACGGTGACCGGTGCTTGAAGTACCTAGAAGCACCGTTAGTGGATCGAGGGGATCCGAGATGACGTGTTTTGGGCGACGTCGACTGCTTTCCATTCTGTCCGCAGGATCGGGAACAATTAGATCAGATAAGAATGATAACAAAATAATCTGTTTCATGTATTAAACCCGATATTTTGTTTAATTCGATCAAAACCTTTACTATCATAGCAACTTCAGTGACACCAATTCTTTTGCCTGCCTATCTGCTAATAGTCTCGGGGAGCTATTCTGACTTCGCCTTGAGGACGTGCCTTCAAATACGGCGGTAATGCCCGTAAGGTGCGTAACTCATTACAAATCACGACTAGATAGCGTTTTAATGTAAAAACGAACCATAAATTGACCAATCGCGTGCAATCACACACTTTTACCCGCCAATCGGAGCGTGACCGCGAAGAAAACTTCATACTTGTCGTTCGACGTGAGAAAGTGCATTCGGGGACCACTTACGCACTAGTCGGCTTATCTGCTTGATTGGTTTCGAGAAGACGGGCCCATGTCTCAGCCAACTTCGTGCTAAGTGATTACAGAGCAGGATATTGAAGTTGTGTGTTTGCACGCATTTCAATTAGATCGTATCTCTACATTATTCCATAAGTCTGGAACTTTGTTTTCCAATATGGGGCCCACGCCTCAAATTGGATAATTTGATAATCAAAGGGGGAAATCGTACTAAATTAATATAGAAAATTTGTATTAAAATTATTTTGAATTTGAATTTCACTTTTTTATCATATGTTTTGAAATATTACTTACTGTGTTCTGATAACAATTCCATTATGATTTATTCCTAAAACCTATCATTTATGTTTTTAAGTGAACAACAAAAATTTTTAATGTTAAAAATTATGCACGGGGGCATAAAATTTTTAGAAATGTTACAGTAGGGCATGGCACAAAAAAGTTTGGGAAACACTGTTCTAAGCTATTCAGGCCCTCAAAACACTTAGCGAATAACTTGCTAAGTGAAACGAATTCATAAACGACATAGCTAACTTATTTAATGTAACACTGCAATTTGAAATTATAAAAAAAAATATTAATGCAAATGGCGGTATTTTTTGAACCTACCACATAAGTGAAACAAAAACTTTGTACCCCTTTTTACGAAAATTGCGCGGACGGAGGAGTATGAAATTTCCCACACTTATAGAGAATATAGAGAAGGAGTGCACAATGCTAATATTTTTTTAATTATGCATAAAAGATACATTAAATCAATAAAGAAAACATTACACACACTACCATGTATTTGATACACACATGCACATATACTCATTTGCTTATTGTTAAAGTCTGTGGTCAAATTGACAATAGTTAATAATGTTTGTAGTTTAGCTTTGCCGAAATCTGTAATTATAGAAGTATTTGACAATAGAACCTTAATAATGTTCAAACTTATAATTTCAATTAATTATAGTCTAATTTCGACTACTGAGCGACCACTAGTATTAGAAGATAGATATTATAAGACAGTTCTACTGATTAACCAGGGTCTTGTAGCCTTAAATAGCCGGATATGCGATCATCTAGCCTCAGCGCAAAACAATTCCCCCAGCTTCGCACGAAAATTGAAGCAACTAAATGTCATTCAACCTACGCTTTCTCGCCGACAGAACTGTACCGCGATTTGCGAGTGCGTTATTTAAGTCTGACCAGTGTCGTTGAGCTGGTTCAGCCGCCGGTGACCGGTCTGGGTGATACGATCGCTGAGTCCATGTAGGCAGTGGTGGATTTAAACTAGGGGCTACTCGGGGCAAGTGCCTAGGGCGGCAAAAAAATGTAGAAAGTAAAAAATTTTTATAGTCTTATCAAGATTGCTCAATATATTTAATTCATAATTTTCTGTTTATTTGATAATTTAACAAATTCAATTAATCCATTATTTGTGAATTATAATCTTGGCACTTTTGGTACCTAAAAATTAATAATCAAAATGATTTAATCAATTTATTTCCTTAGACATTTAAAATATATAATCTATTTTTCCATTGTCTGAAGTTAAAGAAGTTTAATTAGTTTTTTTTTATGTTATATAATTATGAGTCACCCTTCGTGCAAAATTTATAATTGTTATTATAGAAAAAAAAAACAATATTTATTTATGTTTTTTGAATATAAATGTTTAACAATTATGATAAAATTTCTGCAATAAATTAGTTAAAATCAATATTTTATATATAAAATATATAAACTATAAGTTTAGATAAAACTCCAGTATTGGGGCGCCTTTTTTTCCGGTGCCCATGAGCGGCATTAAGTCTAAATCCGGCTCTGCATGTAGGGGTTTTTGGACAGCACCGAACCAGCGCCAATCGTGATGTCGTTTGATTCGCTGCAGACACGCGTGGAACTTTAAGACAATGGACGATGCTTTTGGTTTCCGTAATTCGGCGAGGTTTATGTGTTACCTCAAATTCATAATGCCTTAAATACTACTTGATGATGACCGGTTTTTTTATTTAATGATGATAACGCCATCTTGTTGTGTCTTTAAAGCGGTTAGTTGCCCTCAATTAAGAAAAATAGTATTATTATTCGCCAATAGATGTCGGGAAGAGTCGATTATTGAAAACACGAATAAAACAACATTTTCTGAGAATAAATCGTACCTAGATCGATTTATCGCCCCCGAAATCCCCTGTATACTAAATTTTATGAAAATCGATGGAGCCGTTTCCGAGATTCAGATTATATATATATATTAATATACAAGAATTGCTGGAGGTATAAGATTTATTACTCGAAGGGTTCAAACGTTGATTCATAGATTTGATGAGTTTCCAATATTTTTACGCTGTTGCAAGATCTATTAACACTGTTGGCTTGATAAACAACAGTACTATTTATAATTTAGAAGTAAGATAATGGGTAGGTACCACCACCCCGCCTATTTCTGCCGTGAAGCAGTAATGCGTTTCGGTTTGAAGGGTGGGGCAGCCGTTGTAACTATACTTGAGACCTTAGAACTTATATCTCAAGGTGGGTGGCGCATTTACGTTGTAGATATATATGGGCTCCAGTAACCACATAACACCAGGTGGGCTGTGAGCTCGTCAACCCATCAAGACAATTAAAAAAAAAAAGAGTCACGTAGATATCCCAACGCCTTAATTCATCACCAAATCCCCGCCAGCATAAAACAGTGATCAACAATTAATAAATTATATAATTAATGACATATATCCGCAGCGCTCTGAGATATTATATTAATTCTGTCACTTTCTAAGCTGATTTATGCTGTCAATTATTATGTAACGGACATCTCTCGCCGTCATGTTTCACAGTATTGTTTGAAACGCTAATTGGCCATGTCATAAACAATGTCGGCGGCCGTGAAACAAATGCTACCTACTTCTTCTTCTTCTTTAGTTTTTGGCTCCGGTACGGTTTGTGCATTCGCCAGCGGCAAGTGATAAGGTTTTTATAATTCGCCGTTTTAATTATGAATAATAAAAAACACAGGAAATTTAATCAATTGGAATGAAATTAAATGAGAGATGTTAAGGGATGTAATCTCATTAAAATGGTGATCATTTACTGAGACTTTTTCAGTGGACTTTTTGGAGGATCCCGAGAAGCTACGTCCAGCGGCTTTGTTACATTTTCTCACATTTGTGCACTTTCACAGATATTAAACAGTTAATAAACCAGCGTTATTACACATTTAAACTCGAAGAAACACTAAAGAGACAAAATAAAACAAATCACAGAATAAAACTCGCGTTCCCGCCAAAAAGTCCCTTTTTGCCGGGCTTTCCGTGTTTCCATAGATTATACCTGATCTCTGGCGTCAGAAAGCTTTAACAATTTGCCAATACATATCTCGCGAAAAAAATTCATAAAAATTTAGTTTTTCAATTTGTACGGTATTGGAAACCGCAAAATAAAAATAATACAGACTAGCTGACCCAGCAGACTTCGTAGTGCCTCAATCGATAAATAAAGGACCTTATCTTTTGTATAAAATAAACTTAAAACAAACAAAAGGAATCCGTCCGACTGGGGACGCATCAAAGGGCAAACAAAATTGTTATTTTTATTTAATTCCGAGCATTTTCATATTTATCTTCCTTTTAAACCTTCTCTGGACTTCTACAAATAATTCAAGACCAAAATTAGTCAAATCGGTCCAGCTGTTCTCGAGTTTTAGCGAGACTAACGAACAGCAATTCATTTTTATATAATACTAGCTGACCCGGCCAACGTTGTTTTGCCATATTTAAGATTTCTAGAGAATTTCTAGAGTAGAAAAAATAACTTATTGTAAGTGTGTAAGGATGTGGTAAATGAGTGAAAGAGGCATGTAGCGCTGTGAACGATGAGGGAATATAAAAATAACAAAATCTCATTCATGCCTTATTATAACAAAAAAAATATGTCAAAAAAATAATAAATGTCAGAGGTGGACAACTCTTATCAGTTAGGGGTATGAAAAAGAGATAGTAGCCGATTCTCAGACATACTGAACGTGCATATAAAATTTCATAAAAATCGGTCAAACCATTTCAGAGGAGTATGGTAACTAACATTGTGACACGAGAATTTTATATATTAGATATAAATATAGATTACCCAGTAAATATTTTTGAAGCACTTAGTAATAATCACTAAGTTCCACATTTCCTTGCACAATTCGAACTCATTCATGCCTAACCTATTAATTCCTTTACTTAACTATATCTATTTCCTTCCTTAATAATGTTTGTAAGGAAATCTGTGCGTCACGAAACGCACGAACATTTGTTATAGTAATTAGAAATAGTTCGATTTTAGCTTTTCAAGCTCAGTAACATAACGTCGGATGTAGTTGTTTCTCGTACAGTTATTTTTTATTCTCTTGTATTTAGACTAGTACTAGTGGTCCCGCAGTAGGCAGCGGCTTGGCTCTGCTCCTGGCATTGCTGAAGTCCATGGGCGACGGTAACCACTTACCATCAGGTGGGCCGTACGCTCGTCTGCCTACAAAGGCAATAAAAAAAAAAAGTCGGAACTCGACTATAATTAATTGAAATTATAAGTTTCAACATTATTATGGTCCTATTGTTACATATTTCGCCAAGACTACACTATAGGCCGTCTGTTGTAGTGGTAAGTGACATGGTCACTACACAAGGGGGTCGCGGGTTCGAATCCCGCTAAGGGAAGATATTTGTATGAGAAATATAAATGTCTTTTCCAGGGTTATGGATGTATATTTAATATTAAATATAATATGTATGTGTATAATAAAAATCTGACATTTATTTCCGTTATCTGGTACCTGTAACACAAGTTCCTTACGAACTTATCACGGGACCAGTTAACGTGGCGTGATTGTTAGTAAATATATAATAGACAAATACTCGTAATATTAAAGATAAACAACACTAACCTATTCTCAATTTGACTACAGACTAAGCAATAACAAAAGTTTGACAATAAGCAAAGAGTATATGTGTGCGTGTCAAATACATGGTAGTGTGTGTAATGTTTTCTTTATTGATTTAATGTATCTTTTAGGCATTATTTTAAAAAAATATTAGCATTGTGCACTTCTTTTCTATATTCTCTATAAGTGTGGAAATTTTCATGCTCCTCCGTCCGCGCAATTTTCGTAAAAAGAGATACAAAATTTTTGCTTCACGTATTAATATATAGATTATAGATAAAACAATTGTAGATGACTCATTAAAGAAAAAATTGTAAGCATAGATTTTTAAATTAAAAGCAATTTTTTCGTGCGATAATCGATTTGTAATGGACATTATGAAGACTATATAGCACTGGTTATTTATGACTCAGTGATCAGAATGGTGGCATCTACAATACAGCCAGTAATTATTACTCATAGAATTTTTTGTTTTTACTGAATTACCGGATGTCATGCTTTAATCGGAGAAGTCTTTGGGTAAATTCTAAAATTATTTACTAAGTTCATAGCCAGTTCACTCGATACGAATAAACCGGGCGTCTCATCCGTCAGCCCATGGACGATTCCGCGCTGTTAACCCCGCACTACGTTACTCCATTCTAGAAGTTTCCAATAGCCGCCATTTTTTTATTTTTTTTATTTCTTAGTTGGTTGGATGAGCTCACAGCCCACCTGGTGTTTAGTGGTTACTAGAGCCCATAGACATCTACAACGAGATATAAAGTTCTAAGGTCTCAAGTATAGTTACATTTTGTTTTGCATAAAACTAAAAACATCTATTTGTTTCAGGTATAACAAAAACCAATTGGCGTTTGAGAAATAAATGAAAAATATCGATAGCAAAGAGAAGGGTCTCGCCCAAAATCTCCGGGAATTCATTCGAGAGTTTATTTATTTGTATTTAAAATTCGCTTTGTACGCCATCATTGTTTATATAACATTCTCATATTATATTTATTATTTCGGGTGAATCTTTTGTGGCGGGAAAGCGTTTTTTTTGTGTTATGTCGTAACTTTGTTACGAAGACATTAGTGAACAGAAGGCGTTTTGAAGAATATTCTGGACTAACCTTACCACTGGTGAGTTTTGAATGGAATTAAAAAACAAAAAGATGTGTGGTGTCGCGGGACACCGGATAGAAACGAAGCTCCTTATTATATAAATATTAATTTTAAGTTCTATAGGTATAAAGGAAATAAAACTGGAGGTTTCGCAACAACCCACGGTCATTCGGTAACATGCCAACTTATTGTGGTACACTTCATTCACGGTTGTTCGCATAAGAGTTAGTGTATTGCGCAAACGAACGCTCTGAGATCGTGGTCAATGAATGATAAAAAAATATGTTACATTTTGTACGTTATTACAAAGTTAAGTCGTACACTGTGTGCATTACTAATTTGTACGTTATTACAAGGTTAAGTTGTAGACTGTGTGTATTACTAATAAAAATCTTACGTTACGGACGCTTTTTCCCGTTTAGGTTAGGTCGTTCCAAAAAAAAAACATTACAACATAGATATTATTTGACGTCATTGTTATAGTTGTAGTGTTTCGTGGAAACCTGATTCAAGTTAAGTTCATCACAAAAACAATTTTAGCTTTTCATATATAGATTTTAACGAGAAAATTTATACTAATTTATTGATACTAACTCTTGCTACTGCAGTACCGTGAAAAATACTACCCAACCTTTTTTTTTTCGGCAGAATTTCCTAAAATAAATACGCAATTTAAATAAAATGTATAAACTATTCATAATTATTTGGGAGATCATAATAAGGTTTTTTTTTTTTTGCATATTTTCGGGATTTTTTTATTTAATTTTTTTATTGCTAGGTTGTCGGACGAGCTCACAGGCCACCTGGTGTTAACTAGTTAGAACATCTACAACGTAAATGCGCCACCCACCCTGAGATGTAAGTTCTAAGGTCTCAGTATAGTTACAATAGCTCTCCCGCCCTTCAAACCGAAACGCATTACTGCTTCACGGCAGAAATAGGCAGGGCGGTGGTACCTACCCGCGCGGACTCACAAGAGGTCCTACCACCAGTTCACCAGCTCTACTAAAACATACATTAAAAACTAAAAGAAGACAAAGTTAGGCAATCCAGGCGCTTAATAACAGCAATCGACATGATTACTTCAGTGCGCCGCGTAGGGCACCGGTGACCTACATAGCAGTAAGCGTGTTAACACCACATCACATCACCAGCCCACAGTCGTCCACTGCCGGACATAGGCCTCTCCAAATCCACACCACTGAGCCCGGCTTTAGCTCTCCTCAGAAGCTTCGATTCAGGAGGAAGAAAGCAGACCGTCTTGGTGACAAGTCTATCAATCCATCACTCCAGTTCCAATTTCGCCAAGCTACTGATAGCTGAGCTAATAATACTGGCTCTACATCACCTTGTCTATTTATTGGATTTTTTTCTTTCATTACATAGCATATTAGGAGGACGAGCTCACAGTCCGCCTGGTGCTAAGTGGTTACTGGAGCCCATAAACACCTGCAACGTCTTTAGCTCTTCTCATCCACTTCTTGCTGGCCACCGTTCGGAGGTCATCGCACCACCTAGCCAGGCTACGTTACGTTTTCCGCTGCACGGTCTCCGCTCGAGAAACGGTCTGCTCTAGTGATCGTCAATTCTATGGCATATATGGCCAACCCACTGGAGTATTAAGCGAAATTTAAAAAGAGCTCTCGTGAATTTACTAAGGTCCTGTTGCTGTCCATGGACGGATTATCGTTCGCTAATCTAAGCCGTGTGCTGTTAAACATTCGAAAGCAACATTAACTAATCTAATATAACGTAGTAGTGTTAGAACCAGCAGTACCAATAAGTGTTCTCTTGCAGCAGCGACATCCTCAAATCTGATATCAACATGGACATGTTCAGTAAGTCCAGTTATTATTGGGGGTTGACATCGGAAAATCGACATACCTTCTTACTGGTGGTAGGACCTCTTGTGAGTCCGCGCGGGTAGGTACCACCACCCTGCCTATTTCTGCCGTGAAGCAGTAATGCGTTTCGGTTTGAAGGGTGGGGCAGCCGTTGTAACTATACTTGAGACCTAGCAATAAAAAAATAAAAACTTGTAAGTAAAAACCTAGCAATAAAAAAATAAAAACTTGTATTTTGGCATCCTAAAACTATTCTCTTAACTCGCATATAATTGGATGGTCGCAAGTTTTAAAATCAGAGGTCAAAGGTCTAAGTTTTAACGTAGTAATATACTGGGTAGATATGTCGATTTTCCGAGATATTTGGCCTAAAATGATTTGACTACGGTCTTGCAATTGCAAAGTCGTTTGAGCCCATTTAAGATCAGGGTTGATTAGCTAATAAACAGATGCAACGTTTGACTGTTGACTTATGATTTCGTGTGCCGATTGTTGACCGGTCGTAACGTCTTGGCCTAGATACGGCTTACGCAAAGACTCGTAACTGCTTCGCGCTTGTCAATTCGTTACGGGCTAGACAGCGACATTTGAAAAGACGTGTGACTTTTAAAAACGGGTGTTTCTAACAAATTCGTCTAAATCAATAATGTATCTTCCTTTTTTTATTGCTTAGTTGGGTGGACGAGCTCACAGCCCACCTGGTGTTAAGTGGTTACTGGAGCCCAAAGATATCTACGACGTAAATGCGCCACCCACCTTGAGATATAAGTTCTAAGGTCTCAAGTATAGTTTAACGGCTGCCCCACCCTTCAAACCGAAACGCGTTACTGCTTCACGGCAGAAATAGGCAGGGTACATACCCGTGCGGACTCACAAGAGGTCGTACCACCTACCACCAGTCTTCTCCTGGTTGAACTGGATTTAGTACTTTCATGGTTCAATAGCGTCACTAAAACTGCAACTGCTTTTCGAACTGGATTGAAGTTACTGGAGTGACTGCTCCGTCTCAGAATCAGCTCAGTTTCTCGCCGGTTCTTCTCAGCGGGTCGCGATTCCGATCCGGTAGTGGGTGCATTCGCGAAGCAGCTGCCCTTGACTTGTTAGGTCGCCTTTAGAGGTGCTCGGGTAGCTGTTTGAAAATTCCGCCTCTCCTGGCTGAGCCCGTGCTCACCCGTATGTCCTGGTGAAACTGAAAAGGCCTCCGGGCTACCAGCAATCTTTCCTTCATAAAAAAGGCAGGATAGTGGTACATACTTGTGGACCTACAACTCTTGTTTCAATCACGATATGGTATTCAGAAAACGCCTCGCACATACTCCATAGAAGCCCTTACACGCTATTTCTGACACCCTCCGCCGAAAATAGAGTGAGGTTATTTTAGGCAACGCAGCCAAAAACCTATCTATACCAAACTAGGACCCAAAATTCCAGCTGGAGTTGACTCACTGTCCACGTTCGGCAAAAATAACAAGTCGATTTGTGGAAATAAAGTTCTATTTTAGTTTTAGTCCAACAATTAATAACTTTGTAAAAAGTTTTTTTTTTATTGCTTAGATGGGTGGACGATCTCACAGGCCACCTGGTGTTAAGTGGTTATTATCTATGACCAAAGTTCGTGAGTGATGGCTTTCAGAGATAATGTTCCTAAACGTCAAACGTCATTTTGCGTTTTCTTCCGCGGTATATAAATATTGAACCTTACAGCCGGCATCGATGTTGTATACTTTGCACCATCAGCATCCTTTAAATCGGTCCCAACAAGTGGGACAAAAAGACACTCTCAAATATGTTTGCTTGGACAATTACAAAACAAATCGCGACAGCGCTCGATTACGTAAAACAATTGTCATCGCAATCGAGAAATCGATTTAAAATGATTCGATACGACTTTCGTTTTAGACTTGTGGAAAATTCTTGGCTTTGCGATGATTCGAATGGCGTCAGGACGCGTTTTGACGCGGGGACGGTGTGGCCCAATGCTACTGACGTTTGTGCCTATAAGTCAGGTATTGAAGAAAGATGTCAAAACCAGACGTCGTCGGGTCCATTGTGACGAGCTATACCGTTTTTTACCTAGACCGGTCCACGAAATCCCGGTCTACTTGGTGTTGAGTGACTACCGGAGCTACCTCAACGTGAGTTTCGTCATTCACTTCGAGACTTAAGGTCTATTTCTCAATTGTTAAGTAAATACGTAAATTATTATTTCTTTTCTTATTTTACTACACGAAGCTATTTTACAATCTGGGAAATCGTGAAGTACATATTTCATCAGAAAAATTAGCACCCGCCTGCGGGCTTAATCTGTTCAAACACCGACACAGTCGACGAATACACCAGGCGTCTTCTACTCTAGACCAGGACTTCGACTACGCTAACATCCTTGTCATTGTGTCGCACATCTTGAATGTAAGTCCATTGCGAGCTTACTCGTTCTTCAAACAGAATCCTTGGGAGATCACAATACGTAATTCCACTAGGAAATTAATGGTCCAATTTGATGGAGAAACTGTCGATATGCAAAGATTCATATCGACTCATATCGATCGATTCATATCATGTATCTGTCTAGCAAGGTTGCGCACGGTAATTGCTCGGTAGACTGACAGTCTTATGGCAAATCTTATGGCTCTGCACAAATTCATCTTGAAAATGTCATTAGCTCAATTCAGGCTTTCGTTAAACCTCTTCCAGCTGTGATTACCAAGTAAATTTCTGTCTTCCGATAAACAAACCACAATTCAATGGGCATGTGTTATTTTCAATTTATTTATCTTAGATGAATCAGATCACAGCCTGTCGTGTGTTAAGTGGTTACAGGAGCTTATAATCATGAATATGCCACCGTCCACCTCCACGCATAAGACCAAGTCATTTCGTCACATTCTCAAACTCTACCCAATAATTGTTCGATCAATTCAACTAATCATAAAAATCGCCACATTTTATTATACCTTTAAACGAGCAATTCTTGTATATATATATAATCTGAAACTCGGTAACAGCTCCAATGATTTTTATAAAATTTAGTAAACAGGGGATTTCGGGGACGATAAATCGATCTAGCTACGATTTATTTTCAGAAAATGTTGTTTTATTCGTGTTTTCAATAATCAACTTTATCGATAATCAACTTCATGACTCTTCCCGACATCTATTGGCGAATAATAATACTATTTTTCATAAATGAGAACAACTAACCGCTTTAAAGACACAATAACACTAAAGCTATTTCAGCAGATGGCGTTGTTAAGCCACCCGAAGCCAATGAGTGTTTGGTTTAAGGTTAGACCAAGAAAATGGATTGCTTATTTACATTATTTGTCTTTTTAACACACGTGTTCACTTAAAAATGCCTAAACGATCTTGGAATACTTCATCATTTTATCAATATGTCAATTGTATTTAAATATAATTGCGAAAAAACACAATTTATAAAAAATAATAATCGCGCAAAGCTCGGTCATCGTCTAGTGTTATTAAAACTAACTAGAATTCTTAATATTCATTTCGTGCTCTAAATCGTAATTATACACGACCTTGTGCCTTTATTTTCAAGTCAATAACGCAAAATCAATAAAATCATTCTGTCTCGTAAAACTTTAAAAACCGCTTCATCAAAAAAAAAAACCCCGACCAAATTATCGGTTTTGACGCGAAATCTCGTTCCTAGTGTTTCGTTTTCCGATAAAACACCGTTTTTAGAATGTCGCCGTTTATAAAGGTCAGTGGTTGCCACAGACCTCGTTGGGTTGCAGAGGCGGCACTCAAAAACGCAGCGAAATATTTTATTTAAACTGTCGCAATGGTGTTTCGTGTTCGTGAAGCAAAAAATTGTTTTCGAAGACTTTCGTTATCCGTGGACGTGATTTTAGAAGTTTATTTGATTTAGAGGATCCGTGGTCGGGAATCGTACATTGAGCGTTTCATTCTGTGTATATTCAAGCTTCATTACATAGTATAAAACAAAGTCGCTTTCTCTGTCCCTATATCCCTATGTATGATTTCCACGGTGAAGGAATAACATCGTGTAATAAAAATCAAAACCCGCAAAAATTATAATTTGCGTAATTACTGGTGGTAGGGCCTCTTGTGAGTCCACGCGGGTAGGTAACACCGCCCTGCCTATTTCTGCCGTGAAGCAGTAATGCGTTTCGGTTTGAAGGGTGGAGCAGCCGTTGTAACTTACTTGAGACCTTAGAACTTATATCTCAAGGTGGGTGGCGCATTTACGTTGTGGATGTCTATGGGCTCCAGTAACCACTTAACACCAGGTGGGCTGTGAGCTCGTCCACCCATCTAAGAAACAAAAAAAATAAATATGTATGCTTAAATCTTTAAAACTACGCAACGGCTTTTGATGGGGTTTTTTTAATAGATAGAGTGATTGAAGAGGAAGGTTTATATGTATAATAACATCCATTAAATAATGAAGAAATCAATAATAAATTACAGTTTCCGAAGCGAAGCGAGAGCGGGTCGCTAGTAATATAAAATTTCGGGTCGCATAGAAGGCGAGCGTGGCGTGGACAGAACACCAGCCTGATGGTCAGATCTGGTTAAGGAAGCGGCTGGTGGTAGTCTATACCATTGGGTCCATGCCGCCCATGATCGAACACTGTGGAGGAAAGTCACATGGGATCGCGGTCCTCAGCAGTGAGGGAACGATGAAGAATGTAAATATACAAGTTTGGCCTTAAAACCTATGGCTTATGTTACGTCCCAAGAAATATGTCGCACGGTGACCAGTGTTCACAGCAGGACGCATTTCACAAGCACTTTGCTGCCGAAATAAGACGTCATATTTATGTAGGTATTGGATTAACGGGAGTGTGGCTGGTTTTCTTATTAGTACTTGAAGTAAGATAAAGGAAGTGAGTTAGCAAGGGTTGGACAAATTATCATTGTTTCCCGAGGTCTATCGCATCTCCTTCTTCAAACAAAGCTCGTGGAGAGTAACTTATCGCTAGGCAGTGGCTTGGCTCTGTCCCTGGCATTTCTGTCCCCCATGAGCGGCGAGAGCCATTCACCATCAGGTGCACCGTATGCTCATCTTCCTACAAGAGTACAAAGGATTTTCGGTCCCTTAATTTATCTGCAGATTACAAATAAAAAGGAACATTAAGTCCTTAGGGTTACACTAGCGCAATCAAAGATATAGAGCCGATTCACAGGATTGTTTTATAAATTCTGATCATTTATTGATTTATGATTAAATAATTATTATTCACGAGCCTTATTTGGATCCAAATAAGTAGAAAGCTGAAGTGGAGATGGACAGGACATATCTTAAGAGAGAAATACGAGAAATGGACCTGATAATTACTGAGTGGTACCCACGGGATGGCTGTAGAAAAAAAGGTAGATAGCCAAAACGTTGGGAAGATGATATAAAGAGTGTAGCCGTAGCCGGCCCGCATTGGAGTCGAATGGCCAAAAATCGAGAATATTGGCAATCTTTAGACGAGGCCTTTGTCGAGAGACAAGCTGATTTTAAAACCACACCGAACGCCGAACGGAATAATTGATTATAAGTTGCACTTAAATTTATTTATGATTAAGTAATGTATTTAGTTAGTAATTAGTAAGTAAAACAGCAATAAAGGCTTATTATTATTATTATTATATTCACGAGCCAAGTCTACGATTTCTGAAGTCTGATTTACTTGTACAAGTCGACCTTCAACAAATATGCGACGTAAGGTCAAACAAACGTATAGACAATCCGGACGTATAGTTGCTCTGTTCACAGGTATCTATATAATATACCAGCGACCCGCTCTCGCTTCGCTTCGGAAACTGTAATTTATTATTGATTTCTTCACTATTTAATGGATGTTATTATACATATAAACCTTCCTCTTCAATCACTCTATCTATTAAAAAAAACCGCATCAAAATCCGTTGCGTAGTTTTAAAGATTTAAGCATACATAGGGACAGACAGATATAGGGACAGAGAAAGCGACTTTGTTTTATACTATGTAGGGATTGAACTTGTTGCAGCCCGCTAATGATACTAAGCAAACAGACACAAAACTGAACTACCCGTAATCTCTAGTCCTATACTTCATCTTCTTCCTGGTCTACACTCTTGACAGAGTGGTCGTGGTCAGGCATCAGTCGGATCCTGCGATACCGATGCTCTCGCAATGCGACGCCATGTGGCGCGATGTTTCGCAGAGTGAGAGCAATCATTTATGTTGGAGTGAGTCACATATTTGATGAGGTCGGTCCATCGTGTTGGAGATCGTCCGTTAGACCTTTTGCCCTACACTTTCCCTTGCACCACCAACCTTTTTTTTTTCCCTACCTAAGCTGATAGCTTTGAGAGACCATATCAGTGTAACCTTAACTAGTAGGTGAGCTCACGGGGCTCAAACCTGACGACGTTGCTAACACGGACCCTAGCAAGAGCCGTGCTTCGCAGAATCTACCACCGGATCGGAAACGCGACCCACTGATAAGATCCGGCGAGAAACTCAGTGGGCTGTCTCTGAGGGTGCCACCAACCGCTCAATGGAGTCCTCATTACGAGCGATGTACCCGAAGAACTTGAGGATTCGTATTTGGACTGTTGACGATAGTCTCTCCTTGATGTTGAGCTCTTTCAGGATCGAAACGTTGGTACGGTGCGCGGTCCACGTATTTCTAAGAAGACGTCTTCAAAACCACATTTCCAGTACCAATAGTCCTATACAACACTGCTATAAACACAGTCCTCTGCAACTCTATAGTGTTTCGAAGCTATTCTCGTACGCAATCTACATTTCTAACCTCCAGTTCTGTGCTGCATTACTAAAGATACAGTCCTCTGCACGTATACACAGATTCCAAGCTCATCTCGTACACAAACAGACGCAGACCCGACCTCTAGCTGATGTCCAGCTGAGACCGATATCCAACAGTGTGCTTAGTGCGAGTTTTTTACGTTATCGATCGCGTAAAAGTTAACTCAAATTCCTGCGTTTGCCGCTAGGGGCGCTGTTCCAACTGCATACAAATTTGAGTTAACTTTTACGTTATCGAGAACGTTAAAAAACTCGCACTAAGCACACTGAGATACCTACAGCACCAATACAACCAGCTACGTGCTAATACCAAGCTGTTCTCGTATCTCGACACACTCATCAATCACATTATATCACCGTCTTCACAAGGACCTAGACTTATTATATAATAATCAGACAATAACATTACAAAATGTCTTGCAACCTACAATAAGTATTTGCGCAATGTCCAAAGGGGGAAAAGTGACGTTGTTAAAAACACAATGAACCATTGTGTAATTACTTTTCGGGTCAGTTACGTCGGGCTTAAAATACGGTACCAACTTCTGCGGATCGTCAAGTCCCACATACCCCGCGGGCCCCCTAGGCGGGGACCTCGGAGGAGGTTCAGCCCCCACCCTTCAAACCGAAACGCGTTACTGCTTCACGGCAGAAATAGGCGGGGTGGTGGTACCTACCAGTGCGGACTCACAAGACGTCCTACCACCAAATCTACAGCTTAATAATATAAATTCCGGTGTATCTTCCACATAAGTCAAGGCACAGAAAAAACAAATTAGCGGTAAAAAGTCTAAAAAGTACCTGTTCTACAAAAAAATCCCGTTTTTTTAAATTGAATTGACTGAAAAGATAACCTTTTGGAAGTCGGTTAAAAATAGGTTTAATTCCGACTATAACACGAGCGAAACCCCAAGCAAAACTATTATAAAATTTTATTATACATAGGTATACTTACCTAATATATTTTTTTGTCAATCTGTAATTTGATTAGCGTAAGAAAACAAATAAGAGTTATGTAGGTAAATGTGTCAAATAGATACGTAATAATTCACACGTCGTCTTGTATAACATTTTTGTGTTTATTTTAGTTAAAATAAGATACAATTCCACGATGAAGGAATAGTGTGGTGTAACAAAAATCAAACCCTTTTTTTTTATTGCTTAGACGGGGATGGACGAGCTCACAGCCACCTGGTGTTAAGTGATTACTGGAGCCCATAGACATCTACAACGTAAATGCGCCACTAACCTTGAGATATAAGTTCTAAGGTCACAGTATAGTTACAACGGCTGCCCCATCCTTCAAACCGAAACGCATTACTGCTTCACGGTAAAAATAGGCAAGGCGGTAAGTACCTACCCGTGCGCACTCACAAGAGGTCCTACCACCAGTAAGAAATGAGAGTAAGAAAGAATCCAAAACCCGCGATAATTGTAATTTGCGTAATTACTAAATGATCGGGAGACGGGCCTAATTTCTCGAGGTGCGTGGCGGCATTGACGTGGTGATCTCAATGGACTCCAGTAGCTGCTTAACTTAACATTAGATGTGCTGTGAGCTAGGTCACCTATCTACGCAATAAAAAAACATCTGTTCTCTTTTATAGAAACACTAGCGACCAGCCCTCGCTTCGCTTCGGAAACATTAAAACACACATGAAACCAAAAAAAAAATCAAAAAAAAATTAAAAAAAGTAAGTAGCCTATGTTCATCAGGGACAATGTCGGCTTCTAATGGAAAAATAATTTTTCAAATCGGTCCAGTAGTTTCGGAGCCTATTCGAAACAAACAAACAAACAAATCTTTCCTCTTTATAATATTAGTATAGATATAGATGTATGGCTTACGCCAGAATTTCCTCAAATTAAATAGTATGAAATGGCTTACTCGTCTATTATTATTACCTTTTTTATATGTAAGTAAATTAAGTTCGTTCAATTTGGCATTTAGAAATGTACCTATGTCGGCGCACTGTCGCCATTTACCTAACTAAAAATAGTTAAATTTAACTGTTTCCATAATCTTACGTATGCCAACAACTGTTTGAGACGGTATTCAAGAGGACCTTAGAACTTATATCTCGAGGTGGGTGGCGCATTAACGTTGTAGATGTCGATGGGCTCCAGTAAAAAAAAAACAAAATGTGTGCAATTCACACGTGGTAGAAGTGAAACCTTCCAAAATTAAAATACAATTATCCTAAACGTCTTAAGTATATGTAAAATTTTGTCATTAGTAAATAATTGTAAGGTAGCGCCCTCTGTGAATTGATATTTTAATTTCACGTATAATCCTAAATTAACAAGAGCTTTCATACACACGTTAGTATTAAAAAATCTCACAGATGGCGCTGTATTAAATAGTATGTATATTTCTGTCTCATTCTTTGCTGGCTTCATCCTACACATTTTTGTATTTGTGTCTCTTACCTGTCGTTTTTTCCGTTGCATCCGGTTTGAAATCACAACGATTCTAAAGAAGTTTTCGCTTCAAAATGCATATATATATTTTTGTTTTTCTATTACTTAGATGGATGGACGACTTCACAGCCCACCTGGTGTTAAGTGGTTACTGGAGCCCATAGACATCTACAACGTAAATGCGCCACGTGCGCAACGTAAATGCGTAAATGCATATGTGGAGAATAAGCTCCCAGACTTGAGCAAACATACCCGTGTGCTTAGTGCAAAGCTTAGTGCAAAGCTTAGTGCAAGTTTCCCTACGTTTGCCGCTAGGGGCGCTGTTCAACTCCATACAGATTTGAGTTAACTTTTACGCTATCGAAAACGTTAAAGCACTCGCACCAAGCAAAAAGTTCATCGCACGAATGTTTGCCTGATCTGGTAATCGAACCCACGTCCCTAGGTGTGACAGTCAGAGGCGCTAACTATTGCACGACCGAGTCAGTCCTAAATTAGGGCCGAATGACTGTGCGTGATCTGTTCTCAATTATTTATTTATAAATAATTTACGTCCGTCTGGTGTAGTGGTAAGTGACATGGTCACTACACTAGGGGGTCGCGGGTTCGAATCCCGCCAAGGGAAGATATTTGTATGATAAATATAAATGTCTTTTCCAGGGTTATGGATGTATATTAAATATATGTATGTGTATAATAAAAATCTTACATTTATTTCCGTTATCTGGTACCTGTAACACAAGTTCTTTACGAACTTATCACGGGACCAGTTAACGTGGCGTGATTGTTAGTAAACTATTTATCTATTTAAATGAAAACAAACTTCATTATTGAATCAAACATGTCTTCCAGTTTTTAAACTCCCTAGTTTTTATTTATTTATTATATTGCATAGATGGGTGGACGAGCTCACAGCCCACCTGGTGTTAAGTGGTTACGGGAGCCCATAGAAATCTACAACGTAAATGCGCCACCCACCTTGAGATATAAGTTCTAAGGTCTCAGTATAGTTAAAATTCTTAAAATTTCCATATTTT
This sequence comes from Bombyx mori, assembly GCF_030269925.1. Taxonomy (NCBI): domain Eukaryota; kingdom Metazoa; phylum Arthropoda; class Insecta; order Lepidoptera; family Bombycidae; genus Bombyx; species Bombyx mori. The sequence continues at coordinate 773,246 of NC_085108.1, read as the reverse complement.
TTTTTTGTAAATTTTTAAATAAGTAGTTTATGTATTGATTTATAAATGTGAGATATAAAAAATAATAATTACCGAATCGAAAATCACCTCTTTTTTCATGGTCGATTAAGGAGAGATATACAAATCCTTCAACATTTACTCACAGCTAAGGTCGCCAAGAGAATGTCGGCGAGTCGCTCTGGCCGCCTCTAAATCTTGTTATGCACATAAATTAATTATAAATCGATATCTTTCGTTCGTCAAGAAGCGAGGTCGAAATATCGATTTGTTATGATACCCTCTGGTTCCTAGGTTTGCTTCCATCATCACCTTTCCCGAATAGCATCAGCACTTATATAATCTATATATTAATACGTGAAGCAAAAAGTTTGTAACCATTTTTAGGAAAATTGCGCGGACGGAGGAGTATGAAATTTCGCACACTCATAGAGAATATAGAGAAGGAGTGTAGAATGTTAATATTTTTTTTAAATTATGCATTAAAATACATTAAAACAATTAAAAAACACATTACACACACTAACATGTATTTGACACAACACGCATGCATACTATTTGTTTATTGTCAAACTTTTCTTATTGCAAGCCTGCGGTCAAATTGAGAATAGATTAAATATGGTTTGTCTTTATTAATATTTGTCTAAAGTGTAGTCTTAGCGAAATCTGTGAGTAAAGAAGTATATTATTATTAGTCTTTGACAATAGAATCATACCTAATAGTGTTACAAGCTTATAATTTTTTATTCGAATTCGAAGTCAAATTTCAACTACCAGGGGCCACTAGTATAATATAAGATATGATAAATAATAATAATATAAAATAATAAGAAAGGTATCAGAGTACAATATCCTCCCTATCAGTCAGTCCTATTCCTAATTCCACTCGGCACGATTGCTGTCATTGTCGTCGTAAATCTTTATATGAGTCGTCTATTATCAAAGGTGGCAATCTGTGCATTTGGACAAAAAAAATGTTATTGATATGTCAATACAGATTGATTTGAATATAATAGTCTCCTTCAAAGAATACGGTTCAAAACCTGCATTAAATAAAGGTTAATACTTAACCTGTTATTTATCTAAGATGTCGTTCCGAAGAGTTTTGTGACTGCCAATGGAATACAAAGTCAATAATTCGTTTTTCTGATTTACCAATCATTGTTCAAAAGTCAGATTGCCGGCTTTGATAATAGTCGACTCATATGTCCACTAGCTGACCCGGCAGACTTCGCAGTGCCTCAATCGATAAATAAAAGACACATCAAGGGGACACATCAAAGGAAAAACAAATTTGTTTGGTTTTATATAATTACGAGCTTTTTTATATTTTTTCACCTTCTAAACCTTCTCTGGACTTCCACGAATAATTCAAGACCAAAATTAGCCAAATCGGTCCGGCCGTTCTCGAGTTTTAGCGAGACTAACGAACAGCAATTCATTTTTATATATAGAGATTTCATCAATCAAATCTTTTTTAGAAAGAAAGAAAGAAAGAAAGAAAGAAAGAAAGAAAGAAAGAAAGAAAGAAAGAAAGAAAGAAAGAAAGAAAGAAAGAAAGAAAGAAAGAAAGAAAGAAAGAAAGAAAGAAAGAAAGAAAGAAAGAAAGAAAGAAAGAAAGAAAGAAAGAAAGAAAGAAAGAAAGAAAGAAAGAAAGAAAGAAAGAAAGAAAGAAAGAAAGAAAGAAAGAAAGAAAGAAAGAAAGAAAGAAAGAAAGAAAGAAAGAAAGAAAGAAAGAAAGAAAGAAAGAAAGAAAGAAAGAAAGAAAGAAAGAAAGAAAGAAAGAAAGAAAGAAAGAAAGAAAGAAAGAAAGAAAGAAAGAAAGAAAGAAAGAAAGAAAGAAAGAAAGAAAGAAAGAAAATCTTTATTCGCCAGAAATATAGTTTACAAGATATTATGTATATAGGACATAGTTTCATATATTTCGCCTGCTTAGGCATGCGAAAATTTATTTTATTTTTATATATTAATTCTAACACAAAATTTACTAAATCTATCTATTTTTACATTCTATCACTTCTTATTCTAATATTTTATTATGTACAACACTTATCATTTAAAAATTCTTGCACACTATAATAAGCCTTGTCTTTGTCTAAAAAGATCTTTTCTCAATTTCGTATAACAGATTGTACTGTACCTACCCTGCAGCCAGGACCTTGCTTCTGCTGGCGTAAAAGGTGCTTTACTTCCCAGGTTACTGGCAATACGAATCAGCTAGCTCAGCTCACTCGTGTCGGTAAATGGCGTTTCGAAAACTGGTCTCGTGTTTCAAACCTGTATTTCTTGCGGTTGTGAAATGCCCGTTTTCATTGTACAACGGTTTTCGCGGCGCCGTTAACGCCATCTAACGGAGGTGACGACCAAAAGAACATTTTGTTTTATTTAATCATTGGCAGCCAACATGACTGTTATCAGCAATATGGAGGGTAGAAATAAGGACCGTCATCTCAGTGTATTAGCCGGTCACCAGCCTCGTACAATCGGCGAGTAAATTAACCCACAGACATAGCCCAATAAGTTTCATTTTCAACTTTAAATTAAAAATCTAAACAGGTGATTAAATAGTTTCTAAGTGACTTTTAAAAATACGTTAGACTCTCAGCTTTCATAATCAATAAAAAAAAGTAGTACTTAATGGGCTAGTTTGGCTAAAATAGGCCTTCAAAGACAGCGAGGTGGAAAATTCTTAAATATTTTTGGTCTTACAAAAAAAAATATTTTGGCAATTTTATCATTCTTAAGGTTAATTAACGATAGAGAATGCTAGAAATTAATCAAAATATACCGAGAAACAAAATATCACTTAATAAAATGTTTAATCACCTGTTTAGATTTTTAAAATAAAGTTGAAAATGTAAATCTTATTCACCGACCGTAATTTTTTTTCTCTTTACACCAAATTTTTTACAACTTCCAAAAAAGTTACGAAGCTGATTATTTTATACGTAAAAGAAAAATTCGTAGAAAATTTGTTGCAAAAAAAAGTCTCGAAAAGTCTTCAAATTTTTTATTTATTTTATTTTTAAGCTGGCCATGTCGAAAATTCTCGAAAAATTAGAAAAAAAATCATACCTCGAAAACTATCAAAAATTGCGGAACATACGTGGGAGTGATTCGGATACCCCACGACACGAGGGACCTAATTTTGTTTTTTTTTTTTATTGCCTGTAAGCAGACGAGCATACGGCCCACCTGATGGTGAGTGGTTACCGTTGCCCATGGACTTCAGCAATGCCAGGGGCAGAGCCAAGCCGCTGCCTACCGCTTAATACTCTCCACAAGCCTCGTTTGAAGAAGGACATGTCATAGCGCTCGGGAAACACCGTGGAGGGGAGCTCATTCCATAGCCGGATGGTACGTGGCAAAAAAGACCTCTGGAAACGCAATGTGGATGACCGCAGTGGCTCCAGGTAGTATGAATGAACTCTACTCCGGTGGCGGGCGGTGCGATGGTAAAAACGAGATGCCGGTATCATGTTCCGTTCCAATGTTCCGGCACCCCTGTATATATAAATAGATTACTACATTTACTACTACAGAAATAAGAAATAATTTTAATTATTTAGGTAGGTACCATATTTCTTTGTCATTTTATCTAACAGCATCTGATAACAATATCTGACAAATGATCTATATTCTATGCGATCGTAATAGCTGACCGTCATTCTCGTGTCGTGCGGAACAACGCGACCGAACAACAAAAGACCGAACTAAATTATTACAAACGGCAATTACAAAAACTAATTCAGTGCGAAATCTCGTTTTGAAATTGTTAATTTATATAGTTAAGTTATAATATTTTATTAACTTGAAGAGTAATTTTAAGTAAAGAGTAGTTTTTTTTATTTATTGCAGAGGAACTTTATAGGTAATTTTTTTTCATAGCCAGGTTTTTCTATTTTTAATTTTTTTTATTGTTTAGATAGGCGGACGAGCTCACAGCCCACCGGGTTTTAAGTGGTTACCGGAGCCCATAGACATCTACAACGTAAATGCGCCACCCACCTTGAGATATCAGTTCTAAGGTCTCGGTATAGTTACAACGGCAGCCCCGTCCTTCAAACCTAAGCGCATTACTGCTTCACGGCAGAAATAGGCAGGGTGGTACCTACCCGCATGGACTCACAAGACGTCCTACCACCAGTAACTACAGGGTTTGATTTTCATTACACGATGGACCGTGGAAGTCATTCGTGAACATTTTTGAGTACGTTGAATTCATTTGAAAAGTTGGTACCCGCCTGCGGGATTCGAACATCGGTGCATCACTGAACACGAATGCACCGGACGTCTTATCCTTTAGGCCAGGACGACTTCAACTACGAGGAAGTCCTACGTTTGGGAAACAGTCTCTAAATAATACGACTGACATTTCGAACTAATATCTGGTGGCAAATGATGACGTTCACGCTGCAAAGATTCCGATCCGGTGGTAGATTCAGCGAAGCAGTACTCTTGGTAGCAAATACTCTAAAGCTGAGCCCCGTGAACTCGCCAACTATCCGAGACGAAGGCAAAATAGTCCCCTAAGGCTATTAACAGAGAGATAAACAAAAAATAATAAAGCTTTAATATCTATGGATTACCACTTAACACAAAGAGGTACGTGAGCACGTCCACCTAAATCAATAGTCAGAGTCCACGAGCTAAATCGCTTGAAAACAATGGAGATAAACATGCTAATTCGTGCTTTCGGATTCCTGAGACGTTGTATTTTTATTGCGAATCCATAATAAATTCTCAAGTCGATATTGTCTTTGTTCTTTCAAAAACAAAGAAACAATTGCTCGAACCTCATACGATTCGGTCGGTTGTTCACCGGTCACCGTCCTCGCCGAACCCGTCGCTTGCGACGAAGGGCTCGACGAGCGAATTAACCCATAGACACAGCCCACTGAGTTTCTCGCCGGATCTTCTCAGTGGGTCGCGTTTCCGATCCGGTGGTAGATTCTGCGAAGCACTGCTCTTGCTAGGGCCAGTGTTAGCGTCACTCCGGCTTGAGCCCCGTGAGCTCACCTACTAGTTAAGGTTACGCTAAAATAGCCTCTCAAGTCTATCAGATTCGTGAACACAGATGTGTTAGGTACGTATTACTTAGAAGCTTTTGGCGCTTCGCATGGCAAGGCCCAAATAAAATAATACGAATCATGATGCCCATGCAGTGTGACGTCACGCCACGCGCTTATTCACAAACACTACACAAGCGCAACGTGTGAATGTGTTGAACGCGAGCTACATAGTAGGCGTAGTGAGGGGTGGAACGTTTTTTTCGTTACGGAATTTCATGATTCCGCTCTCAAGCCGCGCTCAAGGCCCGCGATAAAATCTATGCAATAGCTTAAATATATCGTTTGTTTACTTATTCCTGTTTCGCTCAGAACAGCAACGCCGTAAACTTCTTTAATATTCTCAATGCGCAAACGAAGCAAGAAAAGCGAAATTTCACCGAAAGACGCTTAGTTCGTACAAATAAACAGAATCCTTTGGGACTACAATAATGTCCACGGTAGCGCGGTCTCCGTCAATGTTCCTTCGGAGTCGTCCGATTGCGCTGAACTTATTTTAAGTGAAATAGATGTTTTTTCTGATTGTCTCACTACTTACAGGAAAAATCTGTCGCGGATCATCTCCCAATTAAATTAATCATAAGCAATGAATGAAATGTATTCAAATCTTAGCTGTATATTTTTTTTATTTTTGATGTTAATGCACTGTCGATTGCACCTATAATTGAGGTGACATCAGCCATGAACTTTTGTCAATTTGTCAATGTTTTGTATTGATGATCACTTTGTTGGTGCAACTTAATAAATAAATAAATAAATAAAAATAAATAAATCAGAAACATTCTCGCAAAAGTCTCATTCGCGAAGCAGCTGCCCTTGAGTTGGTAATTCTCCGGGGGCGCCCGGGCAACTGCTAGCTAATCCCATCCCTCCTGGCTGAGCCCGTGCTCATCCACATGTCCTGGTGAAACTGGAAAGACCTCCGGGCTACTAATAATCCATCCTTCCTCTTTTTATTTTTTTTGGACGAGCTCATGGCCCATCTGGTTAAGTGGTTAGGGGAGCCCATAGACATTTTTGAATGTAAATGCCGCCACCTACTTCGTGACATAAGTTGTAAGGTCTCACCTTTTACAGTACGACGGCATTCAAACCCTTCAAACCGAAACGCATTACTGCTTCACGGCAGAAATAGGAAGCTCGGTGGTACCAACCCGTGCGGGCTTACAAGACGTCTTACCACCAGTAAAAAAAAAAAACAAAATGTGTGCAATTCACACGTGGTAGAAGTGAAACCTTCCAAAATTAAAATACAATTATCCTAAACGTCTTAAGTATATGTAAAATTTTGTCATTAGTAAATGATTGTAAGGTAGCGCCCTCTGTGAATTGATATTTTAATTTCACGTATAATCCTAAATTAACAAGAGCTTTCATACACACGTTAGTATTAAAAAATCTCACAGATGGCGCTGTATTAAATAGTATGTATATTTCTGTCTCATTCTTTGCTGGCTTCATCCTACACATTTTTGTATTTGTGTCTCTTACCTGTCGTTTTTTCCGTTGCATCCGGTTTGAAATCACAACGATTCTAAAGAAGTTTTCACTTCAACAACAAAAAGTATATCACGAAACAAAAAAGTCACTAATATGTCGTTTTGACGTATAGCCGTTTATTAACTTAAAGTCTAAAAGCTTCTATTCTATCGACCAACATTTACACAGCCGCAGCCTCTCAGCATTTATTCACAGAACCTGGTAGTAGGGCAGTCGTCTCTTGAGCCCGTTGAGTTGTTAACAATTTCTGCCGTGAAGAAGTAGTAATGCGTTTCGGCTTGAAGGCTGGGGGCAGCCGTTGTACTGTAAAACTGAGATTTAGACCTCAATCCATCCATCCCCATATAGGTAGAGGCATTTACCTTGTTGTGTCTATGTCCAAACGAGGCTTGTGGAGAGTATTAAACAGTAGGCAGCGGCTTGGCTCTGCCCCTGGCATTGCTGAAGTCCATGGGCGACAGTAACCACTCACTCACTCATAAGGTGGGCCGTATACTCGTTTGCCTATACGGCAATAAAAAAAAAAAAAAATTAAATGTGGTGTCGTGGGACACCAGGTAGGAACGAAGTTCCTTCGGCTAATGTAGAATCGACACAATTTGCAAAAAAAAAATCGTGCTCAATTTTATGTTGGTTTTCTTGACTTTTCTCTTAAATTTTGCTGATTAGTTTTTATTTAAGTACAGGAAAGTATTTAGGAAATTCAGTATTTTAGGAAATAATAAATTACGTAAAATAAAAATAAAATCGTAATTCAAATTATCAATCAAAATAACAAAGTATGTCTCTTTATTTTTGTTTGAAAACATAAAATTACATAGAAATAGAAATAATTACAAAATAGAGAGAGAAGGGATGAGAGAACGAAAAGAAAGAAGGAGAAAGAGAAAGGTATTATACACTACTCGCTTGTGTATACGACTGTCGCGCCTGCGCACGTCTCATTTAACGGTTTTTTTCCACGCACTTTTTTCCACGGATTTTTTCTTACGGTTTTACTATCACATTTTTTTCAGTTCGGTCGCGCAGCAAAATCCCTATCTCCTCCAAGCCTGCCGTAAGGAACTTCGTTCCAAAAATGTCCTGTAACCACTTTAAAGCAGCCGTGGGCTTGTCGTCTCTTTTAGGCAATAAAGAAACAACGAAATCTTACTTGCGGGTCTTACATGGCCAAATATGAAGAGAAAACGCTGTCTGTCACCAGCCTGATACTAAAGTAGATATTTTAAGCCAAAAAATCTTTATGTACCGGTGCTGTGCTCACAAAGCTATGTGGCCACAATATGGAGAACACATTACGCATCGAACAACGCAAGATTGTCTCCTGTTTTATTCCGGAAACTCTCGAGCGACACGTGAATGCAATAGCTATTTGGCCCAGATACTTTGGCCGGTAATCGAACCCCACAAACTTAGCGATCAACCACAGAGCTGTGGCTCCCAGGTCGCGACAAGTCACGTCACCGCCAAGTCAAGAAAAAACAATCGTGTCAATGTTACCGCTTTCCATCGGACGGGCCGCTACCTGGTCTATCCATATACGTAAAAACGCGGACCGCATCGACCTAATATAAATACGCGGATCACGTAACTAGTTCTACAGTTACACAACGTACAAACTGACAGACGTGCCCCGTTTAACTTATACATTTCTACATAATAACATAGGATATGGTTATATAATTGAATTGGTCAATAGGTTTATTTATTTATTTATTGAATAAATGGGTGGACGAGCTCACAGCCCACCTGGTGTTAAGTGGTTACCGGAGCCCATAGATATCTACAACGTAAATGCACCACCCACCTTGAGATATAAGTTCTAAGGTGTCAGTATGGTTACAACGGCTGCCCCACCCTTCAAACCGAAACGCATTACTGCTTCACGACAGAAATAGGCAGGGTAGTAGTACCTATCCGTGCGAACTCACAAGTCCTACCACCAGTAAAAAGTAAGAATAAAAAAGTAATACCATTGAAAGGCCTATCCATCCTTGGACTTAAATCGCCGTAACTATGTCCTGATTTCGAATTCTTCTTACACGAAAACCGACACAGATCCGACCTTCATATATCTAGTTGAGAGACCTATACCACCTTACCAATTTTTTTTATTTTCCGTGTAGGCAAATGAGCATACGGTCCACCTGATGATGAGTGGTTACCGTCACCCATGGACTTCAGCAATGCCAGGGACAGAGCCAAGCCGCTGCCTACCATTAAGTACTCTCCAGAAGCCTCGTTTGAAGAAGGTATATGGCGCCATAGACAGAGTCCTTTGCTGCCCTGGCCCCAAGCTACATTTCTAGAATCATGTCTCGTACAATACCGCCATAGACAGAGTCCTCAGCGTCTATCATCATAACTATACGTAAACAATAGGCAATTCTGATGGATCTAATAAACAGCTCTTATCTGGCCTTTTGATGGGTTAATTAACTACTTTCTCTTGCCTTTTACGTCAAGGTTAAGAGGTCTATACTGCGTTATCGGGTCACTGTGCTACCGTCATGTCTCCAAGGGTCATGTCACCCTTTTAAGGGAAGCTGAGTTTCGTGTTCTGATTACTGATGAGTAACTGTGCTTTTTGGCTCCTAGTTTCAAGTGGGTTGCGTGTCATGGAGTTAGAAATGTTCTTTAATGAGTAGGCAAAGTTAAAGATATAAGATATGGGGTCAAATGCAGTTTTGGACGGAAATACGAGTGGTAGTCATCGGGAACGTTACGTTTTGCGAGTCTAGTTTTTTGCAAAAACGATTGATAGAGCTCACGGCTTACTTTAAGTAGCTTTCAGAGCCCATAGAACTAATACCTCGGCATACCTCAAGGCAAGAGACTTAGATTTATGGGTCTTTTTTTTTATTGCCCTTTTAGGCAGACGAGCATACGGCCCACCTGATGGTGAGTGGTTACCGTCGCCCATGGACTTCAGCAATGCCAGGGGCAGAGCCAAGCCGCTGCCTACCTACCGCTGCTGTCTGTGGGTTAATTAACTCGTCGAGCCCTTCGTCGCAAGCGACGGGTTCGGCGAGGACGGTGACCGGTGCTTGAGGTACCTAAAAGCACCGTTAATGGATCGAGAGGATCCGTAATGTAGTCTTTTGGGCGACGTCGACTATTTACCATTCGGTCTACAGGATCGGGTATGTAATTCCCAGCAACCACGACAAGAGGGTTCTCATGTCGTGCCGCCTTTTCAATATGGCACAATGATGTCGACTGTAGATACTTACAGACTGAGTCAAGCTCCAGGTCATCATGGAGATCCACATTCCTTAGGAACCATTGTAAATTAAAGACAACATCTACATTTATATAAAAATGCATACCTTTTTTTTAATTTTTTTTTATTGCCTAGATGGGTGGATGAGCTCACAGCCCACCTATTGTTAAGTGGTTACTGGAGCCCATAGACATCTACAAAGTAAATGCGCCACCCATCTTAAGATATAAGTTCTAAGATCACACGTCTGTATCTATATTTTATACCGTATGTTCCATGGGGAGTGCTCTGAGGAATTGTTCGAGATGATACCGACATCTCGCTTTTACCATCGCACCGCCCGCCGCCGGAGCAGAGTTCATCCATACTACCTGGAGCCACTGCGGTCATCCACAGTGCGTTTCCAGAGGTCTTTTTTGCCACGTACCATCCGGCTATGGAATTAGCTCCCCTCCACGGTGTTTCCCGAGCGCTATGACATGTCCTTCTTCAAACGAGGCTTGTGGAGAGTATTAAACGGTAGGCAGCCGCTTGGCTCTGCCCCTGGCATTGCTGACGTCCATGAGCGACGGTAACCACTCACCATCAGGTGGGCCGTATGCTCGTCTGCCTATATGGCAATAAAAAAAAAACGTATAGTTACAATGCGTAACAATTAATATGCGTAAAGACATTCTTGGATATTAACCGAACGTATACAGGATTCAGCCGGCAATTTTTAGCGCTAGCATACTCCTTTCGTCCGCCAACGCTCCAATGAGCGTTTTTAAAGATAAATTACCATTTAAGCCTTCGTCAAACAGAACGCTTAATTAGCGTGCGTTAGAGCGCTAAACTAACGCACGCTATGACGCCGAGATGTGTTGTACTACTATGGTAACATACCGTCAAACAGAGCCCCAGCGCTATAAGTACGCAGCGCTCTGTCGCGGCGTTAGGACGCTTTGACGTGAGGCGTTGTAATTTTTTACAAATTTTATTTTCGCGTCCGAGTGAATGTGTATTAAAATACTAGATAATGCCCGAAAAAATGATATAAATAGTTAGAAAATACCCATGCTTATACAATGCCACATCTGAATCACTCAATCTCTTAATACTTTTAAATTTTCACACTGCTATGGAAAGGCACTATGATTTGGCGAATGCGTTGCGTCAAGGAGCGTTAGACTCATCTGGTCAATTTGAAGAGCGCGACCTTAAGTACGCGGCGCTAAGTACGCGTTCTGTTTGACGAAGGCTTAAAATTACCATTTATAGTGTAATGACTAAATCGGCTGTACACCTTTTCTGTGCGATGTGAAATAGTTTTGTGTCGCACAAGGCTAGTCCGGTGAAAGTAGACACGCTTTACTCGCGCGAGTTCACGTATTACGTTCTGCTATAGAATATTCTAGTTAACGAATCATAATATTAACTAGAGGTCCCGCAGTAGTCGAAATTCGACTATAATCAATTGGAATTGTAAGTTTGTACACTATTATGATTGTATTTTCAACGCCAAGACTACACTGTAGAAAAATATTAATAAAGACAAACAATATTTATTCTATTCTCAATTTGACCACAGACGTCAAGAATTGGCCTAAAGGTCCATAGATACCAGGCCATGAACTCCAAAAAAAAACAGACGTCAAGAAGAAAAGTTTGACAATAAATAAATAGTATGCATGCGTGTATGTGTCAAATACATGGTAGTGTGTGTAATGTTTTCTTTAATGATTTAATGTATCTTTTATGCATTATTTAAAAAAAATATTAGCATTGTGCACTTCTTCTCTATATTCTCTATAAGTGTGGAAAATTTCATACTCCTCCGTCCGCGCAATTTTCGTAAAAAGGGATACAAAGTTTTTGCTTCACGTATTAATATATAGATAACAATATCGTTGGCTACAGAGAACTCCGGTCCGATGTATTCGGCTTATAATTTTTTAATATTTTTTGAAGTGAAACTTCTTTATCGGCTTTGGAAAAAAATTTACCGTCACATTTTTCGGTTACGCGTCACATTTTTCCGTTACGCGCCATCTTTTTCTTCACCATTCATTGTTGCCGTACACAAGTGAAGGTGCCTCTTTACTCGGTAACAATAATTATAAAATACCGATGATTTTAAGTGGAGATTTTAATGTAAATTTTGCATCGGAAAATTCTTTGAAGCTAGTTGAATTTCTGAAAGATAAATTGAATTTATCCATGAAAAACAGTCCTCAAACGTCAACAACAAGATCTGGCACTACAATTGATGGAGTTTTTACTCGGTCACTAAATTTCGTGGAATGTAAACCATATATTTCATATTTCAGTTACCATAAGCCATTAATTACAAAAATATATAATGACAATGACAATGATAGTAATAATTCTATTACAATTAATGAAATGCTGTAATAATCTTAGTAGCAAAAAGGTAAAGTGAAATAATTGTATTATTTGTATTCATGTCTATGATAATAAAATCCTTTTGTTTAAACTTTATCTAATTTAACTTTATTTAACCAATTTCTAGAAAGTTGCATGTAGATCATTTTTCGAAAAATAAGGCCATAAACAAGTTTCACTTCTTACGTGTGTACACTAGTACACGCACACATTTTTTTTTCTTAGTTGATAGCCTTGAGATGCTATTTCAGAGGAACCTTAACTAGTAGGTGAGCTCGCGGGGCTCAAACCTGACGACGTTGCTAACACGAACCCTAGCAAGAGCCGTGCTTCGCAGAATCTACCACCGGATCGGAAGCGCGACCCACTGATAAGATCCGGCGAGAAACTCAGTGGGCTAATACTTATTAAATACTGACCCGGTATGGGAGAGTCATCGTGGCCTAAATGATAAGACGTCCGGTGCATTCGTATGTAGCGATGCATAGGTGTTCGAATCCCGCAGGCGGGTACAATTTTTTCCAATGAAATACGTACTTAACAAATGTTCACGTTTGACTTCCACGGTGAAGGAATAACATCGTGTATTAAAAATTAAACCCGCAAAATTATTATTTGTGTAATTACTGGTGGTAGGATGTCTTGTGAGTTTGCACGGGTAGGTACCACCACCCTGCTTATTTTTGCCGTGAAGCCGTTATACTGTAAAAGCTGAGACTTAGAACTCATGCCTCAAGGCGGCATTTACGTTGTAGATGTCCATGGGCTCCAATAACCACTTAACACCAGGTGGGCTGTGAGCTCGTCCACCCATGTAAGCAATAAAAAAAAGGTTGCCGACTCTCTGAGCTCTTGCTCAGCTGATTACTTACTGATCGGCTATAGTTTTCTATCCTTCTCCTTCTTGCATCGTTAATCCTCAATGCTGAGGGTCGTGACCTCTGTGGGATTTCAGAATCTTCCGGCGGACTGTATCACGCCATGTTGATCTATCCTCTGCGGCATGGACCACTTCTCTCTGGACTACCTCTCTTAAATAACCTCATCCATGATTGATTTTAGTCTAGAGATAAGTTGATGAGCCATAATAAGCTGTTATGAGCATACAGCAGCCATTTACCGATGCAAAAATCATGAAACACTCCTAACGCATAATAACTGCCGCCGCCGAGCAGGGGGTCGGGATCGGGGTCCCGTCCGTAACCCGGCCCCCTAAGAGCTTCGGGCTCCACCGCTTTGTACGGAGAGGAGCTTAGGCGTGGGGCGGCGTGGTAGGCCGCGTTCCCCCGACCGCTCCGGGGGAAGGTGTAGCGCGGCGCCATTAGTGCGGGCTCTTGGCCCGTCGACCGAGGGAACCGACGGTCGTGTCGCTGGCGGCCGCCGGTCCGGCGTCTGGGGGACGGCGGGATGGATGTAATATGCTCTGCGTAAACCTTGTCCCGCCGTCTCAATAGCTCCGACTGGGTTCCCGCCCGGTCCGGGGTAGGGCGCCGGCTGTGAGCGGTAGGAGTTTTTGGTGAGGTTCGACCCCCACATACCCCACCTGCTGTGCGGGTGGGGATCTGGCGATTTTCTCGTGTGGAAAAAAAAAAAAAAAAAGCATAATAACTCCGGTGCGCGGAACTAAAATTTTTCTAATTTATTCTGCTGTTACGTTTAAATGTTAATATTTTATTTTAAATTAATGTTATCAGTAAAAATAAAAGTAAAAATCGCTCTAATTTATAGATTATATTTATAGTTCGTCACTTATTTTAATTTAGCTAATATATAACGGGTAATATTTTTATCTCTTACGTACTCACAACGTGGGCAGTGAATGTCTACAAATGCGCAGAAATATATTATGCAAAATGTGTCTATAAATATAAGTGTTTTTTGGCGAAACAGGCTTTGTGGCGATCGAAAGAAAAAAACAAAAACACTGAGTCTGCATGCCTTAATAGATTTAGACTTTTCAAATTATGCTTAATTTGGTGGAGCTTTCTCGCCTTTTACGCGACTTGAAAGCCTCACCTTACTTGTTTAAGGCTTTTTTATGTTCACTGTGATTGGTGCCGAGCTCACGGGGTTCAGCTTGAAAGGGTTTGCTAACACTAGCCCAAGCAAGAGCAGTGCTTTGTTGAGTGTACCACTGGGTCGGATTCGCGACTCACTGAGAAGATCCGGTGAAAAATTAAACTCAGTGAATTAATGAAGGCGACATAAACACGTTTTTTTTTTTTAATTTATTGCCTAGATAGATAGAAGAGCTTACAACCTAGTGTTAAGTGGTTACCGGAGCCCATAGACATCTACAACGTAAATGCACCACCCATCTTGAGATATAAGTTCTAAGGTCTCAGTATAGTTACAACGACTGCCTCACCCTGCAAACCGCATTACTGCTTCACGGCAGAAATAGACGGGGCGATGGTACCTACCCGCGCGGACTCACAAGAGGTCCTACCACCAATAAACGTCGACTAGGGGATTCTGTTGAAATATTAATGTTAATATTCAGAGTATGTAGTTCTAAATACAATATAGTTTTTTGTTCATATTAAAACGCGCTATTTAATAGACGAATGTCAAATAGAAGCGTGGACTGAAGTCGTAGTACGCTGACCTCAAGTATATTCTGAAAGTCAATACAAAAGTCATTCTAAGAACTAAGTTCGGATAAGTCCTTAATGATTGGCTCCTTTGGTACCTTGATCATCCGGTGGTAGATTCTGCGAAGCACGGCTCTTGTTAGGGTTCGTTTTAGCAACATAATATTACATTACTTCATTTAAAAAAAAATTATTTGTAACAGAGCTTATGCCTGGACTAAGAATATATCGGCGCAACATTGCTATTTACCTAACTAAGTGATTAGGATATGGCCTAGGTCTGTCGACTTACCGTGAATCGTCCCGCAACCACGTCCGAAGTTCCTGGTCGAGGATGAGTATTGCCGACAGAATCAGTTCATCTATCCTTCACATGTAGTCATAGGTCACTGTCACTATTTTCCAGTTTTTTTATATGAAAGGGGGAACTTTACTTAAATATAATGCGCGTGCCGATGCGGCTACAGCGGCTTCGCGCGAAAAACTCTGTTTTTGTTTTTTGCCGCACTAACAGGCAGGCAAGTGGTGGCGCTAGTGTCGCGCCGAAGAACCATTTCCCACGGAAATGGTGCATTCCGATACACACAACATGTCGCAGACCCAGTACAAGAAAAAACAAGAAATGAATAATACATATAAACCAAATTGTGTCGCGTTACGTACTCAAAGAATAAAAAAAAAATTATTCACAATAAAAAAAAAATAATAATAATATAAATATGTATTTTAGAACAAACTGTTACGGGACGGAACATGCCGCTCACCTTAAAAGCACGTAGTTGCTTTTAATATTCAAAAGTTAAAACTAATATCGAAAGAACGTAAAGCTTAAAAAACTTACTCGAAACTAATAAATTCAAAAAACTAATAATTAATGACTTGAACTACTCCAAGGGAAGAGGACATATTTTAACCACGGGTCGTTTATAAAGGGAATTTCCCATTTTAATGGTTACAACTCGTGTGATATTGTCCGAGCCGGGATGAAGTTCGTGGATGCGCGCCAACCTCCATTGCAACGGCGGCAAGCGGTCGTCGCATACCACCACAACAGTGCCTTCACGAAGGGCGACGCCCTTGTCCTGAAGCCACTTGTTACTTTGCTGAAGTTCGTGGAGATATTCTTTGCTCCATCTCTTCCAAAAGTGCTGGATGGATTGTTGAATCCAGCGCCAGCGAGTGAGACGATTCGGTGACTCATCTATCAATGATACGTCAGGCAGAGCTGTCATGGGCTCTCCGATTAAAAAATGGGAAGGTGTTAATGAAAGGGGATCCGAAGCATCTGAACTTAAAACGCAAAGTGGACGCGAATTTAAGATCGCTTCGACCTGACACAAGAACGTATGCATCTCGTCGTACGTTTGGATGCGATTACCTACAACGCGATGAAGATGGTGTTTAAAACTACGAACACCAGACTCATGTAGTCCTCCGAAATGGCTCGCGTATGGAGGTTGAAAGTGCCACGTAATTCCCTGTTGAAGGGTTTGTTGGTTGAGTGCGCTTTGCACAGATTCCCTTCGTAAAAACTCGTAAAGGTCTTGAAGATAGTGGTCACACCCGACAAAGTTCTTTCCACAGTCTGAATAAATATCGGTGCATAAACCACGACGGGACGTGAAACGTCGCAGGGCTGCTATAAAGGCTTCTGTGGAAAGCTCTGAAACTAATTCGAGGTGTATCGCTTTAACGCTCATACACACGAAAACCGACACGTAACATTTTATAATTTTTGCATTACGCACCTTATTGGCGCGCACGTAAAATGGACCAGCAAAATCTACCGCGGTCTTTAGAAACGGTCGCGCGGGGCGAACACGAACTGCTGGGAGTGGTCCCATGCGCGGTTGATTGTGCGGCGGGCGCGCGCGGAAGCACTGCACGCAGCGATGTATGCGCTGCCGCACGATGTTACGGCTTGACAAAATCCAATAGCGTTGTAAAAGCGCGTAGCGAACGGACTGCGGTCCGGCATGTAAATTACATAAGTGTGCATCGTCAATAATAAGATTAGTTAAAGGGTGTTTTTTAGGTAGAATTAATTGATGTTTGGCTTCAAATTGTAAAAGCGATTTATGGATTCGACCACCAACTTTAAGTAACTCGTCCGTATCATCCAAGTATGGCGTTAAACGACGCAAATTCGTTGATGGTAATTTACCCACTCGGATATTGATTATGTCTTCGCTAAACACGGATTGCTGCGTAATTCGAATGAGCCGATTTAATGCGAAATTATATTCTGTCACGGTAATGTACCTTGAAAACGATTGTTGTGTTTTTTTACATTTGTTGAAAAACCGAAAGATGAGTGCGGTGACACGAACAAGTTTTCCAAGCGACGAAAATCGCGTAATAAAATCAACATCCTGTATAGGCGGCGCCGTTGACGCGCTGGAACACACCGATACGTTGCGTTTTTCTTCGCACGTGTCTCTTACGGGATTTTGAATCGGCCAGGAGTTCTGACCCAGATGTAGCCACGAGGGTCCGTGGTACCATAAGTCATGCTGTACGAGCGCGGCGGGCAAAAGGCCACGAGACGCAGCGTCGGCGGGATTGTCGGCCGACGGGACGTGGCGCCAGCGGTCCGCGGGTATGCGGCGCAAAATCTCACTGACACGGTTCGAAACGAAGGTTTTCCATTCGTGCGGAGATGAGTGTAGCCATGCTAGCACGATGGATGCGTCGGACCAAGCGTAGACCTGGTCGAAGCGAACACGACCACTGTAAGTGAGCATTACCTTTTCAATTAATTTAGATAAGAGGACTGCCGCCATTAGTTCGAGGCGAGGAATAGTGAGACGCACACTCAACGGTGCGACGCGAGTTTTGGCTATAATCAGGTGAGTTTGAATGAAATCTTCTTGATCTTTGTAACGAATATATACACATGCTCCGAAACCCTTCTCGGAAGCGTCAGCAAAACCGTGAATTTGTATCGGTTCGGGATTGGTATTGTTAAATATATAACGCGGAAATGAGATTTGTGAGATGAGTGGGAGCTCGTCAACGAAAGAAGACCACAAATTTACTATGTCAACAGGCGGCGTCTCATCCCAATCGACTTTGGCTATCCATAAGAGTTGAATCAAATGTTTGGCAAACAATGTGACCGGTGATAATAGCCCGAGGGGGTCGTATATTTTTGCTATTTCTGAAAGAATGACACGCTTTGTACACTTAATCGATGAAACTTGGACTTTAAAATTGAATGAATCAGATTTAGGGTTCCACTGTAAGCCCAGAACCTTAACCTTTTTGTCGATCTCCATTTCAGCGAAGAGAACGTTCTCCGGCCGCTCACCATGAGACTCTGATGGCAGCACCGCAGCGAGTAACGCTGGTGAGTTGCTGTGCCATTTGCGCAATTCAAACCCAGCCGCCCCACAAATACCTATCAGCTCTTGTTGTAGCGCGAGTGCGCTGACTTCAGAGTCCTCGCCAGATACGACGTCGTCAACGAAAACATCGTTAAGTAAAACGGGCGACGCGAGTTTGAACCGCTCGGCCTCATCTTGAGCGAGTTGTTTTATTGTACGCAGAGCGAGGTAAGGTGACGATTTCACACCGAATGTGACTGTACGCAAACGGTAGTCACGAATAGTTTGCTCTGGTGATGTGCGCCACACAATACGCTGAAAATCTTTGTCACTTTCACGAACAAGTATATTACGATACATTTGTTTTATGTCGGCAGTAAGCGCGATTGAATGGACACGAAATTTAAGAAGGACGTCCACTATGTCCATGTGAAGCTTAGGACCCGTTAGTAAAACGTCATTGAGCGAATACCCACTAGTTGAGCGACAACCGGCGTCGTACACCACACGTGTAGGCGTCGACTCACTCGATTCTTTGACCACGCAGTGGTGCGGAATGTAATAACTTTCACTAACTGAAGGTTGATCATCGACGAGCTCCATGTGGTTGAGGTCTACGTATTCCTGGAGACAAGCGTGGTAATCAGCCTTCAACTTGAGGTTGCGTTCTAACCGATATTCTAGTTTATGAAACCGAGCTAGCGCAATGGACCGCGACTCGCCGAGAGACGGTGCGTCAGGCTTAAACGGGAGGGCGACCACGTATCGCCCGTCCGCATTACGAGTGTGCGTCTTTTGAAAAAAGGATTCGCACAACTCCTCATCTGGAGTGTAACTCCGCTTCTCTGGTATTGATTCCAGCTCCCAAAATCTCTGAAGGTTGTCGTTGTCAAACGAGCTAAAACACACTTGAAATGAAGTTGGAACAGAAGAATCTAAATCTAATTTGCCTAAAAGTAAATAACCGAACACACTATTCATAGCGATCGGCGTGCCCGGTGGGCCTACGATAGTGTTGCCTAGTAACACGTGGGATAGTATATCCGCTCCTAGTAACATTTCAACAGGCTGGGGCGTATGAAAGTCCGGATCAGCTAACTTCAGATTTTTCAAATGTGACCACCCGGTATACGGTAAAGGTACACTTGGCATTTTTGGAATTAATTCGGGCAAAATTAACGCATTTACCGGAATGACAGGTTGTTGTTGACCTTTAGGCGCAATGGAACACGAAACTAAACCTTTTGGATGCACGGGTCCGGTGTCACCAATACCGAACACCGGCACGTTGCTATGCCGGCGCGCTAGACCTAAGCGCTGCACACAAGCTTCGGTAATAAACGATGCCTGGCTCCCCGTGTCTACCATGCATCTAACAGTGGAAATCGTCATATTATTACCTATGACAATATCCACTAGTGCTGTCGATAACAACACTGTTCCAGTGCGAGCGAGAGGTAAGTTAGATGCGCAATTTCCGTGTACCGCGATCGGAGTCGGCTTCTCCTGCATAGGAGTGAGCGGAACAACAATAGGTTGCTTGGTTTCGCTTGCAACCGCTAGCGCTTGAGCCGGTTGATTCGTAAAATGTAATAAACTATGATGTCGTTTATGACACGTTCTACACACAAAATTAGAAATGCAATTTTTTACGTCGTGACCGACATTCAAACAATTATAACAAACACTTTTGTTTTGTACAAGGGAATACCTATCCTGCGGGGAAAGATTTAAAAACTCTGCACATTTTGTCAAAATGTGTGAACCGTTACACTTCAAGCAAGTTCGAACCTTATTACCATCGACCGTAGGTCGAGTTTGGTCTAATGACACGTTGGCGGCAAACGATCGCTTTACCGGCGCAAAACTGTTCGGACTTACATTGTAGCTACGCGGCTGTAATGGCAGCGGATTACCTACCCGCGATATCTGTTTGTTAGCGTGCTGTGCGGAGGTACTTGAGGAGCTAGGAGATACCATTTCTTCCGCGGCGATTTCATGTTGTAAATATGAAACCAATGTGTCTACTTCTGGAATATCGGATGGCTTGGCCAATGAACGTTCGAATCCCTTTCTCATACTACTCGGAATTTTACGTAGTAAAATTTGTAGGAGAACGAAACTCCACTCATGAGTCGGAAAGTCCATGACCTCTAACGCCTTCATGTTTTCCTGATAGACATTTAACAATTTTCGTACACTATACGGAGATCTATCTGAACACGATTCTATGTCTAAAATTCGATCTAGATGTTTCGACGCAATTACCCTTTTATTTTCGTAGCGGGTTAACAATATTTCTAACGCGATCGGGTAGTTATCTTCCGTGATAGGTATGGATTTGATCAGGTTATACGGTTCGTTTTTAACTGCAAGTAGAAGATATCTAAGTTTCTCTGCTTTAGAGTAGGCATTGTTGCTATGCACTAACGATTTGAATAAATCATAAAATGATGGCCAATCCGTAGGATCGCCTTTGAATTCAGGTAAAGGTAAAGTAGGTAAATTTCTTTTATCGTTACTTATCGCATCAAATGAACAATTACTTGACCGATTGAAACGGCGCTGACGCTCATCCATCGACTTTAACGAGTTTAAGTGACCGACAATTTCGTAGTATAAGTCATTAAAATCATTACGAATCTTTATGTTATCATCTTTGCTAAATGATTTGGATCTGATGAGAAACTTTTCAATTTTAGTCTGAACCTTTGTAAACTTTCTTTGGTGAGCCGCTAGGTCTATAGTACGCGAGCGAAATTGTTGTTCGTTCGTCTTCGCGAGTAGAATGATACGTTTGAGTTCATCAAGAATTAAATCCCTTTCGAAAATATCTTGTTCACACGGCGATAATTCTTCACCTTCCGACATTTTGCGAAACAAAAGATGGCGGGGGACGCTATAGAATCGAACGCGTGATTTTACAATTTGAAAATGAGTACGTAAATACTGCTAAATAACACGACACAAACTGGAAAATATGTATCCGGTTCGAATGGACCAAATTTATGATTAGGATATGGCCTAGGTCTGTCGACTTACCGTGAATCGTCCCGCAACCACGTCCGAAGTTCCTGGTCGAGGATGAGTATTGCCGACAGAATCAGTTCATCTATCCTTCACATGTAGTCATAGGTCACTGTCACTATTTTCCAGTTTTTTTATATGAAAGGGGGAACTTTACTTAAATATAATGCGCGTGCCGATGCGGCTACAGCGGCTTCGCGCGAAAAACTCTGTTTTTGTTTTTTGCCGCACTAACAGGCAGGCAAGTGGTGGCGCTAGTGTCGCGCCGAAGAACCATTTCCCACGGAAATGGTGCATTCCGATACACACAACATGTCGCAGACCCAGTACAAGAAAAAACAAGAAATGAATAATACATATAAACCAAATTGTGTCGCGTTACGTACTCAAAGAATAAAAAAAAAATTATTCACAATAAAAAAAAAATAATAATAATATAAATATGTATTTTAGAACAAACTGTTACGGGACGGAACACTAAGCTAAGTTAAAGTTAACTGTTACCTTAATATTGATATTGTTGGCTAACTATAATAAGTCTCCAAGGCGTGTAAGCAATTGTTTAAGATGATATTCTAGAGAATTCATGACTAAGCTATTGTCATGTTTATGGTATAAATACGAGTGACTATTGTCACGTATTACCTTTCATCAGGTTTGAGCCCCGTGAGCTCACCTATTAGTTAAATTTACGCTGAAGTAACCTCTCAAGGCTATCAGCTTAGGTAGGATAAAAAAAAGGTACCTTGACTGACTGGCTCCTTTGGTATTGCTGATGTTCATGCACCTACAGCTAGGTAACTCCAGCCCGTAAGAATAAAGATAAGTTTTCATGCATTCCTCCAGTCCTCCATAGTAGTCGTCGTGGCCTAAAGGATAAGACGTCCGGTGCATTCGTATCGAGCGATGCACCGGTGTTCGAATCCCGCAGGCGGGTACCAATTTTTCTAATGAAATACGTACTTAGCAAATGCGTTTCTGTTTGAAGGGTGGGGCAGCCGTTGTAACTATACTGAGACCTTAGAACTTATATCTCAAGGTGGGTGGCGCATTTACGTTGTAGATGTCTACGGGCTCCAGTAGCCACTTAACACCAGGTGGGCTGTGAGCTCGTCCACACATCTAAGCAATAAAAAATAAATAAAGAACCGCTTCATATATGAGTCTTCTGATATTTCGTGGTTGTATCCGAAATACCAGCGCCATCTATTTACAAACATCACAATCACAGTCGTCGCAAGGACACGAGTGCGAGTGAATGGCTTCTTCAAATTAGAATATTTGCATTCAATCATACCGACATATAATACATGAACTTTGTGAGTCGCTTGAAGAGTCAATATAAAAGTTTCTTTTTTTTTAAATGAATGATTACTCGTGGCCCGGAGGCCTTTCCAGTTTCACCAGAACAGGTAATCGAGCATAGGCTCAGTCAGGAGGGGTAGGATTTGCTAATGGCTACTTGAGCGTTTTTTTTTTATTGCTTAGATGGATGGACGAGCTCACAGCCCACCTGGTGTTAAGTGGTTACTGGAGCCCATAGACATCTACAACGTAAATGCGCCACCCACCTTGAGATATAAGTTCTGAGGTCTCAAGTATAGTTGCCTCGCCCTTCAAATGCTCTGCCTATTTCTGCCGTGAAGAAATGCATTACTGCTTCACGGTAGAAATAGGCAGGCTGGTGGTAGCTACCAACGCGAACTCACAAGAGGTCCTACCACCAGTAAAAGTTTCTTGCAAGTACGTACCCGATCCAGAGGAACATAAGGTAAACAGTCACCGTCGCTCTAAGCAATTCAATTCGGATCCTCCCGATCCGCTATCAGTGATTCCAATCACCGGTCACAGTTTTCATAGATTCTACACCTTTTTTTTTTTTTTTTTCTTTTTTTTCGGGTAGAGGGCCGAATCTCCTACGAGGTCCCCGCGCAAAAGGGGCGCGCGGGTTATGTGATACTCAACGATCTGCATGGTGTTGTGAGCAGACCGCGGGCCCAAGGATTTTAGGGCCCACCCACTAAACGACTCCCCTGCACTCTTACACCCGACGTCCGATTCCCTCCGAGGTCAGAACCCGGATGAGGTAGGGGGGCTACCGCGGTCAACACTACAACCAGACGGCGTGGCTTACCCCAAGGACGCCCAGCCGACGGAGCCTTCGAGGCGAATCGAAGGCTCTGAAACGTCGGCCGTCTCGGTACGGCAGCCCGTCGGGCCGCCCAGACGGTGCCGCTGGTGTCCCGGAAAACCCAGCTGGACCAGAACCAGCCTGCCGGGTCGGGACGCGATACACCGTCGACCGGTCGCTCTATTTACTCCACGGCAGCGCGCTAGAGTGCTGGTAGCGCGCCGCGCAGCCTCACTCCCTCAGGTCGCCCCTTGACCTTCACCGGGGGGAGGCCGCTACCTACAGGGGCCGGGACGTACGGGCGTATTCCCGCCTCCGGCCCCCGGCTCGACGGCGACGGATCGGTGCGGAAAGGGAAGAGCATAGATTCTACCCCTGGCTAGGGTTTTGTTTGTGTCATTATAATATATGTATTAGGATGATATTGGCTTTCTCACTGAACTGACACCGAATCCGACTTGTATCAGTAACATGATCTTTAATCGAATTTCTGTTGTCTCCAGGATAAGCTGGAACCATGAAGAGGTCTCGGCACAGATGGCTGGGATTCACCATCTTCGGTAAGTCACTTACGATCACCCTGAATACTAGTAGGTTAGTCGAAAACACCGGCTTGGCTGTGCGCCTTGCTGGGGTTCATGGACAACCATTGGATACCGGGTGGATACTATACCGGTATATCAGCAAAGGCAATAAAATAAAAAAAATAACGGAACTAAGTTGGTAGCATTTAAGAAGTGACACTTCTTTATGCGCGTTGTGAGTAAAATTTAACTCGCGACAGATTCGTTACGGCTACAGAGAAAATACACAAATTAGGAAGAATGTGTTCGGTGATATATTACCGAAGACCTTTGTCAGCATAATTTGCGTGACGCGTTAACTTTATTTCCACAAATCGTTAGTGCACGATCAATCAAGTGCAGTAGGCAGCGGCTTGGCTCTGCCCCTGGCATTGCTGAAGTCCATGGGCGACGGTAACCACTCACCATCAGGTGGGCCGTATGCTCGTCTGCCTACAAGGGCAATAAAAAAAAAAACAAAAAAAAAATTATCACCCGGGTGCATTCATAACATTAACATTTCTTCGATTTACTTCATATTTTAACAATAAACATTTTTAAGCAACATAATCTTTAAATAACAAAGTCACGCCGCACCCTACATTTTGGTCCTTCGAGAGAGCCTTGCGCGTTGGTGAATTCCTTGAAAAAGTGTTTCTGTCGAATGAGGTAGTGAACGTGTGTGGTGTGAGAACTATAACGAAACAAGAGCTTTGGTGTCGAAGAACAGGAGGCTGAGTTTCGTAAGTTGACAACAGGATTATCAAGTAATAAATGGAGGTTCCACCGAGATTCCTTATTATTCTTCAATAATACATAACAAACATACAACATGGCAGAACTCATTGAAATTCAATCCATGATTTATGAGTGTGAAGAGTGAGAAAATAGAGCATCTCGCGAGCCACTCAACCGTGGAGAGAGGGAAAGGACTAAGTGAGTTAGGTCGTAATACCAAACATTCCAAATTACAAGAGAAATTTTAATTAAGAAGTTTCACTTCTGTCGCGCGCACCATCGTCTTGGATTGATCGAAGATGCATCATTAAATGCTGGGGGACTGTAGCGACGAGGAGTCCCGTGGATTTCATCGGAGTTGCCCTTGGTCTACAACGGTGGGCTCATGTATACAACAATACTTACTTACAACAAGCCTTACGTGTGTTCTATGTTCTAAATTCTAGAAAAATACGAACCGTGTGAGTGTAAATAATAGTTAAATGTTTCACCTTCAAATTTTTGCAAATTATTATTCCATTAAAATTAAATAAAACCTTATTTAATTTCAATATTACATCATAATGCCAAGGTTAAGAAGTTTCGAGAACTTTGTCATAATGTTATTTTGAATAAATTTAAAAGTTGTTTATTCTCGGACATATTGAATTAAATATATAATTAACGTATGTAGGGAATCAAACAAGTTTTGTTTGAACGAGCCAACCACAGATCGTGCAGTAATGTTCAAAGATTAAACACATATGACGTCACGTGCTGTGACGTTTAGATCGACATCAAGAATGAGAGGAGAAAGAGAGGGGGAGAGAGGAAGAGAGAGAGTATTCTTTATTGTACACCAAAAAAAAACCAATACAAAACATTAAATACAAAAAAGTACAATTGGCGGTCTTATCGCTAAGAGCAATTTCTTCCAGACAACCATCAGGTGGAAAAGAATCATTTGGAAACGAAAAATGTTACGATTATCAGATTTTATTTAGCAGTTTCTGTCATTAATCATTATTTCTAACAATTACCTTAAATGTAATCATTGTATTATTTTTTATTGCTTAGATGGGTGGACGAGCTCACAACCCACCTGCTGTTAAGTGGTTACTGGAACCCATAGACATCTACAACGTAAATGCGCCACCCACCTTGATATATAAGTTCTAAGGTCTCAAGTATAGTTACAACGGCTGCTCCACCCTTCAAACCGAAACGCATTACTGCTTCACGGCAGAATTAGGCGGGGTGGTGGTACCTACCCGCGCGGACTCAAAAGAGGCTTTACACCAGTAATTACGCAATTTATAATTTTGCGGGTTTAATTTTTATTACGCGATGTTATTCCTTCACCGTGGAAAGTCAATCGTGAACATTTGTTAAAAACGTATTTCATTAGAAAAATTGGTACCCGCCTGCGGGATTCGAACACCGGGTGCATCGCTCAACACGAATGCACCGGACGTCTTATCCTTTAGGCCACGACGACACGAGGTCACTATCTGATGACAAGTGGCTACCCAAGCCCACAGACATCATAGCGTGAATTCACCTCTCAAGACGGCAATATGGACCGTGAACTCATCACGCACGTAATGTAATGCAAAAGACACTCTCGGAATTACGTCGATTACGTCACTCGTGACGTACGTGATCTTTCACATCTTACGTCATAGCTTAATATTTCCATCAAACGGTAAAATTTGGTGTATTTTTAGACGGAAGGCTCAAGGTTAGCCAAAAGACAACGGAGATGGTTATGCGATGGGACACTCAGAATTTCTTTTTTATCTTTAATAATAATCTATACTAATATTATCTATATATTAATACGTGAAGCAAAAACTTTGTATCCCTTTTTACGAAAATTGCGCGGACGGAGGCGTATGAAATTTTCCACACTTATAGAAAATATAGAGAAGAAGTGCACAATGCTAATATTTTTTTTAAATAATGCATAAAAGATACATTAAATCAATAAAGAAAACATTACACACACTACATACCATGTATTTGACGCACACACGCATGCATACTATTTATTGTCAAACTTTTGTTCTTGACGTCTGTGGTCAAATTGAGAATAGATTAAAATTTAATATTATTTGTCTTTATTCATATTTTTTATAGTGTAGCCTTGGCGATATTTGTGATTATAGAAGTATAAATTACAATCATAATAGTGTGCAAACTTACAATTCCAATTAATTATAGTCGAATTTCGACTACTGCGGGACCTCTAGTAATTATAAATAGGAAAGATTTGTTTGTTTGTTTGTATTGAATAGGCTCCGAAACTACTGAACCGATTTGAAAAATTTTTTCACTGTTTGGAAGCTACACTATTCCCGAGTGACATAGGCTCTTTTTTGAAAACATTAGGAATCCTTACTAAAACTCCAATAATGTAATCCAAGGTGTAAAAAAATTACCTAAAATATTCTTTACATCGCGTGCCCTGCGAAAACTATTGATAATAGAATAAAATAATGTACTACGACTTTGTAGAACACATTATTATTTACAAAAAGTATCGCGACAGCATATGTCTAACTATTATAGTTACGCCGCAATAAGTGTTCTTTTATTTAAAAAATAAAACAATGTAAAATATCATAGAAATCTTTGTTGACCCGAGCGGAGCCGGAGCGGGCTGCTAGTAAATAATAAATAGAAAATCATTTATTGCCTTTCACACAAATCCAGTTAAATACATTTAGATAAATAGAAGACAAGAAAAAGGCAAAAGGAGCTGGCAGGATATGATCAAAACAACCCTTCTACTCATATCTGTTCATAAAACATTTATAACTACTGATACCATGCAACCCACGCTTTTTTTTGCAATAAAATCACGTTTCCTTACACTATTTTTAATTCAAGTTTATTTTCATTTTTTTAGTTGAATTTAAATTTTTTCTATTATTTTATTTTAATATTAATTTGTCCTCGGTCCTTAATAAGTATACCAAATTTCGAGTTAATCCGGTGTTTTGAAGGGGGTCAAAATCATGTTCAAAGATTCCGTTACAAACATACATACGTCTGAAGCTAATAAAAGCGTATTAAGAAAGGCCAAAGGAGGTGGCTCAGCTAATGTTATTCAAAGTAGATGAAGTGAACAGCGCTGGTGTTTGAGAGCTTACTGGTGGCCCGGAGGCCTTTCCAGTTTTACCAGGGCAGTGGTAGGACCTCTTGTAAGTCCGCACGGGTAGGTACCACCATCTTGCCTATTTCTGCCGTGAAGCAGTAATGCGTTTCGGTTTGAAGGGCGGGGCAGCCGTTGTAACTATACTGAGACCTTAGAACTTATATCTCAAGGTGGGTGGCAGCATTTACGTTGCAGATGTCTATGGGCTCCAGTAATCACTTAAGATCAGGCGGGCCGACAGCTCGTACACCGATTTAAACAATAAAAATAATAATCCGTACTGGCATTTCTCAAAGGACAAGCTAAACAACTCGATATTTTCACATTCAACATAATATATGAACTTATTTTGTTGGATAATGGAAGCGAAATAATGAATTTTGATCGCGTCCTTGACTTTTCACGAGTTGGTCTATTTTAAGAAGACGCCTTCACATTATTTTGCGGTCGCAAACGGCTTTATTTAACATAACTACAAGTGAACGTAAATTTTAAGTTCAATGTAAGTTTGCAGTTGTTTTATTGCAGTCCTTTTTATTGCCCGTGTAGGCAGACGATCATACAGCCCATGTAATGGTAAGTGGTTACCGTCGCCCATGGACTTCAGCAATGTCAGGGGCAGAGCCAGCCGCTGCCTACCGCTTAATACTCTCCACAAGCCTCGGTTGAAGAAGGACATGTCATCGACCCGCTGCCTATCTGTTGCAGCTGCTTTTTTTATTTTTTTATTGCTTAGATGGGTGGACGAGCTCACAGCCCACCTGGTGTTAAGTGGTTACTGGAGCCCATAGACATCTACAACGTAAATGCGCCACCCACCTTGAGATATCAGTTGTAAGGTCTCAGTATAGTTACAATGGCTGCTCCGCCCTTCAAACCGAAACGCATTACTGCTTCACGGCAGAAATAGGCAGGGTGGTGGTGGTACCTACCCGTGCTGACTCACAAGAGGTCCTACCACCAGGGTTTTTGTGTTTTTACCACGCCAACACTGGTCGCGATTTGACGGTGCCTTTGCGACTTGACATCTGTCACTTCTTCTTGCTTCTCGACCGGAACGGTACCTACATGTATGACGGTTTGCTACGGTCTTCCATTATCACTATATTTCCTTATCCATCCTCGTCCTAAAGCGTCTACCCTTTTAGCAATAAAAAAAACCCGCAGATTGATTTCGAACATTACCTTTCGCATCATATTTTTCGAGTTTAGAGGCCTTTAAATGTATAAATGACGACTCATGTAAAAAGCGCCTCTGAACGAGCTTTGCGTAAATATTTCGAAGAAGGCCTCCTTGGGTATTACAACACGTTAGTGTTAAGAGGAAAATCAATAAAATTATCGGTTGCAACATCTTCAAGCCAATGGCTTTATCCTAAACGGTTTGTGTTTGTATTGCCTCACCGCAATAACATACGAACGGAGCAAATTTGAACAAGAACGGAGGTTTTTAACCTCGAGAAACTCATCGCGATCGGTGGAGTGCTTGGGAAAAGGCCAACCCAATTCCTTGGTCCAGATACGACAGGCTCATCGCGACCGGTGGAGTGTTTAGGAAAAGGCCAACCCAATTGATTGGTCCAAGTACGACAGGCTCATCGCGACCGGAGGTGTGCTTGTGAAAAGGCCAACCCAATTCATTGATCCAGATATGACAAGCCCATCGCGACCGGTGGAGTGTTTGGGAAAAGGCCAACCCAATTGATTGGTCCAAATACGACAGGCTCATCGCGACCGGTGGGGTGGTTGGGAAAAGGCCAACCCAATTCATTGGTCCTAATACGACAAGCTCATCGCGATCGGTGGAGTGGTTTGGAAAAGGCCTCAGGGTCGCGACCCGATACATTCGACCAGATTCGCACCATTCCACAGTTCACAACGCCCTCCACATCGCCAGAGACAGAAACGGATGGAGAAAGATCGTGCGAGTGCTACAGTAGTGGTCATGACCTTCAGCATTGAGGAATACGACGCAAGAAGGAGGTTTTTAATTATTATCGCGTAGGCTATTGAGAACCTATCATTGGTTTGAAAACATATCATTGATGAATTTTACACCGCTTTGTCTATCATCCAATCTGTGAATATACATTTTTATTTATTGCTTAGACGGATAGACGAGCTCACAGCCCACCTGGTGTTAAGTGGTTACTGGAGCCCATAGACATCTACAACGTAAATGCGTCACCCACCTCGAGATATAAGTTCTAAGGTCTCAGTATAGTTACAACGGCTACCCTACCCTTTGAACCGAAACGCATTACTGCTTCACGGCGGAAATAGGCGGGGTGGTGGTACCTACCCGTGCGGACTCCCAAGAGGTCCTACCACCAGTGATTAAGCAAATTATAATTTTGCCGGTTTGGTTTTTATTACACAATATTATTCCTTCACCGTGGAAGTCAATCGTGAACCTTTGCTGAGTACGTATTTCATTAGAAAAATTGGTACCCGCCTGTGGGATTTGAACACCGGTGCATCGCTACATATGAATGCACCGGACGTCTTATCCTTTAGGCCACGACGACTTCATTTTGAAGTTATACGGGGCTAAAAGACAAGGCCGGGGTACTCCTGCCAAATGGGGTTCGAATCACGCAATCAGCAATTCTAATGAAATACTTTCTTAGTACATGTTTCACAAACAACAATAATAACAAAATTAAAAACAAAATAAATTTAATTAGCCTAATTACCAGAATCAGAATTCAAATCAGAACATTGACGCAGTCGCGGCAGAAGTAGGCAGCATCCAATAACAAAACACCTGCATGTTAGGGAAAAGTTTGCCTATTGGCACGGCATTGCGGTTGTGATGTCCACTTGTGACTTTTACTGCTTAGCACTGCGTTCCAAATATCTTTTCTGCGACACACCTTTGGCTTTGGAATGGTCTCCCTTTCACGGTGTTTCCTGAGCGCTGTGACATGTCCTTCTTCAGACGATGCTTGCGGAGAGTACTCAATGGTGGGCAGCGGCTTGGCTCTGCCCTTGGCATTGATAATGTCCACGAGCAACGGTAACCACCTACCTTAAGGTAGGCCGTATGCTCGTCTGCATAGAAAAGGCAAAAAAAGATGTGTGGTGTCGTGGGACACCGGATAGGAACGAAGTTCCTTATTATAAAAATATTAATTTTATGTTCTATTCGAGGTATAAAGAAAATAATTATTCGGGTATACATTTTTTATTATGATTTTTTTATTGATAAAAAAAGGCTACTTTACAAAGTTATTAACTTTATTTCATTCACAATGAGTTATAAAAAATATATAATAATAATATACAAAGAAACAGCTATTTATATGAATAATAATAATTAAGCCTAATTATGTTCTATATATCTAGGTAAGTTCAACTTCGAAAAAGAGGTCAACCTTCGAATCCAGCTCAGATGGACAGCGTTCGGAAAGCTACGTAAAATCTTCTCATCACAAATACCACAGTGTCTCAAGACGAAAGTCTTTGACCAGTGTGTGTTGCCAGTGATGACATATGGCACTGAGACGTGGTCGCTTACAATGGGCCTTATGAGAAGGCTCAAGGTCACCCAAAGAGCAAAGGAGAGGGCTATGCTTGGAGTTTCACTGCGAGATCAAATCAGAAATGAGAAGATTCGCAGGAAAACCATAGTAACCGACATAGCCCAAAGGATTGCGACATTGAAGTGGCAGTGGGCAGGACACATTGCTCGCAGAACGGATGGCCGTTGGGGCTAGAAAGTTCTTGAGTGGCGACCGCGTACTGGAAGCCGTAGCGTGGGTAGGCCTCCCACAAGGTGGGTCGACGACCTATTGAGGTTAGCGGGGATCCGCTGGATGCAGACAGCGCAGGACCAGTCTTTGTGGCGAGACTTGGGGGAGGCCTATATCCAGCAGTGGACGTCCATGGGCTGATAGGATGTTCTATCATAAAAATAATAATAACCGTCATCACGTAGACTATACATTAGACACTGTATAGCCATCATACTAAGACTATACATAAATAATAAAAATCTTACGTTACGGACGTTTTTTTCCGGTTAGGGCACCCCTCCGCATCGTCCCATAAGGAACTTCGTTCCAAAAAACACCAGTAATGTGCTGTGAACCGTACAATGCCTAATTTACCATATGAACATTTCTTTTGTTTCAGTTTGTCTCCTAGCTATCTTAGCGTCGGAGCTACCAAATACTGCAGCATTGAAGGCCACATCCCTGATCTTCTCGAAGACCAGCACGACAACCGCGGCACCCGAGGAAGAGCCATCAGGACCTGAAGATGGAGCAGAGGTAATGTTCAGCTCGAGAGCGCCGCAGACTCTGTCCTGCTTTTTTATCCTACCTATCTTAGTAACCTCGAGGGTTTATACTAGATTCACAGAACTAGTAGCGTAGTAGTTAACGTGGTATGGATATGTGATGCGTAGATAGGAGATGCATGTGACTAGGAGATGTATGGAAATGGTAGTACAAGGTAGAGGGGGAAGAGGTCGACCGAAGAAGACATGGATGGAGTGTGTGAATGATGATATCAGAGAGAGAGAGAGGAGTGAGTTTTGAGATGAAAGTTGATAAAAAAGAATGGAAGAGAAAAATTAGCTGTGCCGGTCCCACCTAGTGGGTTAAGGTGGAGACAAATAAGAAGACTTTGGTATAAATACTGTACGTTGTATAATGGCTGGTGGTAGGACCTCTTGTAAATCCGCACGGGTAGGTACCACCACCCTGCCTATTTATGCCATGAAGCAGTTTCGGTTTGAAGGGCGAGGCAGCCGTTGTAACTATACCGAACCTTAGAACTCATTTCTCCTCTTGCCATACGAGTATAGCAATAATTCCAGTTTCTTTCAATCCAGTTTCTTTCAAATTTCAGACAGAAACAACGGCGGATGGTGGCGAAGCACCAACGAACTCGACCAGGAAACTATCGGGCATCCCACAGATAGACTACTTACTTGACCCGAACCTTCCCCGGGAATTGAACGGTTATAACCTCTCGGAGTATCCGTTCTACGAGGCCGTGCCTCCCCCGGAGACCATGGACTTCAAGTGTGACGGACTGCACGACGGGTTTTACGCGTCAGTACCACACAAATGCCAGGTATTCAATGAGTCTACTACATTCTACTGGTGGTACGATCTCTTGTGAGTCCGCGCGGGTAGGTACCACCGCCCTGCCTATTTCTGCCGTGAAGCAGTGATGCGTTTCGGTTTGAAGGGTGGGGCAGCCGTTGTAACTATAATTGAGACCTTAGAACTTATATCTCAAGGTGGGTGGCGCATTTACGTTGTAGATGTCTATCGGCTCCAGTAACCACTTAACACTAGGTGGGCTGTGAGCTCGTCTACCCATCTAAGCATTTTAAAAAAACAACCTACCCGTGCGGACTCGTAAGAGGTCCTAACACCAGTAAAGCGACTAAGTCACCGAGCATCTTATACATGTCTTCAACAAACTGACTCCAATTGCCAGTATCCTTATAAATTAAATCACCAAGGCATGTCAGGTATTACTGCACATAATATTTCTGTTTGTTTTCGAATCTTGCTTTCAGGTGTACCATCACTGTTTGTTTGGTACCCGGTACGACTTCCTCTGCGCGAACTACACAGCTTTCGATCAGAAGACGTTCATCTGCCACTTCGTCTCCGAAGTAGATTGCAAGAACTCCCCAAACTATTTTAACAGGTAATGACGGTGGACCAAAAAGGTCTCGTGGAATAGGAAAAGGCAGCGTGGATAGACCTCTCACGAGGTCGACTGACGACCTGCTAAAGGTCGCGGGGATCTGCTTGTTAATGTGGCCAACCTTGGGGAAGACCTGTGGCCAGGAGTGGACGTCTCAAGGTCAAATTTGATCACAACGCCTGTCCTACCCTCAAAACTGTAAATTACGATTTCGCGTTTACCGGTGGTAGAACCTCTTGTGAGTCCTCACTTTTTTCCTACCTATTCTAATAACCTCAAGGGGTTATTCTAGATTCGCCGAATTAGTAGGTGAGCTCACGGGGCTCAAACTTGACAACTAGCAAGAGCCGTGTTCCAATGAATCTACCACCGGATCGGAAATGCGACTGAGAAGATCGGGCGAGAAACTCAGTGGGCTGTGTCTGTGGGTTGAGTCCTCATGGGTAGGTACCACCTTGCTTATTTCTGCCGTGAAGCAGTAATTCGTTTCAGTTTGAAGAGCGGGGCAGCCGTTGTACTGTAAAAACTGAAACCCAAGAAATGTCTCGAGGGTTGGTGGCGAATTTACGTTGTAGATGTCTATGGGCTCCAGTAACCATTTAACACCCGGTGGGCTGTGAGATCGTCCACCCTAATAAGCATTAAAAAAGTCCGTGTTCCTCTATTCCAGAAACGAAGCTTTGTATAAAGCTACGACGTCAGCCCCGCCCCCTCCACCACCCACCACCACCACGACGACCACGGCCGCACCCCCGCCCCGCGCGCCTCGCCCCGCCCGCCGCCGCCCCCACTACAGATACGATTATTATGATGACGACTACTATTACAGAGACGACTATGATTATGACGACAGGTTAGTGTTTCGTGTTTTATTCTACTTATTGGCTTGTAGCCTAAGAGGCATTTCCAGCTACGCCCGAATGGATAAGTGAGCTCATGTGCTCAGCCTGAAAGAATTTGCTAAAACCAGCCCTAGCAAGAGCAGTGCTTCGTAGGATCTACCACCGGATCGGAATCGAGACTGAGTAGATCGGGCGAGAAACTCAGTGGGCTGTGTCTGTAGGTTAGATTTGCGTGCCTTAATTTAAATTGAGATCAGAGCCATCCAAGCTACAGTCCGCGTTAGACGAGTAGTAATTTTCAGTTATCTATATATTAATACGTGAAGCAAAAACTTTGTACCCCTTTTTACGGAAATTACGCGGACGGAGTATGAAATTTCCCACACTTATAGAGAATATAGGGAAGGAGTGCAGAACGCTAATATCTTTTTAAATTTATCCATAAAAAATGACATTAAATCACTAAATAAACACATTACACACACTTCCATGTATTTGACACACACACACTCATGCATACTATTTGTTTATTGTCAAGATTTTCTTATTGCTTATAGTCTGTGGTCAAATGGAATATAGATTAAATATTGTTTGTCTTTATTAATATATGTCTAATGTGTAGTCTTGGCTAAATCTATGATTATAGAAGTATAATAGTCTTTGACGATAGAATCATAATAGTGTACAAACTTTTAATTAATTCAATTAATTATAGTCGAATTCCGACTACCAGGGCATCACTAGTACCAATTAATTAGGGACGTCATAAAATATCTGACGTCACTGACTTCGTTTTTAAGTCGAGTTTCATCTCCAAATAAACTTCTGTTCGTCGTGTTTTCAGAAGAAGACCCAGACCACGTCCCGGCGCCAGGCCCGTCAAAAAGAACAGACCGGCTGACGATTACGATGATGACAGGTATGTTTCACTGTGGAAACTTGCAGCCATTTTTTAAGCTATTGCATAGCTTTTATCGCGGGCTTTGAGCGCGGCGAATCAAGAAATTCCGTAACGAAAATAAAACCTAACACTCCCCACTCCGCCTACCATGTAGCTCGCGTTCAACACATTCACACGTTGCGCTTGTGTAGTGTTTGTGAATAAGCGCGCGGCGTGACGTCGCACTGCATGCGCATCATGAAAAGTCTACCCATCTCTCTCTCGCGCGGTCTAGCTTATGCGTGTGAAGGGGACAGTTAATGTTTTGTTTTAGTTAATGTTTATAAATATAGCGCGGTCTTATTTTATTATTGTTTTAATATTAAATTATTATTGTCTTATTATAACTGCATAAGTTGATAAAAATGCTATGCAATAGCTTTACCGCGGCAGTCCCCGAGTGTCACACGTGTTTTTTTTTACAAGGAATATAACCCTTTCACTGTCCTGTAGGTCACCGGTGCCCTACGCGGCGCACTGAAGTAATTATTTTAATTTCTGTTATTAAGCGCCTGGATTGCCTAACTTTGCCTTTGTTTGTTTGTTAATGTATGTTTCAATCGGATTCGTCTTCCCCAACCAGAATCTACTAGATATTCCTGGGCCTTAATAACAGAAATCAACATAATTACTTATTAGTGGTAGGACGTCTTGCGCGTCCGCGCGGGTAGGTACCACCGCCCTGCCTATTTCTGCCGTGAAGCAGTAATGCGTTTCGGTCTGAAGGGTGGAGCAGCCGTTGTACTGTTAAAACTAAAAGCTTAGAACTCACGTCTCAAGGTGGGTGGCAGTATTTACGTTATAGATGCTCCATAACCACTTAACACTTAACCTGAGCTCATCCACCCATATAAGCGACAAAAGAATAGTTAGTACTTCAGTGCACAACGTAGGGCACCGGTGACCTACATGACAAATAAAGGGCTTATTTAGTCGCTTTTTCCGTCGATTTTAGCCCACTGAGTTTCTCGCCGGATCTTCTCAGTGGGTCGCGTTTCCGATCCGGTGGTAGATTCTGCGAAGCACTGCTCTTGCTAGGGTTAGTGTTAGCAACACCCGGTTTGAGCCCTGTGAGCTCATGAACAGATTTGTTTGCTCTATATCTGAGTTTTTGATATTTATATATTATTATGTATTATTATATATATATTATTAGTATATATTATTATCTATTTATTCGTATTTATACCAGTCTCAGGGTTTCCTTGGTACAGATAAATCAAATTTGAGACCAGATCACCCACCATATGTGACTTTTAAAATCATTCTTTTTTGCATAAAGTGGTTATCCGAAGAGATAAGTCCAAAAGTGCATGAAATCAAAATTTTGATTGTCCTACCCTATAAACTAATGCGAAGCAGTCATATGACCAACACGAATTAAGTTTGTTTTGTAATAAGTGCTGATCGAAGTTTGCTAAGGATATTAAAAAAACAATTATTCCAGATACGACCGGCGCCCGCGCCCTCGAGATGAAACGATAGAGGAAGACCTTGAAGACCGTAGACCCTACGACAGGAGACCAGGAAAGAGGAGGCCATATGATGACGACGATCGCAGACCTGCATATCGAGGCGGGAGTCGGCGGAATAGACCAAGAGACGATGATAGATACAGCTTAGAAGATGACAGACGTGGGGCTAAGAGGGATGGGCCAAACCGTAACAGAGATGAATATAGGCCAAGAGACTTAGTAGACGAAGACACGAGGTCTACTGAAGACAAAGTGCTAAATGAGGGAAATTCAAGAGATGAAATAATCAAGTCTAGAGACGAAACCAGTCCAAGAGATGAAATAAGACCAAGAGACGAAATTCGCCCAAGAGATGAGATAAGACCCAGAGATGAAATTCGGTCAAGAGATGAGATAAGACCCAGAGATGAAATTCGACCAAGAGATGAGGCAAGACCTCGTGATGAAATTCGGCCAAGAGATGAGATAAGACCCAGAGATGAAATTCGGCCAAGAGATGAGACAAGACCCAGAGATGAAATTCGACCTAGAGATGAACCCAGATCTCAGGTCAGACCTAGGCCACTTAGAGACGAAACTCCAGAGAAAAATAGAGAGAGGACTCGGGATGATAGATATCAATCCGAAGGCAGACGCTATAGAGATGAACGACCATACAGAAATAGAGATGACCGCCCCTACAAAGACGAAAAAGTTCACGAAGAGAAAAGAGAAATACCTACAGCACCAGAAGGTCAAGCTCTAGTTAAGCCCAATGGCCACGGTTTGTTCAGCCAGCCGAGGGCCCCACCCAAAATAAAAAGACCAGTCCCTTTAAGTGAAAAAGGAAAATACGAATATGTGACGGTTACAACCACGAAAGTACCTCCGAGGGCTGATGACGATGATTACTATGATTATGAAGAAGAAGAACCGAGAAGACCGTCTTCTTCCGGAAAGACCAGTACGGTACAACGTCCTAGACCGGAACCAGTTGAAAAAGAGAAATTCAAACCTACCAGACCTCAAACTGTAAACAAGCCAAGAAAGACGAAAAGACCAGAAGAATATGATGACGATTATTATTACGAACCTACTGGGAAATCTCAGAGACTATCCAATTCTAGAGAAAAAGAGAGACCCAGGTCTAAGCTCACCGATGACTATTATTATGACTACGATGACAAGAGTAAGAATAACAGACGCGAAAGAGAAGAGACTGAGACGAAAGTCAAAGAAGTTAGACCTACGGTAAAAGTTATCAAACGTCCTTTTTTACCGTCTAGGGGTGGTAGTCCGTACCTGCCGCGAGGGTTGCAGCCCGTCGCCGGCAGGGATCTGACAGCTCCTTTAAACACCACCCCTAAACCTACGACTACTACTTCCACACCTATCCCCACAACTTCTAGAACAACCACTCCTGAACCCACTACCACGCTTAAAACTACAACAACCCCAGCCAAATCCACGACCACTACAACCAAATATACAACTTCCGTGACCACGGAGAGAGTACTCCCTCAAGAGTTAAAAGCTCCAGAAGAAGAATACGAGTATTACGACGAGGAGGACGTCGAATACGACAAGAAAAGAGAAACCACAACCCAAGTGACCAGACTGAGGACTTCGAAGCCCACAACCACAACGGAACCGACGACACCAGATCAAAAAGCCAAACACCTAGCCACAAAGGTTCTGAGAGTGTACAACGACAATTACGAAGCCATCAGGGGCAAATTAGAGTCGACATTGGCACCGGGAGATTACATAAAACCGTACTTAGCAACCACTGCGCCCTACGAGGATCCCAAGCCGAA
Source organism: Bombyx mori (assembly GCF_030269925.1). Taxonomy (NCBI): domain Eukaryota; kingdom Metazoa; phylum Arthropoda; class Insecta; order Lepidoptera; family Bombycidae; genus Bombyx; species Bombyx mori. The sequence goes on along the minus strand of NC_085108.1, from coordinate 734,828 downwards.
GATTAAGGCCGAAATATCGAAGCCTTACACGGCCACAGGGAAACCACCGCTCCTCCCAGAAAACATATCTATAAAACAAAATCTGGCCGACTCCTTGGAGAACGACTATGACATTCGGTATAATGAGGCCCTTTCCCCAGCTTTGCCTCTAAACAGAATACCAAGTGGCTTTGTCGTGACCCCGGAGAGAGACTACACATTTTCCCGGTTCAGAAACTACCAGGAGCCTCAGTTTGCGGCATCAGAATTGAAGAACTATCAGTTGAGGAGCAGACCGCATGTTAGTATAAGAACTCCTGCGTCATATTACATCCATCCTCAGAGATTTCAAGATGACGACCGAACCCGGTACCCCAGGCAACTCTACAGGATATTAGACCAGCTATTCTAATTGAACCCAGAACTGGGTCTATGATTAGAAAACCTGTATGCTAATTAGACCATTTATTCTAATTGAACTTAGAACTGGGTCTATGAAAACCTGTATGCTAATTAATGTCGACTTTCTTCAAATTGTAGTCTGGAAAAAGCAAAAAAACGCTGTGTGGATTGTATTTCTTGACAGTCCCAAACTTTCTGGGCTCCCTAAAAATTTTCAAAAACTTTTGATAGCTTCTAGGGTCATCGACAGATAAGCTCGATAGTTTCATCACATCACAAAGCTACGCAAAAGCTCGTGCTAACATAACCTATAATAGCGTAAAAATTTATTGTTGCCAAATTTTCAAGGAAAGCATAAAGCCGACTGTAAAAAAAACGCGCAATTAACATACAGGATTTCGTAAATACTACTCAATTAATTAATAAGATTAGACGTAAAATGTGTTTTAATTTAAAAATAACTAGAACATTCTGTCATCTAGCATTGTCACTGCCAATTTATTTTTTAAAATAGTCTAGCGTACGTTGTGTAATGACATTTGTTTAATGAATGTACATTTTACTCTTCGTTTATAATATTTTAATAATAATTCTCGAGGTGTGATTTTGCAAACGCCAAATGCGCGAGATGTCACTCTTTACAGAATCTAGTACAATGGTCGTAACCGTTTTTCTTCCATAAGTTATGATACAATAAATCATGGTCGTCTTCTTGCAAAAAAACATACAGCTTTTTGTTATTCTATAGATCGAAGACATAGCCATGAGCCAGTAACGCCATGGCAATAAAATAGTTTTTTTTTATCTTAAAAGCAATGATAATTCACACGAAATATATTATATTGTCAGATACTCGAAATCCAAATTGACGTGGAATAAAGATAAAATATTCTTGTCTGACCACGAACCTTGCTGCTAGAATGTGTCTTCCGATGTCTAAGGTGTATTCCGATATCAATCAATGGGCAGGTGTGATAAAATCCTTTCTTTTTCATACAAGAAGGCCTTAATTCGAATGTAACTTTGAGATTTGCATTTGACGTTTGAAAGTTCCGAACTGTCAAATATCGTGTTCCAGAGTCTAAATATAAATTTTCATTTGTTGTATTCGCCCATCGAGTGATACAGCGTGTGTATATAAATATGTTAATGATATCGATAATGACAATTTTGTACGTGTCGATTAACGCTAAGACGGAATTTGTATGGAAAATAAAATTTCAAAAATTGCAAATGTATTTTTATTCGCACAGTTAAAATTACTTAATAAAACAGCGTGGTGAGATCTAACAGAAATATTTAATAGTAAGCGGCTAAATCCACTCGCTGGTAAGTATCTCAATAATCATATTTTCGCTCAATTCTGCCTAGTGTTTAAGGTGTTTTTATTGCATTGATAAATGGCTCACAAGTATTAAGTGGTTATCGAACTTTATACACATCACAACCATCACCGTTCAAACGTTCGAAAGAAGAAAGAAGAACGAACCATAGATAGCTACATCTGAGTCGACTATTATCAAAGCCGGCAATGTCACTTTTGGACAATTATTGATAAATCAGAAAAACGAATTATTGACTTTGTATTCCATTGGCAGTCACAAAACTCCTCTGAACGACATCTTAGATAAATAACAGGTTAACTATTAACCTTTATTTAATGCAGGTTTTGAACCGTATTCTTTGAAGGAGACGATTATATGTAAATCAATCTGTTTTGACATATCAATAACATTTTTTTTGTCCAAATGCACAGATTGCCACCTTTGATAATAGACGACTCATCTATACACAATGCTGTGCATTCAATATCAAGCCAAGATTCAATGCGTACCTATTCACTAACATTCTTAATAAGGTTTAGTATCGGGGCAAGTCAACGAGTTCCAGTATTAACTAAAACGGACTAGAGAATGGATCGAACACTTGGTTTACTCCTAAAATCCCGCGATCTTCAGTCTACCAGTGACGACGACGCTTGCAACACCCTGAAATATCGTGAACTTACTGAATGTGAAAATAGTGATTCCTCCTCCTCCTCGCGTCGTTTTCCTCATTACTGAGGGTCGAGACTCCCCCGCTGCATTCCCTCCATCTGCTGCGATCCTTTGCTTCATGAAGGGCATTGTGGAAATTGATGCTCAGAGAAGATCGTATTTGGTCCGATCATCTCGTGATTAGGACCCTTTTTTTTCCTACCTAAGCTGAGAGCCTTGAGAGGCTATATCAGCGCAGCCGTAACTAGTAGGTGAGCTCGCGGGGCTCAAACCTGATAACGTTGCTAACACGAACCCTAGCAAGAGCAGTGCTTCGCAGAATCTACAACCGGATTGGAAACGCGACTCACTGAGAAGATCCGGCGAGAAACTCGCAAGCGACGGGTTCGACGAGGACGATGACCGGATTAGAACCCGTTGAATAACAATGGCCATAGCCGTTATACAAATGCAGCGACTCCTGAGTAGTTAGATCGACTTTGGTGGCGCTCGGGCAGCTGTTAGCAAATCTTACCCCTACTGGCTGAGCCCTTGCTCGCCCACCTGCACTGATAAAACCGGAAAGGCTTCCGGGCCACCAGTAAACTCTCAAATAGAAATAAAAACTAATGCAACTTCAACCAATTGTTTTAATGTGGTAGATAGTCCCCCCATTAATTCCACTAGGTCTAGCTGTGTATCAACAATCATTCAATGACGTTGATTTAATAATAATAAGATTCCTCACACGCTTTGATAACGCTAGCGAGAATACCGGTCACCGTCCTCGTCGAACCCGTCGCTTGCGACGAAGGGCTCGACGAGCGAACTAACCCATAGACACAGCCCACTGAGTTTCTCGCCGGATCTTCTCAGTGGGTCGCGTTTCCGATCCGGTGGTAGATTCTGCGAAGCACTGCTCTTGCTAGGGTCAGTGTTAGCAAATCTCCGTTTGAGCCCCGCGAGCTCACCTACAAACGTTAGGGCGAAGCTGAAATAGCCTCTCAAGGTTATCAGCAAAGGTAGAAAAAAAAAAGCGAGAATAAAGACAATTCGATCACATTTATTTATTGATAAATATTATCACATTAATGTTATTGTTTTAATTGGTTTCCCAATTATCACAGTATTGCAAGTTCTTAGGCATTAACGGCAAGTAGATATAATTAGTGTGCTTAGTGAGTGTTTTTAAACGTTCTCGATAGCGTAAAAGTTATCTCAAATTTGTATTGAGTGAGTGAATGAATGAATGAATGAATGAGTGAATGTATGAATGAATGAATGAATGAATGAATGAATGAATGAATGAATGAATGAATTATTTTATTTCAGACAACAACAAGTCCATATGTGTACATAGTATCATTGAAACATACTTAACATTAACAAAACCAATCAAATAAAAAAGATACATTTATTAAAAGGAATTCTCAGTTGAATATATTTCAAATATTCCATTCGACTGATACTTACTTCGAACCAACCATTATTATTATTATTATTTAGTGCGCAAGTGAACCATGGTACAATGTTTCCAGTACCGACAGTTATTGAGTTGCCGTTTGCCTGTGTTTGCCGCTAGGGGCGCTGTTTCAATTGCATACAGATCGAGTTAACTTTTACGCTAACGAGATCGTTAAAAAACCGGACTATATTACCGGACTATATTTACAAACACAAACACACACACAGTTTCCTTATTTCTAATGTCTTTTGCCATCCGCTTTGGCATGGGACAACAGAATTAACACATTTGGTACCCTACATCATGGCACAAGGCACACCGCATCTGCTGTGGACACTTGCCACAAGCATCTCAAACATTTAAAAAGACTTAACACAAAAATTTATCTAAAGCTTTAAACAGACAAAAATCATTTTATAATCTAGAATTTTCCATTTGGTCCCTCATAGACCTGTATTTGAGACTCCAAGATTTTACAACTAAAGGGGATAGTTTTGAATCATGCAAAATATCTATGTCCATATCCTCTTCTGCTGGAGGACCCGTCTTCTCATCTTTGATCTCCCGGAGGGACGGGACCTCCTCCCGATGGAAGAGCCTGTTGACCGGGAACTGAAGGAAGTAGAAGGCGAAACACGACCCCCAGATCAGTAGCTGGTAGAGACAGACCTGCCACCAGGTCATGATGCCGAAAACGGCGTACAACCAGCGTTTCGCGAAGAAGTAAATCGCGTAGTACCTGCACAAAGAATTGGGGATGAACTAAAAATGAGGATTTCTTTTATTATTTACTTATAGCTTTTGCCCGCGACTCCGTCTGCGTGGAATAGTTACTTTGGCATAACGCTAATATAAATTTTACCCCCCACTTCATTTACGTAGAAAGTGAAAATATTTTTGAATTATAGAACTTTAAGGAGCTATTTAAACCCCTATTTTGAAACATTCTTTATTGGTGCTACACTTGTATTGGTCTTACCGAGATGTTATATGCCTATAGCCTTCCTCAGTGAATGGTTTATCTAACACTGAAAGAATTTTTCAAATCGGACCGGTAGTTTCTGAGATTAGCGCGTTCAAACAAACAAACTCTTCAGCTTTATAATATTAGTACAGATTACTTAGATGAGTGGACGAGCTCAAGGCCCACCTGGTGTTTAGTAGTTACCTGAACCCATAGACATCTACAACGTAAATGCCGCCAACTACCTTGAGATATGAGTTCTAAGGTCTCAGTATAGTTACAACGGCTGCCCCACCCTTCAAACCGAAACGAATTACTGCTTCACGGCAGAAATAGGCAGGGCCTTGGTACCTACCCGTGCAGACTCACAAGACGTCCTACTCTTGACGTCTTGTGAGTCCGCACGGATATAGCAATCAATTCAATTGGATTTGGTGTAAAGTTGTTTTGTGGAGATGGCCAGACTAATTTACAGCCCGTCCAGATTTTGAGCCGCAACTGAAGTCCTTAGACATCATAGCGTATACATAAGCAGTGACAGAGGCGGCTTTTTCTGTAGTGCAGGGTGGGGGCGCAGTGGTATCAGAGGGCGCCAATCTCAGCACTCAATGAACCTCTTCCATTTTTACAGGTTTCAGTTTGACTGCGCGCTTACTGAAGGGCGTAAGGAGGTGGTAGCGTAATGATTGCAGACGGACGGGCTAGAGACGCTTTTGTGAGGCGACCCGCTGCTTTTTTTTATTCCTACCTATGCTAATAGCCTTGAGAGGCTATTTCAGCGTAACCTTAACTAGTAGGTGAGCTCACGGGGCTCAAACCTGACGACGTTGCTAACACGAACCCGTAAGAGCCGTGCTTCGCAGAATATACAACCGGATCGGAAACGTGACCCACTGAGAAGATCCGGCGAGAAACGCAGTGGGCTGTGTCTGTGGGTTAATTTACTCGAGCCCTTCGTCGCAAGCGGCGGGTTCGACGAGAACGATGACCATTGGCGACCCGCTGCGATAAGATGTCTATTCCATTAGTACCACTGCCATATAGAAATAAATGGAATCTCGGTCTTGCAAGCACGCTGACAACAAGTGGCCTAGAAGGGTCTGCTAATTCCAACCATTACTTACACAATGGCGTAAGCGACGCCTACAGTTCCGTTCATGATGACCTCTGTCTTCAAGTCTCTTGGGTGGCGTCTCGCTTGCAGCAACGTCTCAATTATGACGACTATGGTGATGTTAGTGTGTACGCAGTGATTGAACCACCATGGCACGATCTGGTCGTAGACTTCGGGGAACACTAGCTCCCTGTCTATCGAGAACACGATCCAAAACATTGACGATATGAACTGAAAAGTACAATTAATTACTTTAAATTACGTTAAGACTTAAGATCTACGCAGTTAAGATTTTTTTTTTACTGATGGTAGGACCTCTTGTGAGTCCGCGCGTCTAAGTACCACTGCCCTGCCTATTTCTGCCGTGAAGCAGTAATGCGCTTCGGTTGGAAGGGTAGGGCAGCCGTTGTAACTATGCTGAGATCTTAGAACTCATGTCTCAAGGTGGGTGGCGCATTTACGTTGTAGATGTCTATGGGCTCCGGTAACTAATAAACACCAAGTGGGCTGTGAGCTCGTCTACCCATCTAAGCAATAAAAAGGTGGGCAGTCGTTGTAACTATACTGAGATCTTAGAGCTTATATTTCAATGTGGGTGGCGCATTCACGTTGTAGATATCTATGGGCTCCAGTAACCTCTTAACACCAGGTGGGCTGTAAGCTCGTCCACCCATCTAAGCAATAAAAAAAGTTAAAATTACGTTATGATCTTTTTGGCGACGCTTGGTGGAGGCCTGTGTCAGCAGGGGATATCTCTGGGTAGATAGATAGATTAATAGACATTAATAGTAAATTTGAGGGTAGTTTTGTTCGTAAGCCTCCCAAAAAAACGGACATCAGACAAACGTAAAGTTGACAACAGCATTGAATAACAGCGCCTTGCGATCCACAATCTTCGGTTTTGCTGGTGATCGTGGATTCAGAATTGGTCGACCTGAATACTATTTTGCTTATTTCAGGGATGAAGAAAGGCAGTTGTGTTCAATTGCGAGTCCGGCCTCATGTCTCAAGGACGATGGTTACTTTGCAATGTTTATGGACTTCGGGACACTTAGCTCAGGGTGGGGCTCTTTCATCTTGAACTACATCTGCGATGGAACACCTTTTCTTTATAAGCCAGTTACAGTATAAACCTAAAGGATTTAATTTTCAATACGTAACTATTTATTTTGTGGATTTTTGTAGTAAGGGAGGTTTCAAGTATTTGAGATCACAAGATAATTTAAACAGTGTCTCTACTTCAAATTTCCTACAACAATTATTTACTTTTAATCTATCTAAACGGTAGGCAGAGGCTTGACTCTGCCCCTGGCATTGCTGAAGTCCATGGGCGACGGTAACCACTCACCATCAAATGGGCCGTACGCTCTACCGTACGCGTCTGTCTACACGGGCAATAAAAAAAAATGTATATATATAACATTTTGATGCAAATCTGTCGTGCGTAAAAAGTTTTCGAACAGATTTCGATAAATCTTAAGCTTTTTTTAATAATAATTACGACATATTTAAAACAAAGCTATTAAGCTTTATAAGCGAATTTACAGTAGCACCAGATAGATGGCGTTATTAAATTTCTAGAACGCCCTATACTTAGATTACAAGGTTTTGATATGATTTCCTATCTACCACTTAAGTCTGCGCGTAATAAAACGCGACGCAGTTAATGAGATAATAAGACATCTTAGAGTTCACTTACACACGTCAAGGGCACGACCAGTCCGGAAAAAATCACGTCTCTGTAGTATTGGATTTTAGTAGCAATATTTGTGTCCACCTTATTCAGCCATTCCAGTACATCATAGATCAGCGAAAGAGTCAGAAAGCACGTTTGGAACAACTGAAATAAATAAAGTTTAATTTTTATGTTTATTTATTGCTTAGATATATGGACAGGACAGCCCATCTGGTGTTAAGTAGTTACTGGAGCCCATAGACATCTACAACGTAAATGCGCCACCCACCTTGAAATATAAGTTCTAAGGTATCAATTATAGTTACAACGGCTGCTCCACCCTACAAACCGAAGCGGACTCACAAGAGGTCCTACCACCAGTACAAAATCTGCACATCGCGTCTATCTCTCTCAGTCAACTATTTCATCCTGACCAAAAAATGCAAATGTATCCTTTGATTTAAACGGATATTTGTACTATTTGGGTGAACGATCCTTCCAATGGTGCCTAATTTAACAGCAGAGTCTTAGGAACTAGGGCGCTATGTGTATGATACATTTTTCTGGTTAAGCTTAAACTTAGGGTACTGTCATTAAAGGCACTTCATAGTTTGTATCCGACCGAACTCCTTTAGAATATTTTAATCGTCATCGCGTTGAACAGAGACAGCAATATAGGGACCTCTCACTCCGCACCTTGATTCATGACACTCTTTTCGCAGCAATATTTTACTATAATAATGCAATTCATTCACACGTTATCATGTTCACAGATCATCTAACCAATATTAATTAATTCAAACGTATCTTAAAATACTCCCGACACATCACCAGAAAATACGGAGAAATTCTTGTAAAACTGGTGGTTACTGGCCAAGTGGTAAGAAATTAAGCCTAATACGTTTGGTCTGGCCCGATCCGCACTAGCCTTGTTTCCACCGTTTACAATACTGTTCAAGTAGCCAAAGATACAGACGGCACAACAGACGAACGTCGCGAACGGAGTTGGACACGATTGTCAGACATGAGGAACACGACTTTACGAGGAAGGACCTCTAACTGTGCACTCTGGAAATACCGCACCTATTTCTCCAACATTGATAATCTTTGCTTTATGTTTCCTCCCAGCTCTTCCTGTGATTAATATTGAGCACTGATAGCACTCATGTTCAATGGTCACGATTGTCGGCCCGCACCACGCGGCTGTTCTATAAAAGACTCCTGCGCAGCCGAGAAAAAATACCATTTCGAAAAAGCGGCACGACACGAGAACCCTGTCATCGTGGCCGCCGGTAACTACATACCCGATCCTGCGGACCGAATGGTAAACAGTCGACGTCGCCCTAAGCCCGTCATTTCAGATTCTCCCGATCCACTAACAGTGCTTTTAAGTACCTCAAGCACCGGTCATCATTCTCGTCGAATCCGTCGCTTGCGACGAAGTGTTCGGCGAGTAAATTAACCCACAGACACAGCCAACTGAGTTTCTCGCCGGATCTTCTCAGTGGGTCGCGTTTCCGATCCGATGGGAGATTCTGCGAAGCACTGCCCTTGCTAGGGCTAGTGCTAGCAACTTCGTCAGGTTTGAGCCCGTGAGCTCACCTACTAGTTAGGTAAATTTAAAACCTGTCGAGGTCACTAGAATAGATAGGAAAAAAAAGAAGAACAAGCTCTCATTCTTTTTTCCTCCTTTTTAACATTATTTGTAACCATACTCGTAATTACTCATTAAACCACCCTACGAGAATCAGTCTTTCACTGAAACCTATACAGCAATACCTATGTAGGCCTAGACAATGACAATGGACAGCAAATATAAGTTGTCAATTTCTTTACGTTAAGAAACTGAATGGTTCTAATACGTGCTTAGCCACGAGCGGAGTGATCGCATGTCGCACGCAATTATGAAGGCCACGGTTAAAAAAAAAATCATAACAGGAAATCAACTTCGACTTAATTAGTGACATTCGCATTCATTATGTAACGTATCTAAGTATATGATGGAGGAAATACGTATATAAATAGTAAAATTAAGTATGAATATGATTATTTTTTTTGTCGTCAACGTCAGAGAAATGACCCTGTGTGAAACTTGTTTCGTCGTGACAGTCCTTTTTGAACTTCAAGTTTCAATAGCACAGCGATGTTAGTGCGTCGATATTATCAGTATATTAATACGTGAAGCAAAAACTTTGTATCCCTTTTAAGGAAAACTGCGCGGACGGAGGAGTATGGCATTTTCCACACTTATAGAGAATATAGAGAATGAGTGCAGAATGCATATATATTTTTTAAATTATGCATTATAAACACCTTAAATCAATAAAAAAATATATTACACACGCTACCTACAAATACATATTTGACACAACACATACATATAAATATACTCTTTGCTTATTGTCAATTGTCAAACTTTTGTTATTATTAAAGTCTGTAGTCAAATTGAGAATAGATTGATATTGTTTATCTTTAATCTTATTTATCCATGGTGTAGTTTTGGCGAAATCTGTGATCATATTATAGAAGTATGACAATATAACCATAATAATGTTAAAGCTTATAATTTCAATTAATTATAGTCGAATTTCGACTACTGCAGGACCACTAGTATATATAAAAATGAATTGCTGTTCGTTAGTCTCGCTAAAACTCGAGAGCGGCTGGACAGATTTGGCTAATTTTGGTCTTGAATTATTTGTGGAAGTCCAGAGAAGGTTTGAAAGGATAGATAATTATGCAAATGCTCAGAATTAAATAAAAATAACAATTTTGTTTTTCCTTTGATGTATCCCCCGTCGGACGGATTCCTTTTGTTTGTTTTAAGTTTATTTTACAAAAGTTTAGGTCTTTTATTTATCGATTGAGGCACTACGAAGTTTGCCAGGTCAGGTAGTTGATTAATAAATAGTCGCCCAGTAGTCGAAATTCGACCATAATTAATTTAAATTAAAAGTTTGATGCAAAACATTAATATCGTTACGATTGTAAAGTCAACGTACTTCACCTTTTTTTTATTGCTTAGATGGGTGGACGAGCTCACAGCCCACCTGGTGCTAAGTGGTTACTGGAGCCCATAGACATCTACAATCTAAATGCGCCACCCACCTTGAGATATAAGTTCAAAGGTCTCAGTATAGTTACAACGCTACCCCACCCTTCAAACCGAAACGCATTACTGCTTCACGGCAGAAACAGGCGGGGTGGTGGTACCTACCCGTGCGGACTCACAAGAGGTGGCCTTAATTGAGATAAGAATTAATTGTTTAGGTATGTATTTATTAATACATTAATTGCACGCTCGGTTATATGCGTTGCGTGATCTATCGATGATGACCAGTTTTGATAACAGTTCATTATCTCCTCGCGATTTGAGAAGTAAGTCCTAGAATCGGTACGGGCGTATTTCGGTGCGGCAGATAAACGCAACATTATTTTCAATGATACTAGTTATGCCACAGATAGGAGCAAATGGCGTGGAATGATCCGGAACAGACTCTGTCCCACCCTTCAAACCGCATTACTGCTTCACGGCAGAAATAGGCAGGGTAGGTACACTGGTAGGTGACACCGCTACCAGTGTGGACTCACAAGACGTCCTAACACCAGTAATTACGCAAATGTAAATTTTTCGGGTTTGATTTTTATTACACGATGTTATTCCTTCACCCTGGAAGTGAATCGTGAACATTTGTCGAATACGTATTTCATTAGAAAAATTGGTACCCGCCTGCGGGATTCGAACACCGGTGCTAGATACGAATACACCGGACGCCTTATCCTTTAGGCCACGACGACTTCCTGGTCACGATCCTCAGTATTGAGGAGAGAGAAGAAGCTATGCCACGCGGTTTCCCGTCAATACAATTCTGTGATAGCTTCCGAACCAAAACTTTGCACTGTTTAGACTGAAACGCGAGATGGTGAACAGCTTATACAACGCCATGACATTAAGACCGGAGGGAGGGATTTGACTGGTAATCATGTGAGCCAGCTAGCTAGCACTATCCTGCCTAATTCTGCCGTGAAGGGCTAGCCGTTGTACTGGGAAATATTGGGATTTGTGTCTCAAAGTAGGTAGCGGGATTAACTATGTGTATGTCTTTGGGCTCCGGTAACCATTTAACACCAGGTGGGCTGTGAGCTCGTCCACCCAACTACGCAAAAAAATCACAATGTTAACTTAATTTTTACTGGTGGTAGGACCTCTTGTGAGTCCTCACGGGTGGGTACCACCACCCTGCCTATTTCTGCCGTGAAGCAGTAATGCGTTTCGGTTTGAAAGGTGGGGCAGCCGTTGTGACTATACTGAGACCTTAGAACTTATATCTCAAGTTGGGTGACGCATTTACGTTGTAGATGTCTATGGGCTCCAGTAACCACTTAACACCAGGTGGGCTGTGAGCTCGTCCATCCGTCTAAACAATAAAAAAACGCAACATAAACAAATATACAATAGTTTAACGCTATTTTCTCTTCTGTCAGTAATAATGGGTACATTTGTTTAATGGTTATTGACGGCTCCAGTGCTACAAAAGATTAATAATAAAACAAAAGAGAAAATGTAAGACATAAAATAAATTTAGATCAGTCGACTTTCTACAGACGGACCCTAGTATCGGTTAGTTGTAGTTTAGATAATAAACTTATATCGTAATGTGATAATGAGGCTTGGTACAAACACAAGCTTGTTGTGCCGATGAGTAGGTTACATAAGATACGAAATTCATTCGGGTGTTTGTCTGTGCGCCTGTACAACAAAATCCCACAAGATGTTCAGAACCTACATATACATAGGTTTAAGAAAACTATTAAAGAACATCTGTGCAATAAAGCTTACTATAAAGTCAATGATTATATTATCTAGAAGATTGCACAAAGAGGGAATGAGTTGCTCGCTCCAGGCATTTCAATATTGCAATAATTGTTACGTTATAATACTCATTGTAAAAATGATAATTAATAAAAAATATAATATTAAAAAAATAATCTAATATTGTAGTTAGTATGTAACGGAATCTTTGAACATGATTTTGACCCCCTTCAAAACGTCGGATTAACTCGAAATTTGGTATACTTATTAAGGACCGATGACAATTCAATATTAAAAAAAATATTGAATAAATTGAAATTCAACTAAAAAATGAAAAATAAATAATAGTTGAAAAAAACTAACAAAATACGCTTTAATAGAAAAGCCAACTACAAAATAGGAAATAAATTTTAATAAATTTAAATTAAAAATAGTGTAAGAAAAAATGATATTATTGTAAAAAAAGCATGGGGTGCAAGGTATCAGTAGTTATAAATATTTTATGAACAGATATGAGTTGAAAGGTTATTTTGATAATATCCTGCAAAAAGCAACCCACGCTTTTTTACAATAAAATCATTTTTTCTTACACTATTTTTAATTCAAATTTATTAAAATTTATTTAAAACAATATTCATAGAATTTGGAAGCACGATCATGCATATTTATGGCCCGGAGGAATTATAAGTACCAGTTCCGGGGTACAGTCGTGATCTTGATGGTTCCGAAAAATGAAATATATAAAAATGATTAATTGTTTGTCAGCCGGAACATATTTGCATATTCAAGCAGCGAATGTTTTGCGCGTTCGACCTTCCGTATTCGACATCTTAATTCTGTTGATTTATAATTTACTAGCTATACCCGTCCGCTTCGCTGGGCATTTAAAATTAACATTATTATTTCTCACCCCCACAAAGATTCTCATCATTAACGCCCCCGCAACTGGTGTAGGGAGTCCAAGACTCATATAAATATTAGCCTATCCATTAAGTACGTGTATTTTCTACATGGATACCAAGTTTCAAGTCAATCGGATGCATGGTTCAGTAGTTATAACGGAACATCCGTAAAAACCACTGTAGATTTATATATTAGTTTAGATTGAGTATACTAGCTTTTGCCCGCGACTTCGTCCGCGTGGAATAGCTACTTTGGCATAACGCTAAATTTCACCCGCCTCTTCATTTACGTAGAAAGTTAAAATATTTTTGGAGAATAGAATGTTAAGGAGCTATTTAAGGTACTAAAATCACGCTTTTTAACCGACTTCAAAAGAGGAGGCTATCAATTCGACCACAATTTTTTAACTATGTATGTTCACCCATTTCTCGAGAATGCTTGAACCGATTCTAATATTTCATAAAAAATTTCACCGTTTTCGCAGCGCACACAGCGGAAGCTCTCAAAATGAAAAAAAAACCACATTTTTATCGGTGTTGTTGGTGGAAACATTCTTTATTGGTGCTCCGTCTGTATTGGTCTTAGCGTGATATTATATATCCTATAGCCTTCCTCAATAAAGCCCATTTATTATACATATTACATATCTAACACTCAAAGAATTCAAATTAATCAAATTAATTTTTAAAATCAGACCAGTAGTTCCTGAGATTAGCGCGTTCAAACAAACAAACAAACTCTTCAGCTTTATAATATTAATATAGATTATTATTCATTAAGTAACCTTAAAATATGTATATCTTATATTTGAGTGAGTAATAGTCTGTTTGTTGTAATATTTACCCCACCGCTGCTCTGCTTATTTTTGCCGTGAAACAGTTTCAGAGGTGAATTTAAAAAAAAAAATTGCAGCCTTTAAGAATAGAGAAAAATTGAAATAATTTATAATATTCAAATTTTCAGTGCCTGAATTAATTTTTGTGCGTATCAAAATCAAACTTAACTTGTTAATTAAAAAATAGATATCGATTAGTCAAAAAAATAACCCGAGAAATCAAAACTAGCCCGCGCTTTTTCGAACATGACTTGTGATATATATATATTTTTTATTTTTTTTATTGCTTAGATGGGTGGACGAGCTCACAGCCCACCTGGTGTTAGGTGGTTACTGGAGCCCATAGACATCCACGACGTAAATGCGCCACCCACCTTGAGATACAAGTTCTAAGGTCTCAAGTATAGTAACGACGGCTGCCCCACCCTTCAAACCGAAACGCATTACTGCTTCACGGCAGAAATAGGCAGGATGGTGGTACCCACCCGCGCGGACTCACAAGAGGTCCTAAAGTTTAAGTACATAACCGAAAGATTAACTTCAAACTGCTATTAATAGAGTACCAATTTTATTCAGTGTACAAAGGGCGGTCACTAAGAATATTTGTATGCGTGTCGGTTTGAAGGGCGGGGCAGCCGTTGTAACTATACTTAGAACTTATATCTCAAGGTGGGTGGCGGTATTTACGTTGTAGATGTCTATGGGCTCCGAAAACCACTTAACACCAGGTGGGCTGTGAGCTCGTCCACCCATCTAAGCAATACAAAATAAATTATAAAAAATAAAACCAACTTACAAAATTCCAATTGGTCCCATAGCCAAACGAAAACACAGAAACTTGCCTGAGTAGATCAATTTCATTGTTAATGTTTTCACACACAATGAGCACGCCATAAACGGACACCGCTATGTGTACAGACAGAAAAAACAAATGAAAAATGAATCGAAAACACAAAACTATTGAGCATCGTTTTCCAGAACTTCCGCCATTTTGATTCCACGTAAGAACTTGACACATCTTGACGATACAAAACAAGATTGCTTGCTTCTTTAAAACAGTTTTGGATCGAGAATTTTTAAAATCGCGTTCTCGTGTGGAACTTTTAAAACACAATGGCAGTCGAAGCAAACACTCTTTTTTTTTAATAACCACAATTTTTTTCTAATAAAAAACGAACAATGTATCTTAAAATTAAATTTCAAAATGGCCGCTCAAAAGAATTTACGCCATTAATTAAAACAAAAATATTCTTATATTCATTTCCTGTACACGTTTGCTCTGTACACTGTGACGAATTAAAATAACCAGATGTGTTAAATACTTTATTATAATAATAATAATGCGTCGAGTTGTATTAACTAATTTATGCAAAATTTTATAAGTATACTCGTTTTTTATTCTCGCATGAACCGAAAATAGATTCCGAGCGATTACCAGGACCGAACTTACATGAGTATCGCTTTGGGGCGCCGTGAAAAATACCGCCTCGTGACCTTTTTTATTGCTTCGATGGGTGGACGATGAGTTTCCTGAATCCATAGACATCTACAACGTAAATGCGCCACCCACCTCGAGATATAAGTTCTAAGGTCTCGGTATAGTTACAACGGCTGCTCCGCCCGTCAAACCGAAACGCGTTACTGCTTCACGGCAGAAATAGGCGGGGCGGTGGTACCTACCCGTGCGGACTCATAAGAGGCTTTGCCTCTGGTAATTACGCAAATTATAATTTCGCGGGTTTGATTTTTATTACACGATTTTATTCCTTCACCGTGGAAGTTAATCGTGAACATTTGTTAAGTACGTATGTCATTAGAAAAATTTGTGCCCGCCTGCGGGATTCGAACACCGGTGCATAGCTAGATACGAATGCATCGGACGTCTTATCCTTTGGGCCACGACGACATATACATCAACAAGGTAAATGCCCCCACACACACACCTTGAGAGATGAATTCTAAGTTGCTGTTTTACAACACAGCGACTGTCCTTCGAACCGAAACGCATTACTGCTTCACGGCAGAAATAGGCGGAGTGGTGGTACCTAACCGTGCGGGCTCACAAGACCAGTAATTACATCCTAAATAAATGTTCGTAACAAACTTATACACAAATAATTGTAAATAGATATGCTTTAACAAAAACCGACTTCAAATAGCAAAAAATATATATTCCAAAACAAATTAATTAATATACATTAAAAACAATAATCATCGAAATCGGTTGGCGTGATATTGAGTTATTGAGTTATTCATCTATTTGTCGCGCACGTGCTTAATGCAAATTTAAGACTTATATGGTTTTCTCATGGATTTCATTATCAGAACTGGACTAAATTGAAATGGGACCACACGGGAAGCGTCAGCTTTCTAATAATAAAAGAATCATCAAAATCGATTAACCCAGTCAAAAGTTATGAGATAACAAACATAAAAAAATACAATCGAATTGAGAACCTCCTCCTTTTCTGAAGTCGGTTAAAAAAACGTATTAGACTAGAGTATTGCTCCAGCGCCAAATTCATATTCACAACGCGACCACACTTCTCAAATTTTATCTTCCATACAAAAAAATATACCCCCCATAGTCTGAATCCGACACTGGCTCCAAACTACGTAAGAAATAACAATAATAATAAGATGGATGACATTTAAGCTACCTCAATGTATTGATGACCCCTCTCGGACGAAGATTATTTACTTCTTTCGACTGCTTTTGCACAAAAATCACTTAAAACCCAATCGCTTCGAGATGTGTGGACGAGCTCACAGCCCACCTGGTGTTAAGTGGTTACTGGAGCCCATAGACATCTATAACGTAAATGCGCCACACACCTTGAGATATAGTTCTAAAGTCTCAGTATAGTCACAACGGCTGCCCCACCCTTCAAACCGAAACGCATTACTGCTTCACGGCAGAAATAGGCGGGGCGGTGGTACCTACCCGTGCGGACTCACAAGAGGTCCTACCACCAGTAATATATTAGTACAATAAAGGTTACCGTGGTGATAGACATTGACAGCGTCAACGGCCTACGTGACCAGCACGACTGTCAAAGTGGCCATGTTGGACTGAAGTTCTGGTTTCCAAAACAAAAAGAATTATAGCAGACTTCAAAAGTGAATCAGAAACAGCTTCATATACATCAGAGTAGCGCAATTATGTTGTTTATAATTAAAGCAATTAACAATCACGCTGCTATTTCTGTGCGTAGACTGTTTTAATTAGACTTGCCTTTTGTTTTTTAATGTTTTTTCTTCGGTTTACGTGAGTCGTATAGATAATTGAAGCTAACTTTACGGTTTAATCGTGCGTCTGTTATTGTCATCTATATATCGATACGTGAAGCAAAAACTTTGTATCCTTTTTTACGAAAATTGCGCGGACGGAAGAGTATGAAAATTTCCACACTTATAGAGAATATAGAGAAGAAGTGCACAATACTAATATTGTTTTTAAAATAATGCATAAAAGATACATTAAATCAATAAAGAAAACATTACACACACTACATACCATGTATTTCACGCACACACGCATGCATACTATTTATTGTCAAACTTTTATTCTTGACGTCTGTTGTCAAATTGAGAGTAAATATTGTTTGTCTTTGTTAATATTTTTTATAGTGTAGCCTTGGCGAAATTTGTGATTATAGAAGTATAAAATACAATCATAATAGTGTACAAACTTACAATTCCAATTAATTATAGTCGAATTTCGACTACTGCGGGACCTCTAGTTATAATTATTGCCGAGATTCTGAGCGCTTAGCAATATTTCAAAGACGCACACGACTAAACAGTGGACGATGCTTTAAATCTCAATTCAACTCAATTCTTCAGTGTTTCAAATAAGAATGTGCGATACCAGCTCCTTTTTTTTTTTGAGGCCGGGGCCGAACCTCCTTCCGAAGTCCCCGCGCCTAGGGGGCGGGCGGAGTATGTGGGACTTGACAGTCTGCAGAAGTTGAGAGCCGCGGGCCCAATGATGTTTTCGGGCCCTACCCACCAAACGACTTCCCTTGCACTCAGCCGACGTCCGATCTCCGCCCGGCTCAGAACCCAGGCAGAGTGGGGGGGTTCCAGCGGTCAACTCGTCCAGACTCGCGAGGCCACCCCAAATACGTCCGACGGGTCGTCCAGGCGATAGTCAACGACTCTAGGTCGGCCGTCTCGGTACGACAGCCTGGCAGACTATCCCAGGCGGTGCCTTTGGTGTTCCGAAATACCCCGCTGGATCAGAACCAGCCTGTCAGGTCGGAACGCGACACACCGCCAATCGGTTGCTCTTATGCAGCAGTTCCGTGGAACATGCAGCGCGAAAAAAAAAGCAAATATTATAAAAAAACACAACTAATATTTAAAAAAAAAGACATGCCCGCTAGTTTGTGAATTGGCGGTAGTTTTTTTTGACGTTCAACAAGTATGTACTTTCATTTATGTTGAATAAACAAATTTTGATTTGATTTGATAGAGCAGCACGCCGCACTGTCTCTCCCCTCAGGTCCGCGTGTGAACTTCTCCAGGGGGAGGTCGCCTCCTACAGAGGCCAGAGTTGGGCAAAAGTTCTTCTCCGGCCCCTGGCTGCGACGGCTAGGTGAGGAGAGGGATGAGCTCTCCCTCTCTCATACCCGATCCTGCGGACCGAATGGTAAACAGTCGCTGTCGCCCAAAACACGTCATTTCGGATCCTTTCGAACCACTAACGGTGATTTTAGGCACTCTAAACATCAGTCGCCGCTCTCGTAGAATCTGTCGAATGAGACAAAGGATTCGACGTGGAAATAAACCCACGGCGAAATAAATATATCAATAGAGTAGACTTCGTAGTGCCTCAATCGATAAATAAAAGACCTAAACTTTTGTTTAAAATAAACTTAAAACAAACAAAAGGAATCCGTCCGACGGGGGACACATCAAAGGGAAAACAAAATTATTATTTTTATTTAATTCCGAGCATTTTCATATTTATCTACCTTTTAAACCTTCTCTAAACTTCGACAAATAATTCAAGACCAAAATTAGCCAAATCGGCCCAACCGTTCTCGAGTTTTAGCGAGACTAACGAATAGCAATTCAAAAATGAATATACATATATAGATTAGTTAATCAAAACACAATTTTCATCAACACCTCAATTATAATTTTTGTGTATTCTCACATCAAGCTTACATAAGCGACATAGACAAAAAAACATAAGACGTTTTCATCATTTCGGCAATGGACTTTATACGGAATAAGCAATCATGGATTTAAATGTACTAAATAAATCAATAGTTTTTCATTTCTGCTTGGAGACCATCATCGTTAGACCTTGAGGACCTCTTGGCGTGCTACGAGCCACTACGAAGTCAGGTCACGAGATCCACCGAGGGCATTTAACCAACCACGTCCTTGTAGTCACCAATAACAGAACTGGTATTATGGTATTACAGCTATGCCATTCTGGGCTAGTCCGTGAGTGACAACGACTAGGCATCGTGCACGCTATAAACACCAGCACTTTAAGGTAACAATGAAATGGCACCACCGCAGCTACCGGTCACAACGATAGGGATGCTATATGTATAATTAAGACTAATCATACCAACACCTACTGGTACTTATTTCTACCAGACCTGGAAGCGCATTGCCCGGAGGGCGGTCGTCGGGAACATGGGCGACCTAACAGGTCCTACTGCACATACAGCGTCAGCGCAACCACGACTACTCTGACAAGAGTGTCCGACTGAGAAGAAGATTTCTACCATAATAGGTAGATAACGGTATACGACAGGTATTACTCCAAAAAAAAAAATTTGTATATTAATTGGTAAGTCAAAGTAAATGTGCAATAGCAATAAGACGATACGTGAATTTTCAATCCATAAGTTCAAAATGGGTCATTTGACCCGTTATGATATGTTTAGTGTTAACACACGTCCTTACGGATCCATCAGATCCAATAACCCCTGCATTAGACGCCTTCAGCTCTAACGCTAGCAGGCTTAGGGACCCCAGTGACCCTACTCGTCAAACTGGGCAAAGATTTCGACGTGCAAGCTAACCCATGCATCAGCCCGCTGAGTTTCTCGCCGGATCTTCTCTTCTTCTTCGCTTTCTTCATTGCTGAAGGTCGTGTCCCTGAAACTTGACCGTTGCCTGTCTCGTGAGCTGTTTCTATCTCGTCCGGTCCTCAGCTGCTCGGATGACGGTTGCGACTGGCAGCCCAGTTAGAGCGGTTACTTGATCACACCAACGGTTAGGTAATCGGCCGCGGGG
Organism: Bombyx mori; assembly: GCF_030269925.1. Taxonomy (NCBI): domain Eukaryota; kingdom Metazoa; phylum Arthropoda; class Insecta; order Lepidoptera; family Bombycidae; genus Bombyx; species Bombyx mori. Next base: position 714,438 of record NC_085108.1, on the reverse strand, counting down.
TCTCTTTCCTTCTACTTTGCCCGTCACAATCACTTTTTCCAAGTTATCTGACTGTCGGCGTTTATCCAAGTTATCTTCTCAGCGGGTCGCTATTCCGATCCGGCAATAGATTCATTCGCGAAGCAGTTACTCTTGTGTTGTTAGGTTTCTTTTGGAGACGCTCAAGTAGCCGTTAGCAAATCTCACCCCTCCTGGCTGAGCTTTTGCTCGCCCACCTGTCCTGGTGAAACTGGAAAGGCCTCTGGGCCACCAGTAACTGTTGACTCTGTTGACTTGACTGATTATATTTATTGTTGAGATGATGTACTATAAAAACGGAAACCTTAGAACTTATTTCTCAAGGTGACTGGAGACTAAAGTTGTTGATGTCTACGGACTCCGGCGACCACTTAACACCGAGTCAGCCGTCAGCTCGTCGACTAGTCTAACCAAAAAATACGTTACAGACAAAGGCACAACCAGTTCTCGGTATAAATAGTACAGGCCGACAAAAACAGCTTTACAAGAAACTTGATTTGAACACAATGCTACCTGTTTCTGTATTTTTGTAATATACTGTTTCTTATACTACCGTAAGCACAAGATTAAAATTCATTTTGTGTATAAAATTATTTTTGCCTTATATATAAAAATGTATTGCTGTTCGTTAGTCTCGCTAAAACTCGAGAACGGCTGGACCGATTTGGCTAATTTTGGTCTTGAATTATTCGTGGAAGTCCAGAGAAGGTTTAAAAGGTATGAAAATGCTCGGAATTAAATAAAAATAACAATTTTGTTTCTCCCTTGATGTTTATTTTATACAAAAGCTTAGGTCTTTTATTTATCGATTGAGGCACTGCGAAGTCTACCGGGTTAGCTAGTTGGTGATAATAAAGAAGATTAAGTTAAACAAACCACTTAGAAAATGCTGTTTTGTCTCTCTTTATAGATATTTGGAGAGTAATAACAAAGATAAGATCTTCTATCGCTTGGCTGAGATTGTTCGGTAGACTGACGAGCCAAATCTCCTTTTTTTCCGAGTAACCATAACTAGTAGGTGAGCTCATAGGGCTCAAACCTGACGACGTTGCTAACACGAACCCTATCAAGAGCCGTGCTTCGCAGAGTCTACCAGCGAATCGGAAACGCAACTCACTGAGAAGATCCGACGAGAAACTTAGTGGGCTGGGTCTGTGGGTTAATTTACTCGCCGAGCCCTTCGTCGCAAGCGACAAGACGAGAACCATGACCGGTGCTTGGAATACTTAAAAACATTGTTAGTGGATCGGGAGGATTCGAAATAACGGGTTTTGAGCGACGTCGACTGTTTACCATTCGGTCCGCAGGATCGGTAATGTACTTAGTTACCGGCGGCCACGATGAGAGGGTTCTCGTGTCGTGCCGCTTTCTCGAAATGGGATCCATCCATGCAAAAAGCTAGCGATCGACTTGCAGAGTCCGTATGTTAACCTCAGCTAGACAATGCTGGAAGCGACCTCAAGGCTCATCGCAACAAGGCATCCTTGCCCTTGCTCTCAAAGGTGAATGATGTACACCAAAAGGTCGCCAGCCAAACGGCCGTAATGGAAACCCCATAGGAGGATAGTGGTAGGACGTCTTGTGAGTCCGCACGGGAAGGTACCACCACCCTACCTATTTCTACCGTGAAGCAGTAATGCGTTTCGGTTTGAAGGGTGGGGCAGCCGTTGTAACTATACTGTGACTTTAGAACTCATATCTCAAGGTGGATGGCGGCTTTTACGTCGTAGGTGTCTATGGGCTTCGGTAATTTAACACCAGGTGGACTGTGAGCTTGACTAACAATCTAAGCAATAAAAAAAGTCATTCATCAGCTTGGTGATATACTAAGGCTTGGTATTCGTAACACGGTGCGATGCCTTGGTATCAAGAGGACACTATAAATAAGGACACATAAAGACTAAACAATAATAATAATAATAATGGATGGTTCGAAGTAGGTATCAGGGGAATGGAATATTTGAAAGGTATTCATTCCACTGATAACTACTTTTAATAAATGTATATTTTTTATTTGATTGGTTTTGTTAATTTTAAGCATGTTTCAATGATACTGTGTACACATATGGACTTATTGTTGTCTGAAATAAAATAAATCATTCATTCATAAAGAACTAACATTCCTATTCTTTTGTTTTTAGAAAATCCACAAGCTATTACGTAATCAAATCAATGTCATAATGCTAATGTATTTAAATTGATCGTTAATGTCACGGAGAATCGTAATCGTTACGTAAGTCATGTTATGATCATTTCAATGCTAGGAGATGGATGATGAGCATTTATTGAAGTGATTCCATCACACCCTTTTGGCAACAACCCGCCCCAGTTCGTTCCTACTATCCGTAACCACTGCTTACGTCCAGAGTGCGACCCTGGAAACAAATTTCTGCCACGGATCATCTAGATCTAGAATGAACGCCCTTCCACTGAATTATCCCGGGGATATGTCCTTCCCACTCTCAAGTCGGTACGAGTAACGACATCTGTTGTCAGACATCAAAAACAGTTTTTTTTATTGCCTTTGTAGGCAGACGGGCATACGGCCCACCATACGGTGAGTGGTTACCGTCGCCCATGGACTTCAGCAATGCCAGGGGCAGAGCCAAGCCGCTGCCTACCGCTTAATACTCTCCACAAGCCTCGTTTGAAGAAGGACATGTCATAGCGCTCGGGTAACACCGTGGAGGGGAGCTCATTCCATAGCCGGATGGTACGTGGCAAAAAAGATCTCTGGAAGCGCACTGTGGATGACCGCAGTGGCTCCAGGTAGTATGGATGAACTCTACTCCGGTGGCGGGCGGTGCGATGGTAAAAACGAGATGCTGGTATCATCTCGAACAATTCCTCAGATATCGAAAAGACTATACCATCTCTCGAATATTCCGCGAAACAATTCGCGAAGGTTCTAGAACGTTGCCTCGGTGTTCCGGTACTGTTGAATGTCCTAATAGCCCATAGAATGTTTTTCGACAGAGGCCAGACAAAAATTACTGAGTTATTCGAAAGAAATAATAGAGCAAAGATCGCCAAGAAAACAAATAAATCTATCCTCGAGCAACTTCATATAGAAACGAGACTGTCGACGCTTTTCTACCAGAATGTTCTCGATTACTTTGGTCAGATTGCTCGGCGGCCACCAGACGACCTTGAAAGATTGTGGTGGGCAAGGTAGAAGGGAAAAGACCCGCCGGCCGGCCACAAAACCGTTGGTCGGATCAGATAGCTGCGCCCACTGGACTCTCTGTTGCGACCGCCCTGAGAGAAGCCGAAAACCGAAGGAAATGGAAGCTGATGGTGCAAAGAGCCACGAAGGGCTTTCAGGGACACGACCTTCAGCAATGAAGTATTCGACTAAGAAGAAGAATAAAGCAAGACTTAGACGACAGAAGCGAAGACCAACTTTACTATATAACAGAGTAATAATTGTTGAACATTTGATCCTTTTCTCATGAAGATGAAAACATTATGTGTATTATCTTTATGGATGAAAACCCGAGACAAACAAACTACTTAGACTTGAGGATGCCCTTGCCATTGCCACGCACCATCCGGCTATGGAATGAGCTCCCCTCCACGGTGTTTCCCGAGCGCTATGACATGTCCTTCTTCAAACGAGGCTTGTGGAGAGTATTAAGCGGTAGGCAGCGGCTTGGCTCTGCACCTGGCATTGCTGAAGTCCATGGGCGACGGTAACCACTCACCATCAGGTGGGCCCGGTTGCTCGTTTGCCTACAAGGGCAATAAATAAATAAACTTGAGGATTTTTTCTTCTTCATTAGTTATTTATTTATTTATTTATTACACTTCATGTAAAATTTACATTGGCGGACTTAATGCCTAAGGCATTCTCTACCAGTCAACCAAAGGTAGTGCAGAGTAAATAGTGGTAGGTGGAATGAAATTTATATTAGGCTACGAATACATACAAAAAAAAAGTATATCTACATATATACAAAATCACATATAAATATAAACATACATACATACATACATATAATAGTTTATACAGTATTAAAAAGAATATATTAATAAATTTCCTTAATAAATAACTTCATCTTAAGAAGTTCATGACGATTCCGCTAACTTTTCCAACAGCATTCGCCGAACCCTTAACTTGAACGTGCAGCGGTTAGTAATAGTCCTGATCTCGAGAGGAAGCGCATTCCATAGCAGAACAGATTGCACGACGAAAGAGTTACGAACATAACTAGAACTATGTGTGGGACAACGAATTAATAGGCTATTGAGAGAACGTAGGGCCCGCTCATGGCTGGAGTGAAGATATTGAAAATAGGAAGTTAGATAGGAAGGAGGTTCGGGAGACATAAGTAAGGAATGAAGAGTCGTCAGTGCACGTAAATTACGACGCTGGCGAATCGGTAGAAGTTTGAGCTGAGCACGATAAGAAGATATATGATCATATTTACGAAAATTAAAAATAAATCGAATGCAGTTATTAAGAAGACGATCAAGTTTATTAAGAAGGTCTGCATTCAGGTCAAAATAACACACATCACCATAATCAATAATAGGGAAGATCAAGGCTTGTACTAGCATAGTCTTGGTCGCTGATGGTAAGAAATTCTTGAGGCGATACAGAGCACGAAGAATTCCAGAGGTTCTTTGTCCAACGTAAGATACTTGAGCTTTCCAGTCGAGTGTGGAGTCTATGTACAGGCCTAGGTTCTTAACCACGGAACTTAGGGGAATTACTGTACCATTATAGAATATAGGTGGGAGTGACATAGTAGTTAAGCGTTGGATCATACGAGGACTGCCCACAATAATGGCTTGGCATTTAGTTGGATTCACAGTTAAGCCAAACTTAGTTGACCAACTACATATGTAGTCCAGATCCCTATTTAACTGGTTTATTGCCTGAGAAATAGACTCCACAGTCGTCTGTCTATAAAGCTGCAAGTCATCAGCATACAGATGATACGCACACTGAAGATTATGTGTTAAGAAATTTATAAAAATAGAAAATAATAATGGAGACAAAATACCGCCCCGGGGCACGCCAGAGTTGACATTGCACCAACTTGAAGAGGTGTCATCAATACGAGTACACTGCTGGCGTCCCAGAAGATATGATGAAAACCATTCCAGTGCTGTAGGAGAGATCATAATATAGGACAAAATAGATAGGAGGATATCGTGATTGACGGCATTGAACGCATTTGAAAAATCAATTAGTACCAGTACTGTGACTTTAGTGTCAGTTATTTCTGTGTAAACGCAAAAGACAAGAGTACAATAATCAAATACCCACGGACAACACCTTAATCGTCTACGACCAAGAAAACTATAAACTCTAAACTATAAACTATAAACTCTGTTGATATATTAATGTAATGCATGCTGTGATTGCCTCTAATTAGAGTTGCAGTTATCAATTGCTCTATACATGTCAATGTTATTTTATGTCTTACTGTAAACCCTGTTGGTAATCCTTAAATAAATAAATAGAGTATTCAAAACGTAGCATATAATAAAATAACAACATTAAACCCGAGATTAAACCATAAAGTACATATTTTTAATTATTATTTTGACCACTAAAGATTTTTGCTAACGCTTCCTTAAAAACTAATACTAAAGCCGTAAAATGAATTTAATAGCCCAAGTTTTATAATTGCAAAATCATTTATCACAGCACTGACTTACTAAACAGCAATATCTTTGGTTTAAGAATTATAAATAGACACTTTACTGGTGGTAGGACCTCTTGTGAGTCCGCACGGGTCGGTACCACCGCCCCTCCTGTTTCTGCCGTGAAGCAGTAATGCGTTTCGGTTTGAAGGGTGGGGCAGCCGTTGTAACTATACTGAGACCTTAGAACTTATATCTCAAGGTTTGTGGCGCATTTACGTTGTAGATGTCTATGGGCTCCAGTAACCACTTAACGCCAGGTGGGCTGTGAGCTCGTCCACACATATAAGCAATAAAAAAAAATTCACATAGAAAAAAAAGATATTCCAAAACAAATTAATATACATTAAAAACAATAATCATCGAAATCGGTTGGCGTGATATTGAGTTATTGAGTTATTCATCTATTTGTCGCGCACGTACTTAATGCAAATTTAACACTTATATGGTTTTCTCATGGATACCATTATCAGAACTGGATTAAATTGAAATGGGACCACACGAAAAGTGTCGGTTTTCTAATAAAAAAAGAATCACCAAAATCGATTCACCCAGTCAAAAGTTCGGAGGTGACAAACATAAAAAAAACATACAGCCGAATTGAGAACCTCCTCCTGTTTTGAAGTCGGTTAAAAATATCAAAAAACACGCTCAAATAACAAACCGAGCTATCATTTAAATAAATAAAACTTTTAAAATTAATATCTTTTATTTTATTTTATGCTATCTAAACTGGTTATGCTAGAGCAAAGTTATAAAATTATTGTATCTTCATCGGTTTTTTTAATGGGTGCGCAAATTTACCAATCATTCAGATGTCTTGAAGTTGGTTGAAAATTACGTTCAAAGATTTCGTTAAATACAAAGAAATATAGACACTTAGCCCTCAGACACAGCCCACAGAGTTCCACGCCGGATCCTCTCAGTGGGTCGCGTTTCCGATCCGGTGGTAGATTCTGCGAACTACTCTTGCTAGGGCCAGTGTTAGCAAATTGACTAGATTTGAGTCCCTTATGCTCACCTACTTGTTCGGTGTATCTAATATCGGTCACTAGAATAGGTAGAAAACAAAAAAACATAGACACACACCAAGCTAACAGTAGCAGCACACGTCATTACGGATCCTCCCGATCCACTAACGGTGCTTTTAGGTACCTCAAGCACCGGTCATCGTTCTCTTCAAACCCGTCGCTTGCGACGAAGGGCTCGACGAGTAAATTAAGCCACAGACACAGCCCACTGAGTTTCTCGCCGGATATTCTCAGTGGGTCGCGTTTCCGATCCGGTGGTAGATTCTCCGAAAGACGGCTCTTGCTAAGGTTCGTGTTAGCAACGTCGTCAGGTTTGAGCCCCGTGAGTTCACCTACTAGTTAAGGTTACGCTGATATAGCCTCTCAAGGCTCTCAGCTTAGGTAGGAAAAAGAAAGTAGCAGCAGTATTTATACTCACAAAATTCCAGTTGGTCAAGAAAAGCGGTGTGAATTTTATCATTTCGCTTATCATCGGGTTTTCCATTAGTTCTTCAGATACCGTAAACACAACACGAATCCCGTATAAAGTCACAAAGGAATGTATCGACCAACTCAATCCATGAAAAATGGTTCTTAAAACCAATATAATTAGGCCACAACCCCTTACATTACTTCTAGTATTTTTGTCTTCTACGGTAATTTTAACTTCGCACATTATTAAAATTAATTTCACTATTAACAAATCGCACGAAACTTTTGTTAATTTGTTAAAAATAATATTTATGATTTTATAATTTTAAATTCTAAAAACCGCGTTTAAGTCGGAAGGCAAGCATGTTGTGAGTTGAAATAAATTGTTTTTGCGGTTTTAGGGTTCACTACCATTGTTCATTTTCGTTCGTAAAAGCTTCCTAAAATGTTTTTTCTTGTTAATGGATTTATTTTAATCGTTTTTTTTTTACCCTAGCTATTCGCAGGTCGGGTAGGTGAGCTCACGGGCTCGACATGAGGGAATTTGCTAAGACTAGCCCTAGCAAGAGCAGTGCTCTACTAAATCTACTACCGCAACGGAATCGCGACCCACTGAGAAGATCCAACGAGAAACTCAGTGGGCTGTGAGTTAGTTCACTCGTCGAACTCTTCGTCGTCATCGACGAGTTCGACGAGGACCAGTGCTTGGGATCCAGGGGATTTGAAAAGATATGTTTCGGTTGACGGCGGTTTTGCGTTGCCCCGTCGTCTGGGTCGTATAGGTAATTAGTGGCGGCCACGATAAGAGGATTGTCGCGCCGCTTTGTCGAAGTAACGTTTTGATGCTACTTTAAGATACTCACGTATCCGTTCTATATTTAGGTCGTCGTGAAAGTCGACATTCCTCACGCATACATCTAGTAACATATTTATGTAATTATTTTTTGCTACCTATGCTGATAGCCTTGAGAGGCTATATCAGCGTTACCCTAGCGTAAAGGTGAGCTCTCGGGGCCCAAGCCGGAAGTGTAGCCCTAACAAGCTCTTCGCAGAATCTACCACCGGATCGGAAACGCGACCCACTGAGAAGATCCGGCGAGAAACTCAACCAGCTTTGGTAGGATAAAAAAGGGACATGTCTTAGATAATAAGACCTCTACATACGATGAAATCTACAAGCCAGTGCTCTCATGTTACTTTTTTTAAAGGAATTTTATGACTGGTAACTAAGACCTTTAGGTCAAGCCTTATTTTAACTTATATTCTTATTTTTATGAAAAAATAACATTATGGAGTGAAATTAAATGAAATGAGATGAGATGAAATATAATCTCAGTAAAATGGTGGTCATTTACTGAGATTTTTTGTAGGATCCCGAGAAGTTACGTCAAGCAGCTTTGTTACCATTTTCCCACATTTGTGCACTTTCACAGATATTAAACAGTTAATAAACCACCGTTACGACACATTTAAACCTGAAGAAACACGAAATAGACAAAATAAAACAAATCACACAGCTTCACTCCTCGCGTTCCCGCCAAAAAGTCCTCTGATGTTACAAATAAGACAGGAGTATCGCAACATTCCAGAGTTTTTCAAAGAGGTACACCGAAGGCGCCCTCTGAAACCGGAGATTTCAATGAAAACCAAATAATTTTATGTACTGAACCAATATTGCGTTAAGACGCTTGCCATTGATATAATTAAGGAGGTAGATACCCAATGTCAGATATATACAGCATGTAAGATAATGATATATATTTTTTAATTATTATTCTCCACGTGTATCTTACACACAACCAATACACTACTCAGTTCATTTTATTCTGTAATTAAATGATGTTTACATAACATTCATTTAGTTACTATTTACACATTTGTTTAATTGCGGTAAATACGCAAAATTGTTATGACAAAAATCGTTTCTACGAATTTCATTATCTTTGATCAACTTATATAAATACTACTTACTATAGATCGTTATAGTACATACTTTTTTTTTTTTATGAAGCCAAAACTTCTTTAGTCGCTTTGAACACTTTTTAGTCGGGGAAATATTACGGGTTCGCGTCACCGACATACTAATGTTACGTGAACACATCGCATATACCTGACTTTTTTTTATTGCCCGAGTAGGCAGACGAGCATACAGCCCACGAGAGAGTGGTTACCGTCGCCCATGGACTTCAGCGATGCCAGGGGCAGAGCCAAACCGCTGCCTACAATGCCTACAAATGCCTTGAGATGCTATTTCAGCTTCTTCTTGACATGTAGGTGAGCTCACTGGGCTCTAACTGGGAGTGTTGCTAACACTGGCGCTAGAAGAGCAGTGCTTTGCAGAATCTACCACCGGATCGGAAACGCGACCCACTGAGAACCGTCAGACCGTGTGTTGTGTGCGTTAGCGCTTTTTTTTCAACGACATTCTGTCTTGTTGGCCCGCCGTGGCCCGAATAGACATTTTTACGAGTTTTTTACTGGTGGTAGGACCTCTTGTGAGTCCCCACGGGTAGGTACCACCACCCTGCCTATTTCTGCCGTGAAGCAGTAATGCGTTTCGGTTTGAAGGGTGGGGCAGCTGTTGTAACTATACTGAGACCTTAGAACTGATATCTCAATGTGGGTGGGTCGTAGATGTCTATGGCCTCCAGTAACCACTTCACACCAGGTGGGCTGTGGGCTCATCCACCCATCTAAGCAATAAACTAAAAAAAATATTCTAGTATTGCTGCTACTACGCTGATGCTATGATCCCAAAATGTGTCTTGGGCTTCGACAATAAGCGTTGCCATTCCTCTCAGCGCTGCGCAACACCTTGCCAGTCCGACACTAATTGGAGCTCATGTAAATTTCCTTCCACAGTTGAGGCTTAAATTAATTTGACAAATTTAAGATATGACGTCACAGCTGTGTTTTTTTTTTTTTTTTTTCGAAAACTTGTGATCTCCCACGCAGTTCTCTCTGACCTGATCCCTATACTCACGTGTCGATTTCTTTATGCGCCACAGAAAGACACTAAAATATTTACGCTGTACGTAATATTAATTAAATAACCACCTGTATATAAACGGAATCATTAGAAGAATAATACTAAAATCGGACCTAATACATAAAAAATAAGGAGTAAAATCGCAAAACATAAAAACTTACTTTAGAAATATTTGAGTAACGTTCAAATCTAATCTTTGTTACTTTGACTTAAGACGCAATCCGCTGTATCGATGTAAACGTTACTAGAATGATCCGATAGCATCAGTATTCATGTCTGTATGACCGAACTGGTTTTTAAGGAGTAACATCACCTAGTAGTAACACACATATACCCGTCTCATTCATACAATCAAATTGCTGGACTTAGTATACGTAATTTAGACTAACTTTACGCTTGAATCTCACGTGTTTTACTGCCATTATATTTTATCCACTGAAGTATGAAGGTCTATGATTTTATCCGACGTATGCAAATGCGAATGACAGTTATCATAGACACGGATCTAGACGGCAATAATACAACGACATTAAAAAAGACGAAAATCTATACTAATACTAGCTGACCCGGCAAACGTTGCTTTAAGGCAAAATATAAGATTTCTAGGGAATTTCCAGTGTAGAAAAAAAAGTAACTAATTGTAAGTGTGTAAGGATGTGGTAAATGAGTGAAAGAGGCATGTAGCGCTGTGAACGTTTAGGGAGTATAAAAATAACAAAACCTCATTCAACCACATACCTAGGTAATGCCTTTTTATAACAAAAAAAATGTCCAAAAATAAAAATAAATGTTAGGGGTGGACAACCCTTATCACTTAGGGGTATGAAAAGTGACACCTGGCTTGGTTAACTGATCGATTGATAGTTGATCAGTAGTCGACCGGCGAGGGTGGGAGATCAAATTGAATTTTTAAAAAAAAACATAATTAAAGGAACTTGAAATTCTAAGCTCTGAATAAGAATTTATCGTACTACAATTATAATATTTGATTGCCATCTTGCAACCTTATTGCGGATCTGTGCATAGAATAAAAAAAATAAAAATCGGGATGAAAAAACAGGGGTTGATCGTATAAAAGTGAAAATTCAGAGTAATATGAATTTTTTTATTCTAAGTCATGACAAAATAAAAACAATTTTATGTCTAAAAATAAAATAACAAATTTAGGGGTGGACCACCCTTAATATTTAGGGGGATAAAAAATAGATGTTATTTGATTCTCTACCCTGGCCGATATGCACGCTAAGATGCACAAAAATCGGTCGAGCCGTTTCGGAGAAGTTCAATCACGCACCCCGTGACACGAGAACTTTATATATTAGATATAAATCTACAGTGGTTTTTACTGATATTCCGTTATAACTACTGAACCGTGCATCCGATAGACTTGAAACTTGGTATCCATGTAGAAAATACATGTACTTAATCGACAGGCTAATATTTATATGAGTGTTGGACAACCTAATAATAATGACAATAAATAATAATGTTAATTTTAAATGCGCAGCGAAGCGGGCGAGTGCGGCTAGTAAATGATAATAGTAGTTATCATAAATTGTTTACGACTGACCAAGCCTGTAGAACTATATGATACGTACCTGGCCTGTCATGTTATGAGTCCGGCTTGATAGTAAGATCTGTTCTGATGTTCAAGATCTTGACAGCGTAAAACGAAACGTATATCCTCATTTTTTGTATTATCTGTGCATTTTTTACCCAATCACAACATTGGCGCCCTTTTTTATAAATTTTCAAATATTTTATCTAATTATTATTGTTGGACTGAAAATATATTACATCACTTCTGCAAACCGACTTATTATTTGTCCTGACTGGTTTTTTTTTTGTGTAAAATGCGTATCAGGGGCCCAATCTAAGATGTATTGCGAATTAACTGTCCTACCCTTCAAGCCCTGACGCATGACTGTTTCGCAAAATAACACAGCCACTGACGATATAATCAAGAAAAAAATAATAGAAAGACTATTTAATTTAAGTGACATTTCGCTTAATAGATACGCGACCTTTATCATTGTAATTACCTAAAGGTGCGTTTGATTTGATGCTACAACAGTTCGATGTTTTTAATTGAACTTCAATTAAGTTTACTCCATTAAAATAGCTGAACAAGTTTTTTTGTTTGTTTGAAAGCGCTAATCTCAGGAACTACTGGTCCGATTTGAAAAATTCTTTCAGTGTTAAATAGCCCATTTATTGAGGAAGGCTATAGGCTATATGTAACACCGCGCTAAGACCAATACAAACCGTTCCCAAACTGGGAATATTCGTTCCCTCGATCTTCCCTGTCACGAATAGACGATATACTATTGGAGATATAACCCGAGGAGGGTCGACTTCAGGCAGGCGATCGGTTGAACAACTCGTAACAAATTCCTATTCAACATGATAAAAGGACATGCTGTACCAACCCCGCTACATGTGGTCTAAGGGCAATAGAAGAAGAAGCTACTTTAAGACGAGTATCATTGCATCAGGAATCACCCAAACGTTTATGAATGGTCATCGCGAGACCGACGTATCTAAACAACAATCAGATAAACTTTCTGCTGACCCCGCGGTGAGATTGGAGATAGAAACCGCGATTTATAACCAGAATCAACTCTAACATAATACATTCTCAAACACGCATATTAAATCAGTGATGCCCATACAACATATCGTATGTAACATGGCGCCAACACACAATATGCGCAATGCTACAATCATTCGCAGAATTCGAGAAGTCGTCGTGGCCTAAGCGATAGACGTCCGGTGCATTCGTGTTGAGCGATGCACCGGTGTTCGAATCTCAGGCGGCTACCAATTTTTCTAATGACATACGAACTCAACAAATGTTCACGATAGACTTCCACGGTGAAGGAATAACATCGTGTAATAAAAACCCGCAAAATTATAATTTGCGTAATTACTGGTGGTAGGAGCTCTTGTGAGTCCGCGCGGGTAGATACCACCACCCTGCCTATTTCTGCCGTGAAGCAGTAATGCGTTTCGGTTTGAAGGGTGGGGCAGCCGTTGTAACTCTACTGAGACCCTTAGAACTTATATCTCAAGGTGGGTGGCGCATTTACGTTGTAGATGTGTATGGGCTCCAGTAACCACTTAACACCAGGTGGACTGTGAGCTCGTCCACCCATCGAAATAATAAAAAAATAATAAAAAAATAGATGTCTGGTTATGCGCTGGGGTTCGGGATAAATAAAAATTCTACCTGAGTACAACTTAAAACTGTATTAGCACTTAGAAAAATTAAAACACTTCACAAACACTTTAAAATTCTCAATTCGCTTCTTCTGCTTCGCTTCAGGTGATCCGTTCGCTGTTTCGCTTCGAGTAGTTCCGATTACTGACTGACTTCGTGGCATCTCTACAATGCTTTTATAGCCGATACCATATCCCTAGAATTATCGAGAATATTCCACATATTTCGAGTATTGTGTTTCCGCTGTCTGACAATAGATGGCGTTGTAATTCTCGAGCGTTCTAGATGCTACTAGATCCTTCGATATTCGTTCAACTATTTGGCGATAGCTGGCGTTACTCTTGCCGGCGTAACAGTATTTTATTGTGTCTTTTTTAGTTAAGATGAGTAAACTAGTTGACGGCCAGCCTGGTGTTAAGTGGTTTCCGGAGTCCGTAGATATCATGGAGTCAATGCCGCTAACCATCTCGAGATATGAGATCAAATTCTCAATTGTATGAAGGCAATTTCGTATCTCAAACTAGGAAAGAAATCTGGCAGGCTGGTTAGCTGTCTAATAGGCAGCCCGAGTAGTACTCCTGGTGAGCTCCTCTGGACTAAAATTACCCCACGGAAACACCAGAACACGAGACACAACTATACTGAGACCTTAGAACCTTTATCTCAAGGTGGGTGGCGCATTTACGTTGTAAGTCTATGACGAAGTGAATGATGCGATTTCGTGTGTGGTTCATTGGTTCCGTATCAATAACCTATTATTGAATAGTAAGAAAACGAAATGTATTAAATTTACTTTAAAATGTATTAAATCTTTAAATGTGAGACAAGTAGATAGTAATGTAATTGTTTCTGAGGAATCATTGGAGCTTGTTGAGTCAACCGTATTTCTTGGTATAACAGTGGACTCCAAACTGCAGTGGGGACCTCATATTCATAAATTGGCGAGTAAGCTCAGCTCTGCAGCATACGCAGTAAAAAAAATTAGAATGTTAACAAATGCGGACACGGCTCGTTTAGTTTACTTTAGTTACTTCCACAGTGTCATGTCCTACGGCATTTTGCTATGGGGCAATGCGGCCGATGTAGAAATGATATTTATTCTGCAGAAAAGAGCTATACGTGCTATTTATAACATGCACTCAAGGGAATCCCTGAGGGAAAAATTTAAAGAAATTAAAGTTCTCACTATGCCATCCCAGTACATCTTTGAAAATTTGATGTATGTTCGTAAACATATTGAGGAGTTTCCTAAGATGTCGGACATACATAATAGAAATACTAGGAACAAACACAAGCTTGTTGTGCCGATGAGTAGGTTACATAAGATACGAAATTCATTCGGGTGTTTGTCTGTGCGCCTGTACAACAAAATCCCACAAGATGTTCAGAACCTACATATACATAGGTTTAAGAAAACTATTAAAGAACATCTGTGCAATAAAGCTTACTATAAAGTCAATGATTATCTAGAAGATTGCACAAAGTGGGAATGAGTTGCTCGCTCCGGGAATTTCAATATTGTAAAATTGTTATGTTATAATTACTTATTGTAATATGAATATTAAAAAAAAAAATATATTTAAAATAAAAATAAAAATCTAATATTAAAAAAAAAAAAAAAAAAAACATGCCCGCTGAGTTTCTTGCCAATTCTTCTCAGGACGGAGGCTAATTCTTGTGAATTGGCGGTAGTTCTTTTGACGTTCAACAAGTATGTACTTTCATTTATGTTGAATAAAACTTTTTTGATTTGATTTGATTTGATTTGAAATATCTATGAGCTCTAGTAACCACTTAACACCGGGTGGGCTGTGAGCTCGTCCACCCATCTAAGGAACAAAAAAAAAACAGCCAACTGAGCGCTCTTTGACATCAGCGCATTCTATCTTACAATTAAACTCGAGGAAAAACTTGATGCTCCTTATTGATTACATTCTGCATAACAACATCCAAACAATTATTCTTTAAAGTTAGAAAACAAGTATAAGCCGCACCTCTTGTAATCAATCGAATCAATAATATCCGAGAAAACTTGCTCTGCCCAATGTTTGGTTGCTTCGCACGATAACTCGACCCGTACTTACTCACCTGGATACTGTAATTTTATCGGAAACGCGTCACGGACGCGAGCGAACAGGAATTTCTATATACGAATGGTGAAAACCGAAAGGTTATGTGTACGTTGTATTACCCTTGACCCGGCTGCCATAACAGGTTAACCGGAGTTGTCCCTGTGGGTGGTAAATATTCTTTTTTATTGCCCTTGTAGGCAGACGAGCATACGGCCCACATTATGGTGAGTGATTACCCTCGCCCGTGGACTTCAGCAACGCCAGGGGCGGAACCAAGCTGTTGCCTACCATTAAGTACTCTCTACAAGCCTCGTTTGGAGAAGGACATGTCATAGCGCTCGGGAAACACCGTAGAGGGGAGCTCATTCCATAGCCGGATGGTACGTGGCAAAAAAGACCTCTGGAAACAAACTGTGGATGACCACAGTGGCTCCAGATAGTATGGATAAACTCTACTCCGGTGGCGGGCGGTGCGATGGTAAAAACGAAATGATGGTATCATCTCGAATAATTCCTCAGAGCAATCGCCATGAACATACGGTACAAAATACAGAGGGAACCGAAATCCCACCGCAGACCCAGAGGTTCCAAACGATCCGTGAGAATGGTATTGTCGACAATCCGAACGGCCCTCTTCTGTATGGAGTCAAATGAAAGAAGCTGGTATTTGGGAGCCCCGGCCCAGAGATGGGAGCAGTACACCACGCGAGGCCGGACTTGTGCTTTATAAAGCAAAAGTCTTTGCCAAAACAAAATTAGCGGTCTCTTGGGACCGCCGCAACTCACCTGCCAAGAATACCCCTGATCGCATGTTTTCTATTGAATATGTAAGAAACGCGGAACGCCATGGCTCACCTAGGCTAGTAGCTATTAACATATTGAATGGGGGCTATTCGATAATATAATTGCATAGATCAAAAAATTAAAAGTAGGCATAGCTTATTTGAGTAATTCTTTATCATATGCATTTAATTACTTTTGGCAAAAATCGCAAAAAATCTCAGTCCTTAACCTGTTAATAGTGTCTGTTTGCTCCGCCCACCGCCCTCCAGTCGTAGGCGGGAGTATTACCACCCTGCCAAGGATATATATGTTGAATTCAATTATTATAAGCTGAAGAGACGCACGCAGTCGCCATTACGATTTACTTTCAAACGATATTAAACTAAGTGCTATGTACCGAACAATAAATATTTATTGGTCATAATATTGGTGATTTTATTTAGATCATAACCCATATAAATAAACACGTCTGAAACTGGTGGTAGGACCTCTTGTGTGTTCGCGCGGGTAGGAACTACCAGCTTACCTATTTCTGTCGTGAAGCAGTAATGCGTTTCGGTTTGAAGGGTGGGGCAGCCGTTGTAGCTATACTGAGACCTTAGAAATTATATCGCAAGGTGGGTGGCGCATTTACGTCGTAGATGTCTATGGGCTCCAGTAACGTCTTAACTCCGGGTGGGCTGTGAGCTCGTCCACACATCTAACAAGTCATACGGCTAAGTTTTTTTAAAACAAATAACTTCGTACCTTATAAATCAACATACAATTATAGTCGAAATAGAAATAAGGAGATACTAAAAAAGCCTTTGAAAATATGTAAATGACATAATTTTTGGCGGGAACATTAAATGTCAACTTGTTTTTTTTTTTTATTGCTTAGGTGGGTGGACACGAGCTCACAGCCCACCTGGTGTTAAGTGGTTACTGGAGCCCATAGACAAACATCCACAACGTAAATGCGCCACCCACCAAGTATGGTTACAACGGCTGCTCCACCCTCCAAACAGAAACGCATTACTGCTTCACGGCAGAAATAGGCAGGGTGGTGGTACCCACCCGCGCGGACTCACAAGAGGTCCTACCACCAGTAATTCCGCAAATTCTAATTTTTGCGGGTTTGATTTTTATTACACGATGTTATTCCTTCACCGTGGAAGTCAATCGTGAACATTTGTTGAGTACGTATTTCATTAGAAAAATTGGTACCCGCCTGCGGGATTCGAACACCGGGTGCATCGCTCAACACGAATGCACCGGACGTCTTATCCTTTAGGCCACGACGACTTTTGTGAATCGTCGTCTTTTGTTAGTTCAGCGTTACTCAAATTTAAAACGTACTATGTTGGCTTAATTAATTCAAATGAAACTAAATCACGGGTTGAAAGGTTCTTCCAAAAAGGTCAGTGTACTTTCAATCAATTCCCATCATTCCCGAAGGGCCACCCAATTGACTAAAATTTCATTTTTTCTTCAAGTGTATTACCAACGTTTGTTTTACCTTTTAAATAATCTTAAACTTATCTTAACTTCACTAAACTACTTGCTACTGGCTTGAACGAAGAAATCAATAATTATTTGACATTTATCTATATATTAATACGTGAAGCAAAAACTTTGTATCCCTTTTAACGAAAATCGCGCGGACGGAGGAGTATGAAATTTTCCACACTTATAGAGAATATAGAGAAGAAGTGCACAATGCTAATATTTTTTTTAAATAATGCATCAAAGATACATTAAATCGATAAAGAAAACATTACACACACTACATACCATGTATTTGACTCACACACGCATGCATACTATTTATTGTCAAACTTTTGTTCTTGGCGTCTGTTGTCAAATTGAGAATAGAATAAATATTGTTTGTCTTTATTAATATTTTTTTATAGTGTAGCCTTGGTGAAATTTGTGATTATAGAAGTATAAAATACAATCATAATAGTGTACAAACTTACAATTCTAATTAATTATAGTCGAATTTCGACTACTGCGGGACCGCTAGTGTTCGTTTAATAGAGATTAGTTACAACATATGAAAGTTTTTACAAACGAATGTAATCTCTCAATTGAATAATATCTACTTGAAATTATTTTTATTGATGCAATTACGCATTATGTAAGAACGGTAAAATGATTGTAAGCGATATAGACGGATAACAATATTATTGTTATTATTGAAAAGATCTATATTTGTTTGTCTGTAAACTCAGAGCTTCCCCCACTGAGAGGGTCTTAAGGTTGAGAACCAGTGGAAGTGGATACACTGCCTGCTCGAGCCATTGCAATCACCGACTTCCCACCTTACATCTGGGTTTTTATTTTCCACCATAACGTAAATAATACCCGCTTATTTTTTGGCACGCAGTAAGCCTTCAGTTTTGAGAGCCATGAAAAGCGTTGTTTCATGGAATGGTCCGGGGGTTCCGGTAGCCAATTAAAAATAGGTGGATAAAAATTTACATGAAATCTCCTGGAGCTTTTTTACTGGTGGTAGGACGTCTTGTGAGTCCGCGCGGGTAGTTACCAACACCCTGTCTATTTCTGCCGTGAAGCAGTAATGCGTTTTGGTTTGAAGGGTGGGGCAGCCGTTGTAACTATACTGAGACATTAGAACTCATATCTCAAGGTAGGTGGCAGAATTTACATTGTAGATATCTATGGGCTCCGGTAACCACTTAACTCCAGGTGGGCTGTAAGACCGTCTCCCCATCTAAGCAATAAATAAAAAAAGCACAAAAATATATATTAAAAAAACAAACATAACCATGAGACTGCACTAGTGCTAAAACAAAAACCACTTTCGATTGTCGAATGAAAATCTTTACGATCGATACATCGTTCGAACAAGTCATTTGAGGAACTTTTACTTTTCATTCGGTTCAAAAAATGTTGAACCCTATTGTAATATTTCGCAATCATTCCGATAGAGGCACCCGTCACGTGCGGACGTGCTCATCGTCCACTCGATCGCCCGGTCTTTGTTCGCCCGGCTTTTGTTAGCCCGGCCATTGTTCGCGCGGCCTGTGTTTGTGGTACATCTGCCGACTAAGTGCTCTTTCTGGAAGTTTTTATTTGTTTTGTTTCCTTTTGTTGTTTCTGTGTTCGTGGTACATCTGCCGACAAAGTGGTTTCCTGCAAGTATTTATTTGTTTTGTTTCTTTTCGTAATTTCTGTTTTGTTGTGCTTTTTCTTTGTCCTGTAGTAATCGCGCTGCATTGCCACCTGTGTTCAATAGAACCGCTCAGGTCCGAGAAGTTGGGGCCTCGCCGCAAGGCGAGTGTTTTCAAGACCCGGGGCCGCCCCACCTGGGTACTCAGCGATCATGGACTCTGTATTCGCGGAATTCCTCCGACTTCGCCACCCACAGCTCGCCTCGGAGTTTTTGGCCTTCAAGGCCAATCACACTGCGAGTCCTCTCGAGGACTCCGCCGCGCTCGCTGCTCCTGCGTCGCCTGTACCTGCGTGCAGAGCTTCTGCATTGAGCACCGCAGCCTCTGTCGTGCCTGCCGCTCCCGTGTCGCCTATACTGGCGAGAAAAGCTGCTGCGTCGTCCGCCGTGACCATCGTTTCAGCTGAGCGATCATCCGCGGCCTCCGTCGCGCCCTCTAAAACACCTACACTTGCTCGTAGGTCGCCTGCACCCGCCTCCTCGTGCTCCGACTCTGACTCGGACATGGAGGTCGACCTCGCCCCCGCCTCATCGACGGATGGATTCACCCTGGTACAGAAGGGTAAGAAGCGTGCCGCGGAGTCTCGAGCTCCCGCGGCCGCTAAAATTAGCAAAGCCGTGAACGCGTCGCGCCCCCGCCCTCAGACTCCCGTTGCGCCCCCAGCCCGTGCCACTCCGTCGCCGCGTCCGGTGGCACAAAATAAAACCCAGACCCCTCCCCCGGTTATCCTTCAGGAGAAGGCAGCTTGGGATCGAGTTTGCCTGGCCCTTAAGGCCAAAAATATAAATTTCACGAATGCCCGTAACCTCGCGAACGGCATTCAAATTAAGGTTCAAACACCCGACGACCATAGGGCCCTCTCTTCTTACCTCCGTAAGGAGCGTATAAGTTTCCATACGTATACGCTCCAGGAGGAGCGCGAACTCCGCGTTGTAATACGCGGAATCCCTAAAGAGTTAGATGTAGAGCTCGTAAAAGCCGACCTGTTAGAACAAGGCCTACCAGTGAATTCTGTGCACCGTATGCACACCGGTCGCGGTAGGGAGCCATATAATATGGTTCTAGTCGCTCTCCAGCCTACCCCCGAGGGTAAGAAAATCTTTAACACACAGACCGTCTGTAGGCTCTCTGGTATCGCTGTCGAAGCCCCCCATAAAAAAGGCACTCCTAGCCAGTGCCATAACTGTCAATTGTACGGGCACTCTTCCCGTAACTGTCACGCGCGCCCCCGATGTGTTAAGTGTTTGGGCGATCACGCCACGGCCCTCTGCGCTCGCGACCAAAAAACCGCGACGGAACCGCCTAGCTGCGTCCTGTGTCGAACACAGGGTCACCCCGCGAATTACCGTGGTTGCCCCCGAGCCCCTAAAATAAATCGCCGCGTCGCCCGCCAAAACCGCCTCCGAGCTTCCGGCCCAGACATCAAAGCCTCGGCACCCTCTGCGTCGCAGGCTAAGCCAGCGTTCGTTCCGGCGGCGGTGCCCAGTGTCTCGGCCTGGGCAAAACCGCTGCCGTACACGAACACGGCTACAACTCCCTCCTCCGCGATTCGTCCCGCCCCCGCGACTCGTCCCTCTCCCGCGACTTGCCCTCCGACCGCGTCCGACAATCTCGCTTTAGCGATCGACTTCTTTCAGTCGATCAACTTTGAGCGCGTTAACGCTTTGGGCGACGCCATTCGCGCTGCCTCCACTGCACAACACTTTATCGCCGTTGTGCAGGAATACGCCGACGTATACGCGTCATTAAATACGTACGTCCTCCCCTCACTCCGCCGGTAATCAATGGCGTATATAAGTAGAATAAAGCCCCTATCCGTAACGATAGGATTTTTTAACGCTTACGGTCTCGCAAATCAACGTGATCAGGTTTCTGACTTTTTGCGTGACCACCAAATTGATATCTTTTTAGTGCAGGAGACCCTACTTAAGCCCGCGCGCCGTGACCCTAAAATCGCGAACTATAACATGGTCAGGAACGACAGGCTCTCTGCCCGTGGTGGTGGTACCGTCATTTACTATAGAAGAGCCCTGCATTGCGTCCCGCTCGATCCTCCCGCGCTCGCTAATATCGAAGCATCAGTGTGCCGAATCTCACTGACGGGACACGCGCCGATCGTTATCGCGTCCGTTTATCTTCCACCGGATAAGATCGTTCTAAGCAGTGATATCGAGGCGCTGCTCGGTATGGGGAGCTCTGTCATTCTGGCGGGCGACCTAAATTGTAAACACATCAGGTGGAACTCACACACCACAACCCCGAATGGCAGGCGGCTTGACGCGTTAGTCGATGATCTCGCCTTCGATATCGTCGCTCCGCTAACCCCGACTCACTACCCGCTAAATATCGCGCATCGCCCGGATATACTCGACATAGCGTTATTAAAAAACGTAACTCTGCGCTTACACTCGATCGAAGTAGTTTCAGAGTTAGATTCAGACCACCGTCCCGTCGTTATGAAGCTCGGTCGCGCTCCCGATTCCGTTCCCGTCACGAGGACTGTGGTGGATTGGCACACGCTGGGCATCAGCCTGGCTGAATCTGATCCACCATCGCTTCCGTTTAGTCCGGACTCTATCCCGTCTCCTCAGGATACCGCTGAAGCCATAGACATCGTAACGTCACACATCACCTCGACATTAGATAGGTCATCGAAGCAAGTTGTAGCGGAGGACTTCCTTCACCGCTTCAAATTGCCCGACGATATTAGGGAACTCCTTAGAGCTAAGAACGCCTCGATCCGTGCGTACGATAGGTATCCTACCGCGGAAAATCGTATTCGAATGCGTGCCCTACAACGCGACGTAAAGTCTCGCATCACCGAAGTCCGAGATGCCAGATGGTCTGATTTCTTAGAAGGACTCGCGCCCTCTCAAAGGTCTTACTACCGCTTAGCTCGTACTCTCAAATCGGATACGGTAGTAACTATGCCCCCCCTCGTAGGCCCTTCAGGCCGACTCGCGGCGTTCGATGATGACGAAAAAGCAGAGCTGCTGGCCGATACATTGCAAACCCAGTGCACGCCCAGCACTCAATCCGTGGACCCTGTTCATGTAGAATTAGTAGACAGTGAGGTAGAACGCAGAGCCTCCTTGCCACCCTCTGATGCGTTACCACCCGTCACCCCGATGGAAGTTAAAGACTTGATCAAAGACCTACGTCCTCGCAAGGCTCCCGGTTCCGACGGTATATCCAACCGCGTTATTAAACTTCTACCCGTCCAACTCATCGTGATGTTGGCATCTATTTTCAATGCCGCTATGGCGAACTGTATCTTTCCCGCGGTGTGGAAAGAAGCGGACGTTATCGGCATACATAAACCCGGTAAACCAAAAAATCATCCGACGAGCTACCGCCCGATTAGCCTCCTCATGTCTCTAGGCAAACTGTATGAGCGTCTGCTCTACAAACGCCTCAGAGACTTCGTCTCATCCAAGGGCATTCTTATCGATGAACAATTCGGATTCCGTACAAATCACTCATGCGTTCAACAGGTGCACCGCCTCACGGAGCACATTCTTGTGGGGCTTAATCGACCAAAACCGTTATACACGGGAGCTCTCTTCTTCGACGTCGCAAAAGCGTTCGACAAAGTCTGGCACAATGGTTTGATTTTCAAACTATTCAACATGGGCGTGCCGGATAGTCTCGTGCTCATCATACGGGACTTCTTGTCGAACCGCTCTTTTCGATATCGAGTCGAGGGAACCCGCTCCTCCCCACGACCTCTCACAGCTGGAGTCCCGCAAGGCTCTGTCCTCTCACCCCTCCTATTTAGCTTATTCGTCAACGATATTCCCCGGTCGCCGCCGACCCATTTAGCTTTATTCGCCGACGACACGACTGTTTACTATTCTAGTAGAAATAAGTCCCTAATCGCGAAGAAGCTTCAGAGCGCAGCCCTAGCCCTAGGACAGTGGTTCCGAAAATGGCGCATAGACATCAACCCAGCGAAAAGTACTGCGGTGCTATTTCAGAGGGGAAGCTCCACACGGATTTCCTCCCGGATTAGGAGGAGGAATCTCACACCCCCGATTACTCTCTTTAGACAACCCATACCCTGGGCCAGGAAGGTCAAGTACCTGGGCGTTACCCTGGATGCGTCGATGACATTCCGCCCGCATATAAAATCAGTCCGTGACCGTGCCGCGTTTATTCTCGGTAGACTCTACCCCATGATCTGTAAGCGGAGTAAAATGTCCCTTCGGAACAAGGTGACACTTTACAAAACTTGCATAAGGCCCGTCATGACTTACGCGAGTGTGGTGTTCGCTCACGCGGCCCGCACACACATAGACACCCTCCAATCCCTACAATCCCGCTTTTGCAGGTTAGCTGTCGGGGCTCCGTGGTT
The DNA here is from genome assembly GCF_030269925.1 of Bombyx mori. NCBI lineage: Eukaryota > Metazoa > Arthropoda > Insecta > Lepidoptera > Bombycidae > Bombyx > Bombyx mori. The sequence goes on along the minus strand of NC_085108.1, from coordinate 690,732 downwards.
CGTGAGGAACGTTGACCTACACGACGACCTGGGCCTCGAATCAATTCGGAAATACATGAAGTCAGCGTCGGAACGATACTTCGATAAGGCTATGCGTCATGATAATCGCCTTATCGTTGCCGCCGCTGACTACTCCCCGAATCCTGATCATGCAGGAGCCAGTCACCGTCGACGCCCTAGACACGTCCTTACGGATCCATCAGATCCAATAACCTTTGCATTAGATGCCTTCAGCTCTAATACTAGGGGCAGGCTTAGGGACCCCGGTAACCGTACTCGTCGAACTCGACAAAGAGGTCGACGTGCAACCTAACCCATGCATCAGCCCGCTGAGTTTCTCGCCGGATCTTCTCAGCGGGTCGCGATTCCGATCCGGTAGTAGATTCATTCGCGAAACAATTGCTCTTGAGTTGTTAGGTCTCCTTCGGAGGCGCTCGGGCAGTTGTTAGCAAATCCCACCTCTCTTGGCTGAGCCTTTGCTCGCCCACCTGTCCTGGTGAAACTGGAAAGGCCTTCGGGCCACCAGTAAACTTTCAATCATAAAAAAAAAAAAAAAAAAAAAAAAATATTTCGCAACTTGTTTCTCCGAAGAGAAGTAGGTAGAACTGGCAAGTAAAAATTTGCACCAAAAAGTATTATTTTTTAAGAAAAAGATTTTACTATACTCTTAGCTGACAAGTAAAAAATTCGCGCCAAAAAAAAAAGAAAAAAGAGGTTTTTATTTTAGAGGTTTTATTGTAAAACTGTGGGCAGGTACACGCCACGTGTTTTAGAGCAAAGTACGCTGAGTAGGTACAATGCAATCTGTCGTCATGACATGAAATTTGTGAATTAATAATGATCTTATCTCGTATGACAAACAAAGAATTTTCTCTCATTATTTTCAAAACTCCATTATAAAAAAAAAAAAACATTTATTTCGAATTTATTTCAATTCAAAAACCCGAACCTCAGGGTTACCATTAACGCGATTTACCTCATTAGAATTATTTTGCAATTCAAGCGGGAAATATCATGTAGACTAAAAATAAAAATGCACAAACATTGTTTAGTCTTTATTTGAGTCACGTTAAATTTCCTTTTTTTTTTTTTTTTTTTCTGCTGTACCACAGGATAAACGCGAAAGTTGTAAGAATGTATGGATGTATATTTGTTAATCTTTCACGCAAAAACTGCTGGATAGATTTTGATGAAACTTTACAATAATATAGCTTACACATCAGAATTGTTATTCAATATGTTTGTATGTTTATAGGCTATAATTTACAAAGATATGTGGGAACTACCCAATATATAATGATAAGTGTCAATTAGGAAGGAAAAAGTCCGCCATCTCTAAAACGCAAAAGCCGTTGGAGTTACACGTATACCTATAAGGTAAAATGGAAATATTTATCATAAAGAGTCCTACAAAAAGGCCCACGACAGAATATATCTCTTTTATTTATAAGCCATTAACGCCAAAATAGAGAACAATGCATATAAGAAGAGGAAAGATTAGGTTTTTTGTTTGTTACTATCAGGACCAGACAGATATGTTTAATAAAAAAATCAATAAGATGAATAATAAATTACAGTTCCCGAAGCGAAGCGAGAATGGGTCGCTAGTTTACAATATACATATTTGTTCAGTTTAGTTTTCATTCGATGCTCAGGTATTATTTGTTTATTTATTTATTGTATTTATTACACTTCATGTAAAATTTACATTGACGGACTTTAATGCCTAGAGCATTATCTACCAGCCAAGCGAAGGTAGTGCAGAGTAAAATATAGTGGTAGGTGCAATGAAATTTATATAAAATTACCAATACACACAAAAAAAAAAAATATACACACATATACACAATCACATATACATATACACATCCATACATAAATACAAACATATAATAGTTTATACAGTATTAAAAGGAATATATTAATATATTCACTATATTACGTTATATCTATATGAAAATTTTGTTCCTGAACGTTTAATTTTTTTTATTAAATCAATAAATATTTTTTGATAGATGTGTCTCTGCTACACCAGAACAGGGAAAAGCGCGATGAATCCTAATTGAGTTCATTCATAAGACACTACGAGCGTCGAATGAGAACCGGTACAAAAGAAAGTGGGCGCTCCATACGTATCTTATAAAATGCTAACACGCTCGCGACCCGGGCTCAGTGCAACCTTGAACCGCGGCCAGTGAATTTCTCCAAAAAAAAAAAACAAAAAAAAAAAAACGAACTGACATTTCGAACACTAAAAGCGTTCGCGCCATTTTCAAAAGTGAACTCTCTTGTCTTGTCAGTGACGTGACATTCGGAAATTTTGAAGTTTTGCGATTTAAAACATGAAGTTTATAACTTTTTTCATTTTGATTTTCTGTTTGAACGAACGTGTCTCGAGCGCGGGTCTCGTGGAGAGGTCTTACGAGTATATGATGAGCGTCGGGAAGAGCATAGCGCCAAGTCTGATGACCTTCATGGATTGCGTGGGGGAGGACGAATTCTGGGGATGCGCTAGGGAGCGACTCAACACACTCCTTGACGGGTGGAACGCGCAGGTCCAAGAGCAGAGAAGGAAATGGAAAGGTTTGTGTATGAATTTTCCAAATTTTTTTTTAATTCTTCCTGTAGCCCTTGGTATTTGGACAGATTGTTACTACAAACGAAAGACTTAAGATGAATCCTAATAATTCCTACGAGCGTGTTCATAACGTTTTAACCGATCAATAATTAAAAGGTGAAGTCGTCGTGGCCTAAAAGATAAGACGTCAGGTGCATTCGTGTTGAAGCGATGCACCCGTGTTCAAATCCCGCAGGCGGGTACCAATTTTTCTAATGAAATACGTACTCAACAAATGTTCACGATTGACTTCCACGGTGAAGGAATAACATCGTGTAATAAAAATCAAACCCGCACAATTATAATTTTCGTAATAACTAGTGGTAGGACCTCTTGTGAGTCCGCACCGATAGGTACCACCGCCCTGCCTATTTTTGCCGTGAAGCAGTAATGCGTTTCGGTTTGAAGATTGGGGAAGCCGTTGTAACTATACTTGAGACCTTGGAACTTATATCTCAAGGCGGGTGGCGCATTTACGTTGTAGATGTCTATGGGCTCCAGTAACCACTTAACACCAGGTGAGCTGTGAGCTCGTCCAACCATCTAAGAAATAAAATAAAAACGTAAGACTAAGATGAATTCTAATAATTCCTACGAGCGTTTTCGTAAACTTTTAACCGACTTCAATAATTAAAAGGTGGTTCGCATTTCGACTATATCTCGTGTTTCACCCCAAAACTTTTCTCTAGCTACTGCTTCTCTTTCCTTCCTAGTCGTACACTCTTGACAGAGTGGTCGTGGTCATGCATCAGTCGAATTCTGTGACAACGATGCGCAAACCGAAACGCATTACTGCTTCACGGCAGAAATAGGCAGGGCGGTGGTACCTACCCGCGCGGACTCACAAGAGCTCCTACCACCAGTAAAACATTATAAAGCATAACTAAACGTTAACAAACAAATACCACATTTAAAATGGAAATTAAGTATAAGGAAAAACAGGCTTTTTTATGTTCATTTTATAGTAACTATAGTTAATACAAGTCGTATCCTTGTGCACTGTGTTTTTGTAAAATTATCACATGCAAATAATATGTAAAAAATCTCTTCAAACTTCGACCTCACGTTCCAAGGTGACCGCATCGCTGTGATGTCTGTGATCCGGTAACCAGCTAACAATGACGTCTGCCTGTCGATCTGTTGCCAATAAATCATCTCAACGTATAATAAAAAAACTATTTGGTTAAAGCGTCATTATTGCTGTACGGAGGGTTACCATTTATAGTTTGGAACCCTCAGACACAGCCCACTGAGTTTCTCGCCGGATCTTCTCAGTGGGCCGCGTTTCCGATCCGGTGGTAGATTCTGCGAAGCACTGCTCTTGCTAGGGTTCGTGTTAGCAACGTCGTCAGGTTCGAGCCCCGTGAGTTCACCTACTAGTTAAGGTTACGTTGAAATAGCCTCTCAAGGCTCTCAGGAAAAAAAAATTTGCAAACAATATCATAACAAAAAAAAACTTCAACTAGTTGAATGGGCCAAACTTAATTGAAGTTAAATTAAAAACATCGAACTGTTGATGCTATTTTTTTTATTGCTTAGATGGGTGGACGAGCTCACAGCGCATCTGGTGTTAAGTGGTTACTGGAGCCCATAGACATCTGCAACGTAAATGCGCCACCCACCTTGAAATATAAGTTCTAAGATCTCAGTATAGTTACAAGGGCTGCCCCACCCTTCAAACCGAAACGCATTACTGCTTCACGGCAGAAATAGGCAGGGTGGTGGCTAAGCTGATGCTAGACTGTTGAGGCAGTCCATCAGAGCACTCCTGGAACAGGCTCAGAGCTTACAGACACCCTAAGCTCCTGATAAAAAGCTGAGTGATCCATGAACAGTTCGCGAAAATTGACTAAATCGGACCTAAATCGCTTGATGATAAGGCTCTCGCACAGAGAAAGCTATCTGACTTCCGCATATCCGCGTTCTCGCATAATTACGGTCCAGATTTACAAGCACTACACGATTTCGTTAACACAAGCGCTTGATTCAAAGGCATTCATTAAATGTAAACATATAAAATGTACGATTTGAAATGTATGTCTTAAATTAGAAATGAAACCCGCAAAATTATAATTTGCCTAATTACTGGTGGTAGAACTTCTTGTGAGTCCACCCATCTAAGCAATAAAAATAAAAATATAAAAAAGGCAGTACAAAATGCTTTCACACAGTTTGTAGAATCTAGATCACCAGAGTTCTATCGCAAAGGCATAAATGACCTTCCCATTAGATGGCAGCAATGTATAGATAATAATGGTAGATATTTTGATTAAATATATATATTAAATGAAAAAAAAAACGAATTTCAAATTTTCAGTGCAAATCGGCAATTTCATACTTTAACCCCTAGTATAGCGTAGCGAAATGATGCTTAAACCAAATAGTTTTTCACCACGGTCTTTCAGACGGTAACCACTCACCATCAGGTGGGCCGTATGCTCGTCTGCCTACAAGGGCAATAAATAAATAAAACCTAGTCAATCTTTCGTTTTACGAGATCATTTTGAGTTGAGATAAAACACTGTACCTGTGTGTGCCGTAACGAGGCTAGAAATGCAGGTGTCATCCATTCTAAGTGCCAATTTACCGCCAGCTCACGCCGCAACTATTACTATAAGATATAAAGGCATCTACAGACAGATCGCGATTAAATTTTACGCTACTTCTCAGTCGATGAGGTATTTGATGACCCTTCCCTATTGATAGTGGTGTTTTAGGTACCTCAAGCATAGAATAGCGTCTCCTGGCTTGTGACACGAGGTCAATCTTTCGATTAAAGACAGAGCTTACTAACTTGAACTTTTAATTATTCAAAATTTACTGTCCGTTAATATATTGGCATTCTTAATGGCACGTGGGAACAGTTAAAACAGTGCGTGACCGATCACCGTCCTCGCCGAACCCGTTGCTTGCGACGAAGGGCTCAACGGGTAAATCAACCCATAGACACAGCCCACTGAGTTTCTCGCCGGATCTTCTCAGTGAGTCGCGTTTACGATCCGATGGTGAATTCTGCAAAGCACTGCTCTTGCTAGGGCCAGTGTTAGCAACACTCCCGGTTTGAGCCCCGAAAGCTCACCTACGCGCTAGGGTGAGGCTGAAATAGCATCTCAAGGCTATCAGCATAGGTAGAGAAAAAAGTTAGCGGTGACAACTGATTATGCAACTCCGGAGCCCTTGAATGCCTCCGTCCGAAATGATGATGCGGCGGTAGTCATCACAGAACACAAGATATTTGACAGATGCCTGAATCTCGCTTACGACATTTTCAAGATAAGCTTGCATATATACAAGTTCCGAACAACAAAATTCGGACCGTCGCTCTACCGAGCAATATTACGCGCTCGGAGGAAGATCTTTCCTTTGTCGTATACCCACAATGGTAATTCTGACCATGATGGCATAGTAATATACTGGCCTACGCTTAGTAATGCAGCAAAATGATACTAAACACGGCCAGTAACAAACTGAGAAGACGAAATCCGACGGCTTTGTGCCTTTTTTTTATTGCTTAGATGGATGGACGAGCTCACAGCCCACCTGGTGTTTAAGTGGTTACTGGAGCCCATAGACATCTACAACGTAAATGCGCCATCCACCTCGAGATATAAGTTCTAAGGTCTCAGTATAGTTATAACGGCTACCCCTCCTTTCGAACCGAAACGCATTACTGCTTCACGGCGGAAATAGGCGGGGTGGTGGTACCTACCCGTGCGGACTCACAAGAGGTCCTACCACCAGTGATTACGCAAATTATAATTTTGTGGGTTTGATTTGCTACATACGAATGCACCGGACGTCTTATCCTTTAGGCCACAAAGACTTCGCAAATTACATTACGACTCATAATGCAATAAGTACTGATAAATGTTCACGAAATTTGTTTATAATCATTCCTCGTGCTATTAATGCCATTATACTAAAGAGCAGACAATTTTTAGTACTAAAATACAATCGTGGCCTAAAGGATAAGACGTCCGGCGCATTTGTGTTGAGCGATTCACCGGTGTTCGAATCTCAGGCGGGTACCAATTTTTCCAATGACATACGCACTCAACAAATGTTCACGATTGACTTCCACGGTAATGGAATAACATCATGTAATAAAAATCAAACCTGCAAAATTATAATTTGCGTTATTACTAGGGGTAGGACCCCTTGTGAGTACGCGCGGGTAGTTACCTAGCCTATTTCTGCCGTGAAGCAGTAATGCGTTTCGACTTGAAGGGTAGGGCAGCCGTTGTAACTATACTGAGACCTTAGAACTTATATCTCAAGGTGGGTGGCGCATTTATGTTGTAGATGTCTATGGGTTCAGTAACCACTTAATACCAGGTGGGCTATGAGCTCGTCTAACAAACTAAGCAATAAAAAAAGCGAAACAGTGAACGGATCACTTGAAGCGAAGCGAAGCGAAGTGAATTACGAATTGTAAAGTGTTCTGTGAATTGTATAGAGTTTTAGTTTGTACTTAGGTGGAAGTTTTATTTATTTATACCGATCCCCAGCGCGTAACAGCGGCGGTAGGCAGCGGCTTGGCTCTGCCCCTGGCATTGCTGAGGTCCATGGGCGACGATATCCACTCACCATCAGGTGGGCCGTATGCTCGTCTGCCTACAAGGGGGAAAAAAAATATTAAAAAAAAACCACTATGCTATACAGAACCGCACGACAATCGCAGTCGCGCGATGTCGGTACAAGCACTAATCCTTAACATACAACTAAGTTGTTTTTGCTCGCACAGTTGCACTAAGCACTTACAAGCTTACCCCGGATTCGTACCGTCGTCCTGGTTATTTATACCACTAATACAACACGAGTTCCGGTTTGGAACATAATTTCTAAAATTTGTTTATTAAAAAAAAAATACAGTCGACGCGCACGCACATTTCACGTTCAAATCCGGACTCCGCATATTGGAAGAACAATATCGACATGCCAAAGGCTATTATATATAGCGAAGCTTTTGCAACTTCACAGGAGAGCCATTCAAAGTTTAAAATTTGAACAAAATAACACGACAAAAACAACTTCTTCAGCAATTTGAATGGAGTAAACATAGTTGAGGTTCAATTAAAAACATCGGATTGTTGATGCTCATCTATACTAATATTATAAAGAGGAAAGATTTGTTTGTTTGTTTGTTTCGAATAGGCTCCGAAACTACTGGACCGATTTGAAAAATTCTTTTTCCATTAGAAGCCGACATTGTCCCTGATGAACATAGGCTACTTTTTTTATTTTTTTTTATTTTTTTTTTTGGTTTCATGTGTGTTTTAATGTTTCCGAAGCGAAGCGAGGGCGGGTCGCTAGTACCAAATAAAACGGACATTTAATTACAAAAATAAATGTCGCGTAATAAGAAATATAATGAAATGAACATACTAGTAGTAATATAATAACCCGCAAAATTATAATTTGCGTAATTACTAGTGGTAGAACCTCTTGTGAGTCCGCGCGGGTAGGTACCACCGCCCTGCCTATTTCTGCCGTGAAGCAGTAATGGATTTCGGTTTGAAGGGCGGGGCAGCCGTTGTAAATATACTGAGACATTAAAACTTATATCTCAAAGTATAATAATAGTCAGAAAACGGTCTTTAAGCTAGGCACGACCTTCAGGAATGAAGATACCGACTCGGAAGAAGATGACACTAAAAAAACTTAATTAGTACCATGTTGTGCAGTTGTGGTCTTAGGGTACCTCGCTGGTGTTATAAAATATAGGGCCCTGCGTGCTTAGTGCGAGTTTTTTAACGTAAAAGTTAACTCAAATTTGTAAAGAGTTGGAACTTTACCTACGTTTGCTGCCAGGGGCGCTGTTCCAACTCCATACAAATTTGAGTTAACTTTTACGCTATCGAGAAAGTTAAAAAACTCGCATTAAACACACCGGTATCTCCACTTCACGCTGTGATTAGTCCTTAACATCTAATAACTGACATACTGATATAAAGCTATTAACAATGAGAAGTAAGCGCCTTCGATTCATCCGATGTGATCAGAATAAAAACGAATAGAAACGGATAAATTGCGTTCATTTTCAATCTTAGTCTCCAAGAGCCATTTCGACGAATTAAAATGTAATCCTGAAGACGAAACCGCAATCCTAACGAACCGCCAGCCCTAAAGACACTGTTAGTTCTTTCTGTGTAGAAAGAAACGTAATTTTCAATATATATCTTCTATAAAATGTAATGGTAGTTAGCTTAAAAATGTCGGATAAAATGAATTGAAAAAGTAAATATGTAAATGCAAGTTAATATAATTAATTTTAATTAAAATGTTTCTAAATATTTTATTTTATATTTAAAAACGAAAGTACTTGTTACAGCTATGTAAAAAAAATAATGAATTAATCATATGAAAGTTTTATTAAACACGAAAATAAATATTATTCAAATCAGAGGCTCAAAATCTACTGGCGGCCATATTTTTTTTTTGTAAATTTCAATTCAAAAATTTCTCCGTACATTAAAAGTCGGTCATTTAAGTCCGGGAACTTCTAAAGGCACAGCATAACGCAGTGAAAGTTCCACGTAGCCTTCCTACTTTTGTTTTAACTTATGGACACGCCATTAACAACGATAAAAGTTCACGAATGCAGACTCTAACCGCGCTGTCTGGTAATACTTTTTTGTTCGCTCACATAACTAGGCTTTTCGGCCGTATAATATCGCTTTTTCGCATTAAAAGTGTACTTTTTCCAAAAAAATTCGAAATTGAGTTAATATGCGGAATCATTTGGTATCACCAGTATTTTTCTCATAAATACTGTCAAAAGAGCGTAAAAAAAGTTTTATTTTATTTTTTTAATCTACCTATTTTTTGACTACTATTAACAAAATTAATACATAATTTTATCTTACTTTAAAAAAACAGATAACATATATGGTAAAAAATAAAAAATAAATGTTGCCAAGATGATTCATATTAAAAATATCACATGTCAAACCTTTAAAACACTCTCCTGTAAAATTAGTAAGTTTTGAGATTATACAGTTTTAATGCGAGAAGACAATATGTTGACTTAGAATGGATTTTTTTTAACTCTCTTTTACTAGTGGAGGGTAGAAGCAAGGAGGACCAGGTGAGTGTATTGAAAGCTGTGCCCTGAAGGGAAACCTCTGATGGGTTCGAGTCGCGTAGTGGTCTGCTGGTCAGATTTTTACTTCTTTTCTTATGTTTAAGGGATTTTATAACCTGGTAACTAAGACCTTTAAGTCATGTCTTATTTTAATTTATATACTTAATTTTATGAAAAATGATAATATGGAGTGAAATGAAATGAAATGATGATGATTAATTTGAGACATTAATCAACTGGGATGAAATGAAATGAAATGAGATGAGATGCTATGGGATGAAATATAATCTCAGTTAAATGGTGGTCATTTACTGAGATTTTTTCAGTGGACTTTTTGGAGGATCCCGAGGAGTTACGTCCAGCGGCTTTGTTTCATTTTCCCACATTTGTGCACTTTCACGGATATTAAACAGTTAATAAACCATCGTTAATACACATTTAAACCTGAAGAAACACTAAATAGACAAAATAAAACAAATCACACAACTTCACTCCTCGCGTTTCCGCTAAAAAAGTCGGTTTTTACTTCTTTTGTACTACTGAAGATCACATATGTCCGAATTCCGGTCACAGCTGACATACGTCAAGGCAGCAGTACCTACACCGCGATGCCATTTACGAATAAAAAAAGTTACAATGCTCTAAGAGATTATAATTAAATTAAAACTAGAGGTCCCGCAGTAGTCAAATTTCAACTATAATTAATTGGAATTGTAAGTTTGTACACTATTATGATTTTATTTTCAACGCCAAGACTACACTATAGAAAAATATTAATAAAGACAAACAATATTTAATCTATTCTCAATTTGACAACAGACGTCAAGAACAAAAGTTTGAGAATAAATAGTATGCATGCGTGTGTGTGTCAAATACATGGTAGTGTGTGTAATGTTTTCTTTATTGATATAATGTATCTTTTATGCATTCTTTTTAAAAAATATTAGCATTGTGCACTTCTTTTCTATATTCTCTATAAGTGTTGAAAATTTCATACTCCTCCGTCCGCGCAATTTTCGTAAAAAGGGATACAAAGTTTTTGCTTCACGTATTAATATATAGATGTAGGTACTTTGACCAAATTTTTCTGTGAAACAATTTTCTTTTTAAAACTACAAAATACAGTCAAAGAAATCGAAAACTTCCAACAGAAATTACTTTTTCTTGTCGCATCTAAATCTACATTTATGTAAATGAGTACCTGTATATTATCTGTGGTTATGTCATTGTAATAATGAACCCTGAACTTTTTGGCGGGAAAACACAGAAGAGTTTCTAGACACTCTAACGTGTAATAATGGTGGCTTATTTATCGCTTAGTATCTGGAGGTAACGATAGAAAATGGCTGGGCGTGGCTCTTCAAAAATGTCCACCGAAGTTCCCATAAACATAAAATATATACCTAGTCAGGTCATAAATTCTGTCACATGTTTAATGTAAAATAATTGAAACAAGTTTATTCATTATGTAACCATTCATATACGAATGAAAAAATGAACTTAACAAAACATGGATTCTTATGACACTAAAGTTTATTCAAAATGACCTCCGTGATTTTGAATACAGGCCTTCAATCTGTGCGGCCAATCGTCTATCGCAGCACGAACGAGGTCCATGTCAATATCGGCGGCTGCCTTAATCAAGGATGTCTTGAGTGACTCCAAATTGGGATGAGGCTTTGAGCACGCCTTTTCCTCCAAGTGTTGCCATATCTTGTAATCTAACGGATTCAAATCTGGACTGGAGGAGGGACAGTCTTCGTGCCGGATGAAGTCGATTTCACGCGCCGCCAGCCAGTCTTGTGTGCTCTTCGCTCTATGAGCTGGCGCCGAATCTTGTTGGAATACCCAGTGCCTGTTATTGAACATGGTATGAGAAACAGGTTCCACAAGGTTCGTCAGGACTGTATTTTGATACACAACTGCATTCGTTTTTACACCTTTCTCACAAAAATGTACCTCTGTTAAGCCCCAATAAGAAACTCCCAACCATACCATGAGCGATGATGGAAAATGACCTCGTTGGACACGCGGAATACGGTTGCTCGCTTCTTCACTATTGTGTGCGTACACCATATCATTTTGTTTGTTGTAGCTCTCTTCAACGGTAAAATTTTTTTCATCCGAAAAAAGAATTTCCCGATATTTTTTTCCCGCGTACCGCTTCAAAAAAGCGCGGCATCTCTTCAGTCTCAGGTCCATTAGACGAGCATTCAAACGATGTCCTGTTTTTCTTCGATATGCCCGAAGCCCTAAGTTTTCATTTAACACCCTTTTCACCGTGGTTCTGCTTAACCCCATCTGAAGGGCCAACAGTTTCTGCTTACGTTTGGGATTTCTTTGAATTCGCGCCTTCACAGCTTTTATCACTGCTGGAGTCCTAACAGACCGAGGGCAACCACTTCTTGACCTGTCATCTACACTAGAGTCTTCATTGTATCGTTTGATGGTACGATAAACGAATCTTTTGGTTATATTCAAATTTTTCAGTATGTTCAAAATTTGAATTGGCGCGTAACCGCAACGATGCAACGCAATAACTGCAACACGATTTTCTTTAAGCGTCCACTCCATATTTAAAAAAAGTATAAAATTCTAAAAGTATACATTTTTATTTTCATGAACAATTCGAAATTCGAATTCAATAATTTTTTTTGTGGCCAGCATTCTAAAAGAAAAGTTTTTACTGTGTGACAATACTTATGACCTGACTAGTTATATATCGATATTATCCGAAACCGCTGCGTTCATCGACAGTGCGTTTCCAAAGATCCTTTCTGCCACGTACCATCCGGCTTTGGAATGAGCTCCCCTCCACGGTGTTTCCCGAGCGCTATGACATGTCCTTCTTCAAACGAGGCTTGTGGAGAGTATTATTTTTTTTATTTTTTATTGCTTAGATGTGTGGACGAGCTCACAGCCCACCTGGTGTTAAGTGGTTACTGGAGCCCACAGACATCTACAACGTAAATGCGCCACACACCTTGAGATATAGTTCTAAGGTCTCAGTATAGTCACAACGGCTGCCCCACCCTTCAAACCGAAACGCATTACTGCTTCACGGCAGAAATAGGCGGGGCGGTGGTACCTACCCGTGCGGACTCACAAGAGGTCCTACCACCAGTAATTACGCAAATTATAATTTTGCGGGTTTGATTTTTATTGCACGATGTTATTCCTTCACCGTGGAAGTCAATCGTGAACATTTGTTGAGTACGTATTTCATAAGAAAAATTGGTACCCGCCAGCGAGATTCGAACACCAGTGCATCGCTCGATACGAATGCACCGGGCGTCTTATCCTTTAGGCCACGACAACTTCAAAATTTATTAAGCGGTAGGCAGCGGCTTGGCTCTGCCCCTGGCATTGCTGAAGTCCATGGGCGACGGTAACCACTCACCGTCAGGTGGGCCGTATGCTCGTCTGCCTACAAGGGCAATAAAAATAAAGGTCCGGCGAGAAACTCAATGGGCCGTGACCGGTGCTTGAGGGTCCTAAAAGCTCTAAGAGTGGATCCGGAGTATCCAACGAGGAATTTTTCGGGCGACGGCGGCATTGCTTTTCCCTCGTGAACCACTTCAATTATCTCATTCAACGTGTGCCTATTCCTATATCATGAGCTCAAAAGTCAACCTTGTAATAGCCGATACATTACCACGTTTTTTTTTTTAATTTTTTTATAGTTTAGGGCTTAGATCGATGGACGAGCTCAAAGTCCACCTGGTGTTAAGTGGTTACTGGAGCCCATAGACATCTACGACGTAAATGCGCCACCCACCTTGAGATATAAGCTGTAAGGTCTCAGTATAGCTACAACGGCTGTACCACCCTTCAAACCGAAACGCATTACTGCTTCACGGCAGAAATAGGCGGGGTGGTGATACCTACCCGTGTGGACTCACAATTTTTTTTTTTTTATTGCTTAGCTGTGTGTACGAGCTCACAGCCCACCTGATGTTAAATGGTTACTGGAGCCCATAGACATCTACAACGTAAATGCGCCACACACCTTGAGATATAGTTCTAAGGTCTCAGTATAGTCACAACGGCTGCCCCACCCTTCAAACCGAAACGCATTACTGCTTCACGGCAGAAATAGGCGGAGCGGTGGTACCTACCCGTGCGGACTCACAAGACGTCCTACCGCCAATAATTACGAAAATTATAATTTTGCGGGTTTCATTTTTATTACACGATGTTATTTCTTCACCGTGGAAGTCAATCGTGAACATTTCTTAAGTACGTAGGTATTTCATTGTTATAGTATTCATCCAACTTCCCCTATAGCCTTTCATCCCCTAACTCACCCTGTGAAGGTGCAATTTTTCTAATGAAATACGTCCTTAGCAATTGTTCACGATTGACTTCCACGGTGAAGGAATAATATCATCGTGTAATAAAAATCAAACCCGCAACATTATAATTTGCGTAATTACTGGTGGTAGGACATCTTGAGTCCCCACGGGTAGGTACCACCACCCTGCCTGTTTCTGCCGCGAAGCAGTAATGCGTTTCGGTTTGAAGGGCGGGGCAGCCGTTGTACTGTACTGAGACCTTAGAACTTATAACTCAAGGTGGGTGGCGGCATTTACGTTGTAGATGTCTATGGACTCCAGTAACCCCTTAACACCAAGTGGGCTGTGAGCTCGTCCAGCCATCTAAGCAATAAATAAAAAAAAACCTCTAAAGAGTAGTAATAATGGTGATTGATCACTGTTGGTCACAGAAGCAAAAGTCAGGGGCACAGCCAAGCAACTGACTACCGATTTTCTATTCTAGCTAGGCTATTTCAGCGTAACCTTAACTAGTAGGTGAGCTCACGGGGCTCAAACCGGGAGTGATGCTAACACTGACCCTAGCAAGAGCAGTGCTTCGCAGAATCTACTATCGGATCGGAAACGCGACCCACTGAGAAGATCCGGCGAGAAACTCAGTGAGCGACTACCGCTAAGGACTCATAAAACTACGTCTGAGTTAAACATCAACGCCTATAGTTCAAATGGAGCACTTTTTTATTTTTTTTTATTGCCTAGGTGTGTGGACGAGCTCACAGCCCACCTGGTGTTATCTGGAACCCATAGACATCTACAATGTAAATGCGCCACACACCTTGACATATAAGTTCTAAGGTCTCAGTATAGTTACAACGGCTGCCCCACCGGCTTCAAACCGAAACGCATTACTGCTTCACGGCAGAAATAGGCGGGGCGGTGGTACCTACCCGTGCGGAATCACAAGAGGTCCTACCACCAGTAAAATTTTAACGAAGCTAGATCCCTAGCGACAGTTTAAATACTCGATGACAATAAAACAAACGAACGAAAGCTAATGACAGTGTTAATGACGTACACAAACAATTTTCTCCATAGTTTCACGGTTTTATCACTTTCACAATACATTATGTTGCGATCGTGTGAAACTAAATTGTGTGATAACACAGTTGTTTGTTCTGGTTCTTAGTGAGTAAACTAAATCACGTCTTAGTGGTGACCAGAGCCCATAGACATCCAGAAGATAATTGCCGCCACCCACATTAAGACATGAGTTCTAAGGTCTCAGTATAGTTACAACGGCTGCCCCGCCCTTCAAACCGAAACGCATCACTGCTTCACGGCAGAAACAGGCAGGGCGGTGGTACTTACCCGTGCGGACTCAGGATGTCCTTACCACCAGTAATTACGCAAATCATAATTTTGCGGGTTTGATTCCTATTACACGATGTTATTCCTTCACCGCGGAAGTCAATTGTGAACAATTGCTAAGGACGTATTTCATTAGAAAAATTTCACCCTAACAGGGTGAGTTAGAGGATGAAAGGTTATAGGGGAAATTGGATGATTTTTCTTTTGTTTTTTGTTTTTTTAATAAATAAATAAATAAATAAATATTTACTAACAATCACGCCACGTTAACTGGTCCCGTGCTAAGTTCGTAAAGAACTTGTGTTACAGGTACCAGATAACGGATATAAATGTAAGATTTTTATTATACACATACATATATTTAATATACATCCATAACCCTGGAAAAGACATTTATATTTATCATACAAATATCTTCCCTTTCGGGGATTTGAACCCGCGACCTCCTTGTGTAGTGACCATGTCACTTACCACTACACCAGACGGCCGTTAAATACTATAACAATGAAACACCTACGTACTTAACAAATGTTCACGATTGACTTCCACGTAAATGCCGCCACCCATCTTGAGACATGAGTTTTAAGTCCCAGTTTTACAGTACAACGGCTACCCCATCCTTCAAACCGAAACGCATTACTGCTTCACGGCAGAAATAGGCAGGTGGTGATACCTATCCTAGAGCTCACAAGACGTCCAATAATGCTGCCAACCCCTGAGATCTAAGTCTACTTCGTATTGTGTATAGGTCCGCCTTTGAAACTGGCTCTCATGACTGGTTTGTGGCATAAACATTTACCTACCCATAAAATAATATTGTATTTACTTTCACAGAGGAAGCTGATGCTGAAGTCAGGAGTTCGGGCCGCTCTCTACAGGAGATGCCCTCACAAATCGGCGAGGAAGTGGAAGAATCCTTGAATAGCCTGACTAAGTTCCTGCACGGAAGTATGGCCAGGTATTTATCGAGGGTCATCATCATTACAGTACATTGGCAGCTATTTAGCTCGATAAGCTTAAAAAGAATATTTCAAGGTAATCATGGACGAAGCATCTCTGGTCAGACACTAGAGCATGGTCTAAGACAGTGGTCGGCAAACTTATTAGCCAAAGAGCCAAATATGCAAATGAAAACGACTTAAAAAAATTGCAAGACAAATCTGTTTGTAAATGTAGTAAGCATTTATTATTTATTGCAAATCATAAAATAAATGCGGATTTAAATAAATACGGATTTGATGCGGTTTTTTTTAATAGATAGAGTGATTGAAGAGGAAAGTTTATATGTATAATAACATCAATTAAATAGTGGAGAAATCAATAATAAATTACAGTTTCCGAAGCGAAGCGAGGGCGGGTCGCTAGTATATAATTATCGACATCAGTCAGGGGTGATGATATTAAATTACCGTACGTACTATTAACCGGTTTTTTCGTCCACAGCCGGATAATATTAGAGGCCAGGAAAGCCCATAGGATATTTGTGCCAGAGCCACACTCAAGAGTTCAAAGAGCCGCGCTTTGCCGACCTCTGGTCTAAGAGAAGAGAGCCGATGGTAAATGATCACCGACCCACAAAGATGCCCCGCTATGGGTACTTTGAAATTTACGGGAACAACTTAAAACTAGCCCATCTTTGGCAGTATGCTGGGGCTTTGTGGTGCCTTTGGTATTGATGTGGTTCTTGGAAGTTTGTAACTACTTACTATTAGGTAGTTGTATATTCATCTGCCTCCAAGGTCAATTAGATGTGAGAATCGATCTGCATAATATACAACAACAAAAAGGATTTGTATCATAATAACGGGAGGTGGGAGCACGCATTTCCCACCTGGATAGATTCTTGCTGCAATCTATACCCATTCGCTACCTCAGACACAGCCCACTGAGTTTCTCGCCGGATCTTCTCAGAGAGTCGCGTCTTCAATTCGGTGGTAGATTCTGTAAAGCACTGCTCTTGCTAGGGCTAGTGTTAGCAACGTCACCAGGTTAGAGCCCTGTGAGCTCACTTACTCGCCAGATTATGCTGGTATAACGAGGTTACAGCATAGGTAGGGAAAAAAAAACCCTTCCGCCTATGACTTATAATAAAATTGTTATTGTTAAATGTTGCTTAATCTTTCTTACTTACGATATGAGATAAAGAGGAGTGAGTGTTGAGATGACGGTAGATAGAGGAGAATGAAATAGAAAAAATCGCTGTGCCGACCCACCTAGTGGGATAAGGTGGAGACAAAGAATAAGAAGATTTTGAAATGTTACTAAATTTATTGTTTTATAAGCGCACACGCACTGTATTTTTTTTTACGGATGGTCTAGAGAGACCTTGTCAGCGTCGCCGGGCTAATAGGTGAGCTCACGGTGCTCAAACCTGACGACGTTGCTAACACGAACCCTAGCAAGAGCCGTGCTTCACAGAATCTACCACCGGATCGGAAACGCGACCCACTGAGAAGATCCGGCGAGAAACTCATCTGTATCTGTGGGTTAATTTACTCGCCGAGCTCTTCGTCATAAGCGACGGGTTCGACGAGAACGATGACCGGTCACGCACTGTTTTAACTGTTCCTACGCGCCATTAACAATGCCAATATATTAACGTACAGTGAATTATGAATAATTAAAAGTTCAAGTTAGTAAGCTCTGTCTTTAATCGAAAATTTGGACCTCGTGTCAACAGCCAGGAGACGGCATTCTGTTCATCGTAGACACACGTACAAACACACGTCTTATTCCGATTATTATTTATATGCATATACATAACATATAGCTTAAGTAATTTTTCAACATTTCGCCTCAACTCGGACAAATGTGAAAGTTCCACGCACGACTTTCGAAATCCGATGTGGATGGTTACAGAATTCACTTAATCTAATAAAAAAAATATTCCTAATCGATTTGATGCAGACCGTGGCGTTTGATCGTAAGTGGCCATATTGTAGGGTAGTTCGTGTTTATTGTCGGGCGATATCAACACTCCATTAAGAGCAAAGGATCCGCCTTCAGTTAAAATCTAAAGTTCAGATACATGACGATCTATGTTCTTTTATCGCAAATCGCCTGACCGGAACGCGGCTCGCCTGGTTTTAAGTTAAGCTTTTCGTATTTTTCTGAAATCGGAACAAGCTTGACTTGGTCCGGTTTTAAGTGTACGTATCTCAAGCTACCACTTAATAACAAGGTGGGAAGTGCTCTTGTCTACCCATCTAGAGTGATAAATATTTGTTCAATGAGTAGGTACTCAATCTTAAAATCTCTTAAGTTTGTTTTAAGTAGATTAATGATCTATCTAAGTACCGTAAAATGGGGAGAATCGGGACACTTTTTAAGTTCGACATTGATTTTTATCATTTTTTTGTAGTTATAATTACGGTAAAAATAAAACGGAGATCATAATGTTTCCGGTAGCTTAAAACTTTCATTTATAATGCATTAAAATATAGTTTATTAAAGAATAATCATAAAAAAACTTCAGAGGTGTTAAGGGACACCCGGATGGAACGAAGTTCCTTTCGATTAAATTAATTCGAATAAATTACGGCATTATGAAGAAGAAAAAAACAATACTATGAACTAAATTACTATTGTTGAAACGCTATCTCGAGAAACTGTACTCATCACGCGGACCAATCGGATACGAGCAATGTCACGCGATAAGCGCCTACACGTTGATTGGTCAGAATGACGGATCTAAAAAGTGTCGTGACAACTTTTCGTAAGAATTTTTTCCGTCTAGCCCCCTTTCACAACGCGCGATAAGGAACTTCGTTCCAAAAGTTACAAAAACTCGCTGGTCCCTATTCACCCGGGGGTTGGGTGAATCGGGTCGCTTAAGGGATTAATAGAGTTTTCCGATAGGGGTGGTACTATTTAGTTGTTAGATACCTTAGGTAATTAATTTTTTAATATATTTAATGAGTTACAAAACTCTGATGACTAAATTAGACTATTTAATATTCTTAAACACTAAATAAAAGTCATTTTTAGTTCAACAAAGTTAAATCTCTAACAACAACAAAAGTATTGTGACATTCCAAATTTGTCCCTATTCTACTTCTACTCCCTATTCCCCTTAACCTACTGTATTTAGATAAGTGAATCCGGGTGTAAGAACTCTTATGTGTCCTATCATACTATACTCGCGCTGCCTATCACACGTTGGAGATACTACAAGAAACCTGCCCCGTAATGAGTTCATAATGACAATAAAAAATCAATGTCATATCAATATCATTTCAATATCAAATCAATATAATATCAACATCATTTCAAAATCGTATCAATATCGCATCAATATCATGATCCTGACCGTAAGTAAAATAAGACCAGAAAGAATCACGTGACGATCACATCGGATTCGACTAAAATTAAAAAATCGCCAGCAATGCACTTCGATAACCCCTTGATACAACAGCTTGGTTTTATACCTTAGACGCGTGAACTAGCTCACGGCTCACGCGATGTTAAATGTTTACCAGACCCAGAGACGTCGACAACTTAAACGCCGCAACCCATGTTGAGACAAGAGTTCTATAAGTCTCAGTTTTACCGTACAACGGCTGCCCCGCCTTTCGAACCGAAACGCATTACTGCTTCGCGGCAGAAATAGGCAGGGTGGTGGTACCTAGCCGTGCGGGCTCATAAGATGCTCTACCAGTACACCAACTGCAGCCCTAACCGTTTCTAGGCAAGTCATCTACAACTAAAAACTGTATTCAACACTTAGAACACTTAAACACTTTAAAATCCTCAATTCGCTTCTTCCGCTTCGCTTCAGGTGATCCGTTCGCTGTTTCGCTTCGAGTAGTACCGATTACTGACTGACTGCGTGCCATCCCTGTAACGCTTTATAGTCGATACCTCATCCCTAGAATTATTGAGAATATTCCACACATCTCTAGTATTGTGTTTCCGCTATCTGACAATAGATGACGTTGTACTTCTCGAGCGTTCCAGGTGCTACTAGATCCTTCGATATTCGTTCGACTATTCGGCGATAGATGGCGTTACTCTTACCGGCGTAATAATATGTCCTTGATGGTTCACTCATAGCTCTTGGACGCTACCATCACTAGCGCTATAAACAACCACAACAGACCAACATGCCCTAAACGCGTCCTTGCGGATCTATCAGATCCAATAACCCTTGCATTAGACACATTTAGCTCTAACACTAGGAGTAGGGACCCCGGTAACCGTACTCGTCGAATTCGACAAAGAGGTCGACGTGCAACCTAACCTAAACATCAGCCCGCTGAGTTTCTCGCCGGATCTTCTCAGCGTGTCGCGATTCCGATCCGGCAGTAGATTCATTCGCGAAGCAGTTACTCTTGAGCTGTTAGGTCTCCTTCGGAGGCGCTCGGGTAGCTGTTAGCAAATCCCACCCCTCCTGGTGAAACTGGAAAGGCCTCCGGGCCACCAGAAATATCTCAAACATAAAAAAAGACCAACATATCCATATACGTCGAAGATCGACGTGACCGATCTTTAAGACATACTAAAACGACTAAAATCTAGATCAAACTTCTAGATAATTATATTTTTGCGGTATAATGATACTTATTGTTCGAATGAAATGGTAATTAAACCAATTACGGTGGGAGAGCCTTTGCATGTTTATGTGGGTGAAGCTTAATGAGCTAACGGAATGTTCAATTAATATTTATGAAAGTTGATCTGTCTATGTGTATATATATACAAGTAGCCCTCATATAACGCGGTATTTTACAACACGGTTCCACTATAACACGAAAAGATAAATTCCCCAAAAGCCCTGTTAAATCTATCACGGTGTTTCTGCAACATAAAAACGAGATTTTTGTTTAAAGATATTTAATTAATTACATTATGTATTATAAACACACAATATATAGATATAATACACTAGTGACCCTCCCTCACTTCGCTTATTTATTATTGATTTCTCCACTATTTAATGGATTTTATTATACATATAAACCTTCCCCTTCCAACACTCTATCTATTAAAAAAACCGCATCAAAATCCGTTGCGTAGTTTTAAAGATTTAAGCATACATAGGGATATAGGGACAGAGAAAGCGACTTTGTTTTATACCATGTAGTGATGGGAATAACCGAAATTTCACTGCCTATTTTTTATGTATGATAGATAAAAAAATAAATGCAGGCATAGGTGAGATAAAATTAAGAGATAATAAATATCATTCAGCTAAAATTACTCTCCTTTTTGTATTGGCTTCTAATCTCATATAACACGATTTCGCCCAACACGGGACTTTTTTGGAACGTAATATATCTACCGTGTTTTAGCAGGGCTACCTAGGGTTGCTTGGTGCGAGTTTTTATGCTTCTCGAACGCGTAAAAGTTTTCGTTTGCCGCTAGGGGCGCTGTTCCAACTCTATACAAATTTGAGTTAACTTATACGCGATCGAGAAGTTAAAAAACTCACACTAAGCAGCCGTTGTAACTACGCTGAGACCTTAGAACTTATATCTCAAGGAAAGTGGCGCATTTACGTTGTAGATGTCTATGGGCTCCAGTAACCACTTAACACCAGGTGGGCTGTGAGGTCGTCCACCCATCTAAGCAATAAATAAATAAATAAAACTGTCAGGTCGAGCCCGTGATATCACCTACCGATACGCGTGAAGTTGGAATAGCCTCGCTACCGGCGATTAGATAGGAAAAATAGTACATTGTGCACCAAGTTGCACAAAGTTGGACATTTCCTCCCGCGTGTACAATTGCCACCCAAGCCGAAGGGTGTTCTGTAGACACTCATAAAAAAACAATTTATCAGTTTTTTTTTTTAAATAAAGTTCTATTAATTGAATAAGAACTGTCTGATGAACTCATCTTTGTTCAATACTTCACTATTAAATTTTATTGCCTTTTGTTTATTTAACTTTTACACTAAACACAATATTGCAAATTACCCGAGCACAACAATGGCGGAGAATTTTAGGTGCGTGAGAGCAGACGTAGACACTAACGCGCATGCGCACTTGTCAGTACCCAGGGAGGAAAATTTAGACTTTCTTCCCTGTACAGCGGGAGGAAAAGTTAGACTTTCGGCGTAGGTAGGAGAAAAAATATATTGGTAGACTCATCTATACTAATATTATAAAGAGGAAAGATTTGTTTGTTTGTTTTTATTGAATAGGCTCCGAAACTACTGAACCGATTTGAACAATTCTTTGACTGTTTGGAAGCTACATTATTCACGAGTGACATAGGATACAATCTTTTAAAAAAAAAATTAGTATCCCTATTTAAAAAAAGTGCCGCGGCAGCATATTTCCAACTATTATAGTTATTCCGCAATAAGTGTTATTTTATTTTAAACAATAAAACAACGTCAAATGAGTCAACTATTATCAAAGCCGGCAATCTGACTTTTGGACAATTATTGGTAAATCAGAAAAACGAATTATTGACTTTGTATTCCATTGGCAGTCACAAAACTCTTCGGAACGACATCTTAGATAAATAACAGGTTAACTATTAACCTTTATTTAATGCAGGTTTTGAACCGTATTCTTTGAAGGAGACGATTATATTCAAATCAATCTGTATTGACATATCAAAAACATTTTTTTGTCCAAATGCACAGATTGCCACCTTTGATAATAGACGACTCAAATATCGTTGAAAATTTTGTTAAAGAGCCGAACGGAGCCGGAGCGGGACGCTTGTTGTTCATATTTGAGAAGCACCAATATCATTCGTCGCAATCCGAAAGTGTTATATCAAATAACGAAAGTATAATGTGTTGCATATTAACAAGTTTCACCGGTATTTATGACTAAGAGCGAGAGTTTCATGTATGCTCACAATACACATTACACATTCAGGGCAGACAGATAAAGGAATGAATGAATGATTTATTTTATTTCAGACAACAATAAGTCCATATGTGTACATAGTATCATTGAAATATACTTAAAATTAACAAAACCAATCAAATAAAAAATTTACATTTATCAAAAGTAGCATTCAGTTGAATAAATTTCAAATATTCCATTCCGCTGATACCTACTTCGAACCAACCATTATTATTACTAATATTATTTAGTCCGCAAGTGAACCATGGTACAATGGGTCATAACGGTCTGTTAATGCCTTCAGGATGCTGTTAGGGCTGACCCTAAACCTGACTGATAAAGTGCGAGACCCAGTTGCCGAATTCTGGTTCAGTTGAGAATACGTTATTCCTTCATCGTGGAAGCCACTCGCGAATATATTGCTAGAGCTCCTCGAACAAATGTAATGTGGCGGGTAGCCATCATACAACGCAAGATATTGGACAGATGCCTGAATCTCGCTTACGACAGATAAATAGTAGGCTTAGTATTAGATACAAATACTAGGAACAAACAAAAGCTTGTTGTGCCGATGACTAGGTTACATAAGATACGAAATTCATTCGGGTGTTTGTCTGTGCGCCTGTACAACAAAATTCCACAAGATGTTCAGAACCTACATATACATAGGTTGAAGAAAACTATTAAAGAACATCTGTGCAATAAAGCTTACTATAAAGTCAATGATTATCTAGAAGATTGCACAAAGTGGGAATGAGTTGCTCGCTCCGGGCGTTTCAATATTGCAATAATTGTTACGTTATAATATGGAGATGTATGGAAATGCTAGTGCAAGGTAGAGGGGGAAGAGGTCGACCGAAGAAGACATGGATGGAGTGTGTGAATGACGATATGAGAGAGAGAGGAATGAGTGTTGAGATGACGGCTGATAGAGGAGAATGGAAGAGAAAAATTAGCTGTGCCGACCCCACTTAGTGGGATAAGGTGGAGAAAAAGAAAAAGTTACGTTATAATACTCATTGTAAAAATTAATATTTAAAAAAAATATATAATATTAAAAAAAAAAAGAAAGAAAAAAGACATGCCTGCTGAGTTTCTTGCCAGTTCTTCTCAGGACGGAGGCTAGTTTTTGTGAATTGGCGGTAGTTATTTTTGACGTTCAACAAGTATGTACTTTCATTTATGTAGAATAAAAAAAAAATTGATTTTTTTATTTGATTTGATTTGATTTGATTTGACATTTTCAAGACAAGCTTACATATACATATACATAGCTACAAGTTCCTAACAACAACATTCGGACCGTCTGTCTACCGAGCAAATATCACCCGCTCGGTGGAAGATCTTCCTTTGTCGTTTAAGCCTTCTCACAGTAAAAAAATAACTCACACAAAGTCACTATGATTTGATTAATTTTCCACTTTTCGCTTTTATCACATACATTAGTGAATCCTCCGGTATTAGACGATGCTTCCACGGTCATGTAACATTCTCTCTTGTCACTCCTTCCAATGAGATTTAACAAAGACTCCGAAGGACCTTGCTGATATTCATAACTGTCCACTTTCCAAGGAAATAAAGAAACGAAACACTTCTTAGACTAGCCCGTAATTGACATTGACATTTACTTCACCAGCGCAAGCTAGGCAGTAAAAGGTACCCAGTCGCTCAATAATCTCTACTAGAGGTCCCGCAGTAGTCGAAATTCGACTATAATTAATTGGAATTGTAAGTTTATACACTCTTATGATTGTATTTTTTACTTCTATAATCACAAATTTCGCCAAGACTACACTATAAAAATATTAACAAAGACAAACAATATTTAATCTATTCTCAATTTGACAACAGACGTCTTGACGTTTGAAAATTTTTTGAATTTTTTTTGTTCTTGAACAAAAAATTTTGACTATAAATAGTATGCATGCGTGTGTGCGTTAAATACATGGTATGTAGTGTGTGTAATGTTCTTTTTAATCATTTAATGTATCTTTTATACATTATTTAAAAAAAAAATTAGCATTGTGCACTTCTTCTCTATATTCTCTATAAGTGTGGAAAATTTCATACTCCTCCGTCCGCGCAATTTTCGTAAAAAGGGATACAAAGTTTTTGCTTCACGTAATAATATATAGATAATCTCTATCTAAGGGATCTAGTATGTGGTATGCTGCAGTGGATGCTAGATTTTCCATCAAATATACTATATATAATGGTGGTAGGACCTCTTGAGAGTCCGCGCGGGTAGGTACCACCACCCTACTTATTTCTGCCGTGAAGCAGTAATGCTTTTCGGTTTGAAGGGTGGGGCAGCCGTTGTAAAGATACCTGAGAACTTAGAACTTATATCTCAAGGTGGGTGGCGCATTTACATTGTAGATGTCTATGGGCTCCAGTAACCATTTAACACCAGGCAGCTCACAGCTTGTCAAACCATCTAAGCAATAAAAAAAATAAGAAAAATATACTTCCATGTAAAAGTCGCAAGAACGACTTGGTTTTATAGTCCCACAGCCTTATCCTGCTATTACTTTCAAATGCACACACGAGGATCGCTAGATCCTTAGTAGAGAAGCATTATTTTATTATAATAGAGGAAGCTTTAGGACATTGAGGATCAGGAAGGAGTTTCTTAGTAAAAACAGTTTAATAAGTTCTTACCACGAGCACGTATTCAAAAAAATTGAAAATTTTTAAATTTATGAGTTGAGCATAAAATATCTTGCCTTTTCAGATCCCTGGAAGGGAAGAAACATGAAAGTGGCGGGATCGACAGCATCACCATCTCAACCGGGGGCGAAAAGAAGAAAATGAAAAAGAAAAAGCCGAAACCGCCCAAGATCCACCTCCTCCATCCCATAATGATGAAGAAACAAGAGAAAGGTCGCGAAGCTCGAGTCCAGAGCTGGGTGATTGGGGAGAGGAATCTTGACACGACCGACGACTTTGATTTGACCCAATCAGACCCGACATCGCCCCAAACAGACCCAGTACAGTCCCACCCAAATCTACCTCAAATTGAGAACTTGACTGAAACGGACTCATTTGAAATGGCTGATGGTAGCTTCAGGCAAGGCAGGGGGGTGATAGCCGACATATGGTCCATGGGAGCGGACGCTATCGACTCTGTGGCTGAGCATGCTATCCAGGATGAGGACTTAGAGAATGGAGTCACTGATAAGAGTTCGCCGCCAGGTTGGTGAAGGGTGGAATGTGTGTAATAGAATTTTCTAGGTTTCGTGTTTCGACCGTTGAGACCCTGAGAGCTTCAAGGACCCGTGGAGGAACTCCTGAAGAGTCATTTTTTTTCCTACCTAGCTGAGAGCCTTGAGAGGCTATTTCAGCATAACCTTAACAAGTAGGTGAGCTTACGGGGCTCAAACCTGACGACGTTGCTAACACGAACCCTAGCAAGAGCCGTGCTTCGCAGAAACTGTTGGTAGGACCTCTTGTGATTCCGCACGGGTAGGTACCACCACCCTGCCTATTTCTACCGTGCAGCAGTAAT
Source organism: Bombyx mori (assembly GCF_030269925.1). Classification (NCBI taxonomy): domain Eukaryota; kingdom Metazoa; phylum Arthropoda; class Insecta; order Lepidoptera; family Bombycidae; genus Bombyx; species Bombyx mori. The sequence continues at coordinate 664,076 of NC_085108.1, read as the reverse complement.
GCGTTTCGGTTTGAAGGGTGGGGTAGCCGTTGTAACTATACTGAGAACTTAGAACTTATATCTCAAGGTGGGTGGCGCATTTACGTTGTAGATGTCTATGGGCTCCAGTAACCACTTAACACCAGGTGGGCTGTGAGCGCGTCCAACCATCTAAGCAATAAAAAAAAAACCTACCACCGGATCTGAAGCGCGACCCACTGAGAAGATCCGGCGAGAAACTCAGTGGGTCATGTCTATGGGTTAATTTACTAGTTCGACGAGAACGATGACCGGTGCTTGAGGCACCTAAAAGCACCGTTAGTGGATCGGGAGGATCCGAAATGACGGGTTTTGGGTGACGTCGACTGCTTTCCACTCTGTCCGCAGGATCGGGAATGTGCAGAGTCAGATAATCTTTTACCAGATCAATTATTTATTCCCGAGTGAATTTTGTATGTTATTTGACATACAATTCTTTTCAGTGACATGTTTAAGCCCTTTGATACGTTGTTAAAGTTAACTATATTTTCGTTTTTCCATTTCAATTTTAATTTTAATATCTCGCTTCTGTTCTTTAGGTGAAGAAATATTTTGGTAAAAACTTTTTTTAGCGTTTATTTTGAGTATGCAATGCATGGATAGTTTGTGTTTGGACTATTTATATGACTAGTGGGTTAGTTGCATGCGTGTCTCTTAGTCAAGAAGCTACAGGTTCGTTGCACGGACGCTCTTTGAGGTCATCATGAATAATGTTTGTCAACACATTGGCATGTCAATACAACACGCATGCTAGTAGCAATATTAATAGAATCCACAAAAACGTGTCCTTTTCAGACAGATTACTAAAGGACATTGTCATAGCAACATGAACCTTACCTTACACATCATTTAAGGTTGAATTCTCATTTGTATGTTGCGACTGCTACCAAACAGTAAAGCATCACTGTTGGCGAAGAACCTCACCGACGGCATCTGTCCGTGGGCCACACTCGCCAATAAAACCAGTACCTTCTTGTACTATCCTCCTCCGTGCGTCGTATTCCTCAGTTCTGAGGGTCGTGACCTTTACTGAGCACTTTTGTTAGGACTATGTTCCTCCATTCACTTTTGTCCTCCGCGCACTGGATAGCGACATTGATGCTGGATTCCAAAGTCGTCTTAATCTGATCGGACCAGCGCATGGGACTACGTCCCCTAGGCCTCTTTCCTTCCACTTTGCCGGTAATTGAGAAGTCTTTCGAGGTTGTCACCCTTTTACCTCGCAACAACTACTATACGTTTCTTGCACTATATAGTTACCTAATTCTTCCAAACAATAACTTTAGAACAGAGAGGCAAGAAGAAGAAAAAGAAGAAAGCGATCCTCAAACTACTGATACTCGGCGCCGTCCTCAAGGCTAAGATCGGTACTCTGCTGCAGATCCTGTCCTTCAAGCTCCAGGTGAGTCATTATCGTGCTGCAGTGCTCGTCATCGCGTGTCCCCCCTCCGTCCCCCATCTCGGCCCCCCGGGGACCGCGGCTAGGGGCGGGCTGTCTGTTTGCTAACTATCAGCACGCCACTTCACCATCGTATATTGTAAGCTATGAATTTTAACGTATTGTCTTGGTATATTGTATTTAGGAAGAAATATAATCTAACTAGCTGTACCCGTCCACTTCGCTAGGCATTTAAAATTGACATTATTATTTCCCAGCCCACAAATATTCTCATTATCAACGCCCCCGCAACTGGTGCAGGGAGTCCAACACTCATATAAATATTAGACTATCCATTAAGTTCATGTATTTTCTACATGGATACCAAGTTTCAAGTTAATCGGATGCACGGTTCAGTAGTTATAACGGAACATCCGTAAAAACCACTGTAGATTTATATATTAGTATAGATTAACATCTAATTAACAACAGAATACTTAACTCCTCAACATCAAGGAGAGACTATCGTCAACAGTCCTCATACAAATCCTCAAGTTCTTCGGGCGCATCGCTTGTAATGAGGACTCCATTGAGCGGTTGGTGGTGCAAGGGAAAGTTGAGGGCAAAAGATCTCGCCGACGATCTTCAACACGATGGACCGACCTCATCAAATCTGTGACTCACTCCAACATAAATGATTGCTCTCACTCTGCGAAACATCGTGCCACATGGCGTCGCATCGCGAGAGCATCGGTATCGCAGGATCCGACTGATGCATGACCACGACCACTCTGTCAAGAGTGTACGACCAGGAAGAAGAATAATCTAATTAAAATTCACAGTTAAAATTCCGCTTACAATTAATTTTGTTACAGTTCTCGTTTTTTGAAACCACTATTGTGCTCCTGTAATATATTTTTAAGAATTTTATTCAAAGCGTCAGGATATTCTTATTTTTAGGACATTTCAATTGCGTCCGCGATTCAAATGTCGACATTAAATGAAAATTAGGATAATTACTGGTAGTTTTACTAACTCCTTCGATCAATAATAGAAGACAAACTCTATATTTCGTCAGTCGTGTATCATGAGTAGTTGGAAGCAGGATCCAACAGGCGGTCTCCCTCGAAGCGGACCGACTTTCGTGAAAAGTCTTACATACATGTGATCGCGATCAGTTATGAGGGAACAACGAAGAAGAATCATGAGTATGAGCGCTGCGGACGGGAGAGGGTGTGATCCTTCTGCCCCACCTTCAAACCGAAACGCATTACTGCTTCACGGCAGAAACAGGCAGGGTGGTGGTACCTACCCGTGCGGACTCACAAGACGTCCTACCACCAGTACAAATCAGTACACATGTAATTCGTGTTAGTTGAGGGGTACTCAGAATACTCGTCCCGGGTGGGGTTTAAGTGTCTCTTTTTTTATTGCTTAGATGGGTGGACGAGCTCACAGCCCACCTGGTGTTAAGTGGTTACTGGAGCCCATAGACATGTACAACGTAAATGCGTCACCCATCTTGGGATATAAGTTCTAAAGTTATAAGTATAGTTACAACGGCTGCCCCGCCCTTCAAACCGAAACGCATTACTGCTTCACGGCAGAAATAGGCAGGGTGGTGGTACCTACCCGTGCGGACTCACAAGACGTCCTACCACCAGGAGACTCTTGTCTGAGGTTATAACACACTAAAATCTCCATTAAATTTTCAGGTGAAATTCTTCATAATCGCCCTGATAGGTCTGGCCATCAACCTAGCGAGACTCTGGATCGATATTAAGAACAAACACAATCAGCAGCCGCAAAAAGTAAGTTTTAAAACCACGCGCAGAGCCGCCCCACATCACGTCTGAAGCTTTAACTCTAGAGGCAGGCTTAGGGACTCTAGTAACCATACTCGTATAGCCTAACCCAGGGGTCGACAACGCGGCGCCCCCGATCGATTTTTATTTATTATTTATTTTATTTATTTACTAGCGACCCGCCCTCGCTTCGCTTCGGAAACATTAAAACACACATGAAACCAAAAAAAATAAATAAAAATAAATTTAAAAAAAGTAGCCTATGTTCATCAGGGACAATGTCGGCTTCTAATGGAAAAAGAATTTTTCAAATCGGTCCAGTAGTTTCGGAGCCTATTCGAAACAAACAAACAAACAAATCTTTCCTCATTATAATATTAAGTATAGATTTATGTACACACAAAAAAGAAGACATAGTACAGAGTAATAGGAAAATTATGTACAAAGGCGCTGCTTATTTCTTTAAGAAATCTCTTCCGGCAGACCAGCTAGAGGGTTATGAGAATAATAATTAAAAGTGATGAGTATTGATGATGAGAGTTTTAATGCGCCCTCGCTGGTCTAATGAAAAGAAAGCCAGAGCCATTTATAAACTCTTGTCTAACGGCGATATACAGCAAGCAGTCAGTTGAGTTTAGGATTGTGCATAGATTAGCAGTGTGCTAACCTTGAGCGCATCTAATAACACGCACGTATTTTTTGTTAGTGTGTGATCGTATTTTGAGAATAGACCACGCATAGACCGTGCACTTAAAACTACTACTACACACATTTAGATAATTGCTTAAGGACCGGGAACTCTAAATATATCCCCAATTATAAGAAATTAGCTGAAAATAGGGACACCCAAGTTTCAAGACGCCAAGACAAAATCTGTTTTTTTTAATGCCTATTGATACCTGTCTGATTATCTGTAAAATATGCGCCCTCGGTGATTTTCAAATTTAGTATTGCACCCTTAAGGACAAACAGGTTGCCGACCCCTGGCCTAACCCATGCATCAGCCCGCTGAGTTACTCGCCGGATCTTCTCAGCGGGTCGCGATTCCGATCCGGTAGTAGATTCATTCGCAAAGCAGCTGCTCTTGAGTTGTTAGGTCTCCTTCGGAGGCGCTCGGGCAGCTGTTAACAAATCCCACCCCTCCTGACTGGGCCTTTGCTTGCTCAGTCCTGGTTAAACTGGAAAGTCCTCCGGGACACCAGTAATTCTTCAAGCACAAAAAAGGTCGCTCCACACGGATCAGTGCAAGGAATGATCGTGACCAAGAAAACTGTAATTTTGAATTAAGCTGAAGGGTTTACGTTGAAGGGTCTATCTTCTACCGAGAGGGTGATATTGCTCGGTAGACCGACGGTCCGAATGTTTTTTTTTCTTACCTATGCTGATAGCCTTGAGAAGCTATATCAGCTTCTCCTTGACGTGTAGGCGAGCTCACGGGTCTCAAGCCGGGAGTGTTGCTAACACTGACCCTAGCAAGAGTAGTGCTTCGCAGAATCTACCACCGGATCGGGAACGCGACCCACTGAGAAGATCCGGCGAGAAAGTCAGTGGGCTGTGTCTGTGGGTTAATTCATTCGTCGAGCCCTTCGTCGCAAGCGACAGGTTCGGCGAGGACGGTGACCGGTGCTTGAGGTACCTAAAAGCACCGTTAATGGATCGGGAGGATCCGTAATGACGTGTTTAGGGCGATGTCGACTGTTTACCATTCGGTCTACAGGATCGGGTATGTCATCTTCAACATGTCGTAAGGAAGATTCAGGCATCTATCAAATATATGCTATGCTATGCTATAATATATACACACTTCAGGCACACGGTTTTGCACCCGTCCCATAATGGCCGGGGCCATTCAAATATATTGTGTTGTATGATGGCTACCCGCCACAAAACCACAAGCTTAGTCCCAATGTGTCCTATTGCGCTTATTGTGATCACATACAGCACGGCGTCGGTAATTGAATATTGCAATTTTTTTTAATCCGCAGGTGATCTACTATGAGCACGCTCAGCATCAGCACCACTACGAGCACGAAGATGAGCACGAGCACGGCTGGGGACCCTGGTCTAGGACTTACCCGGAGGTACTAGGATCTCTTTATATAGCTTGATGTAGGGTTCGCTATAAGTCCTCACAGTTTTTTTTATTGCTTAGATGGGTGGACGAGCTCACAGCCCACCTGATGTTAAGTGATTACTGGAGCCCATAGACATCTACAACGTCAATGCGCCACCCACCTTGAGATATAAGTTCTAAAGTCTCAAGTATAGTTACAACGGCTGCTCCACCCTTCAAACCGAAATGCATTACTGCTTTAAGGCAGAAATGGGCAGGGTGGTGGTACCCGTGCGGACTCACAAGAGGTCCTACCACCAGATACTTCAGTACCGGCATTTTCTGCCGCGAAGTTAAGTCTTCGGTTTTATAAATTAAAGGGTTAATCGTTGAACATGAGACCTCAAGACCTCATGTCTCATGAGCGGCGACACCGACTTGTACAACGCACACTTGAAACTACTTAATACCAGATGAGCTCTAAGCTCGCTCTCATTTATTCGAGGAGTGAAAGTTTAACTTAAACTTTGAGCAACATTTTTGCGAATTTACAGAAGAGCCATTTAAAGTTTAAAATTTGGATATACTTAAAATATCGTAACAAAAAAAATCTTCTTCAGCTACGTATTTAAATGGAGTAAACTTAATTGAAGTTCAATTTAAAACATTGAATTGTTCATACTAATAATAAATAAAACGGACCTATTATAATTACAAAGATAAATGTCGCGTGCTAAGCGAAATGTCGCTTAAACTAAATAAGTTTTCAACCCTCGATATAATAATAACAAGAGGTCCTACCACCAGTAAAAATTCAATTCAGTTTCAAACAATTCATTTTCTTGGTCTCTAATATTAAACCAAACACTCATTGGCTTCGGGTGGCTCAACAACGCCATCTGCTGAAATAGCTTTAGTGTTATTGTGTCTTAAGAGTCATAAAGTTGGTTATCGATAAAGTTGATTATTCAAAACACGAATAAAACAACATTTTCGGAAAATAAATCGTAGCTAGATCGATTTATCGACCACGAAATCCCCTGTATAGGTACTAAATTTTATAAAAATCGTTGGAGCCGTTTCCAAGATTCAGATTATATACATATATACAAGAATTGCTCGTTTAAAGGTATAAGATAATAACAAAAAAAAAGTGTGCTATAATAAAATATAATATTGTAAATTCCATGTTAAATTTTATTACATTATAGCTTCAAGGTTAAACGCGTAATTAAAAATGGCGGTCAACGCGTCGGCGCCGCGATCCATAATCTATCTTCTATTTATATATATATGAATTGCTGTTCGTTAGTCTCGCTAAAACTCGAGAACGGCTGGACCGATTTGGCTAATTTTGGTCTTGAATTATTTGTGGAAGTCCAAAGAAGGTTTAAAAGGTAGATAAATATGAAAATGTTAGAAATTAAAAAAAAAATAACAATTTTGTTTTTCCTTTGATGCGTCCCTTGTCAGACGGATTCATTTGTTTATTTTAAATTTATTTTATACAATAGTTTAGGTCTTTTATTTATCGATTGAGGCACTACGAAGTCTGCCGGCTCAGCTAGTGTATTATATTATATTTTGTCTCAGAGCAACGATTTGAATGAATAAGTAAAACGTTCTTATTACAGGAGTCCGACGTGGAAATCGACGTGGACAACAACAACAGTCCGTACAGAGCACAGGAGAAGAGCGCATTTAGTTCATTATTTCCGAAATTGTAATCTAGATCTTAGTTAAAAAAATATAAGGATAAAGTTTGCTTAGGTTATCGTCCGATAGATGGCGGTGCACGGTACAAAGAATACAAAATCCAGACGAGATTTGTTTGTAAATTAATCCAATAGACCGCTAGATGGCTCTGTAATAAAAATTAAATTAATTGCCTTTGACACTGACGTTTAGCCAGAAAATTACGTTATTCAATAATAATAAATTATTAACCAGTTTTTTAATAGGTATTGATTCGTGAATATTAACGTTTGGTGTTTCTTGCTCAATCGATTGTGTAATTATCTTTTAGTTAATCGGTTCTTGAAATGTTTTTGAGTAAAAATTTCGATAGTTGTTATAGATAGGTATAATTCGCGTGTTTTTTTTTTGTTGTTTTTTCAACAAGTTATTCATAATAGGACGCGGTTTTTATGTGAGCATTGATTTCCCGTGACATTGAGCCGTGTGAGTTCGCTAGCTAACACGTAAAGTAAGGAAATGTTCAATAGTAGGTCCAATCTTATTTATAAATTTGACTAAGAACCAAAAATAGATTATAATACTCGTTGGGGAACGCTCGGTCAATGGCGGCCATAGTTTGTGTGTTATTTATTGTGTGACAGCGTATTTGTTTGTTAACTTATTTATTCAATAAATTATTTCGATTAAGTTTTATTTTATTTATAATCGGCTCCTTAACCTAATTTTTGTTTTTGCCTCCGTCGAATTCACGGACGATACCACTTATTTATTGTTGTATCCAGACGTGTGTCTAGTCAAGTGGGTACCGAATGCCATGACACATGCATAGTGACATCATCCGATACGACCCTCTCCTTTAGGACCCAGACAGTTCCCAATGATCCATATACTACATACATCCAATATACAGGAACCCGGTCACCGTCCTCGTCAACCCGTCGCGTCGCTTGCGACGAAGGGCTCGATGAGCGAATTAACCCACAGACACAGCCCACGTAGTCCCTGGCTGGATCTTCTCAGTGGGTCGCGTTCTCGTGGGAGCCCATAGACATCTACAACGTAAATGCGCCACCCACCCTGAGATATAAGTTCTAAGGTCCCAGTATAGTTACAACGGCTGCCCCACCCTTAAAGCCGAAACGCATTACTGCTTCACGGCAGATATAGGTGGGGTGGTGGTACCTACCCGCGCGGACTCGCAATAGGTCCTACCACCAGTAAATCAGCTTAGGTATCATAAGTAGGAATATATACACATATATATATATATATATATATATATATATATATATATATATATATATATATATATATAAAGGATAAACCTAAATAAATGAAACAAGAAACAGTTAGCTTGATAAAAAAATCTCAAGAATAGACAAATTCGTTTTTTTTTCTTTCACAAATCCCATACTGTAATTTTAGGATTCTCTGTGTTATGGCCACCAGAGACTGATAGTTTTATATGTTGTTTTATAATATTATTTTATTTACATCAAAATACAGTTCAGCCCAGTAAAACTATAGCACAAATTGAGTTGCTCTATAAAGAAAAACAACATTTAAAGCTATTGCTTCATCACTTTTTTTTTATAATTCAATCTTTAAAAACGTTTTAAATATTTCTAATGTTCCTTCTTCTAATGTTTCAATATTCAAATTTCATTTATGTCATCTTTATAACATATTAACCTCTTTTAAGATAAATCGTATAGAGGTTACATATTTATAGATATATAGATAATAAGCACTCAGATATAGAGCAAACAAGCCTGCTCATTCATACCAATGTTTGCCGGATGTGGGAATCGAACCCACGACCCTCGGCGTAACAGTCCGGGGCGCTAATTACTACACTATCAAATCAATGATATTGTTTAATTTGAGACCAATATCAGAAGAGAAACTTTGTCACAATTTTTTTTGGCACCCTAAATGATGAAAAGATAGTAAGTAGTATATGGCCTGTAGAACCCCGTGTTAAAAAGTGCTCTGCTGCAAGTATTTTTTTACTGGTGTTAGGGAATGAGTCCACACGGGTAGGTGCCACAACCCTGCTTACTACCGAGAAGCAATGTGTTTCGGTTTGGAGGGTGGGGTAGCCGTTATATAAAGCTGAGATTTAGAACTCATGAGGCATTCACATTTTTCATGCCTATGGGCTCCGGTAGCTACTTAAGACACATCTAAGCAACTTTTTTATTCAAATAAAACGAAATCAGACAACTCGCATTTTGTTTATATATAAAAAAAAACAAAAAATATATTTATCTTTAATCATACAAGTCTACGCCGCAAGCGCAGCATCCGCTTATAGGGGAGAGGGGACCGTGGCGCGTGACGTCAGCGAGGAGAGTATCTGGGGTTGTCAGGGGCGTACGTGAAACTGCGTAGTTCGAACGCGACCCCATTGTGGTTCTCGTAGCCGAGCTCTCGCGCCCCCCTACGCGCCCCACCGGGGTCCGCGCCGGACCGGGCCCCCCCGGGGTCCCCACAACCGCCGAAAACACGGTTCGGGCCCCGGTCCGGCTCCCCGCGCACCGGTCCGGCGCTCCGGCTGGACGTCTGAGATCTATTCGAGTTCGAGATCGGTCTGAAGATGGAATGTACAGTCGCCGTGTCAACGTCCGCCTTCCTTGACACGAGTATCCGGATGTCCGTGTGCAAATACAGCTTTCCGGATTTTGAGGTCATGAACCTGCGAACGAAAGAGATCTTACTAACGTCTGATCTCAAGAGCGGACAAGAATGAATCGACCGTGTAATGTACTGTTATTCGACGCAGAGAATAGAAAAGAGGATGATTAGGAATTTAGAAGGCAATTACTACATAGGATACTCATATTTTATCGCTATCTCTGTCGCACACCCTTAATTAAATATAATATGTGACATAAAATATTTTCTGATACTTTTTGAAACCCGTTGTATCTATGTACCTATATCTATATATCTATGTAACAGAATCTCTGAACGTGATGTTCACCAACTTACAAGACGTGAGATTGACTTGAAAATGTGCACAAGGGTCAAGGGACCGATAATAATACAATAATTACTTTGGCATCTCTTGACGAAGGTCATCAGGACTTTTAGTTCAGTTGCTTGTATATTTACATACATCATTCAAAGGTATACATAATCAGATTTTGGAACGGAACTCAATTTGGTTTGGCGTCCTCTCACCTGAGATGTATGAGATACCGGAGCCACTTGTAGAGCATGCTGGTGCGCGGGGGCTCCGCCCCGGCAGGCATGTACAGTGTCCTCTGCCGGAGGAAGGTCCTCGCTGAAGGGGGCATCCCGCTCAGCTCGTATAGCACGACGAACATTTTCACGAGGGTCCCGTGAGGGTTAAACAGGGAGACCTGGATGGTCCCCGAGTGAGGTATGCGGTAGCCGCTTGGACCTAGGTTAATGTGACCCTGAAGAATAAATTAAATGTTGTGTGTACATCTGCTTACATACGTCACCCTGCTTTTTTTTCCTACCTAAGCTGATAGCCTTGAGAGGCTATTTCAGCGTAACCTTGACTAGTAGGTGAGCTCACGGGGCTCAAACCTGACGACGTTGCTAACACGAATCCTAGCAAGAGCCGTGCTTCGCAGAATCTACCGCCTGATCGGAAACCCGACCCACTGAGAAGATCCGGCGAGAAACTCAGTGGGTTGTGTCTATGGGTTAATTCACTCGTCGAGCCCTTCGTAGCAGGCGACGGGTTCGATGAGAAAGATGACCGGTGCTTGAGGTACCTAAAAGCACTGTTAGTGTATCCAGAGGATCCGAAATGACGTGTTTTGGGCGACGTCGACTGCTTTCCATTCTGTCCGCAGGATCGGGAATGGCCCGCTCTGCTGTGATCGACAGTGACTTGAGAGATGAAGAGAAAATCTCGACTGGACAAAAGCTGGGACGATGTTGACTCATTTTATTCGGCCAGGTCGCAGTGGCATATTGAGGGGGGGCGGCAAGGGAGGGCATCGTGCGCCGGGCGCTAATCACAAAGGGGCGCCAAATGGTGCACAAAAGCTTTCTTAATTTTTATTGATTTTTAGAAAATATTACACCGGTGCATCGCTCAACACGAATGCACCGGACGTCTTATCCCTCAGGCTACGACGACTTCAGGCATTTCTCAGCTTCTTAATATTATTCCTCCATGAGTTATTCGTGAAATATCAAGTACGCATTCATTCGATTAGATAAACTGATGCCTGTCTGTGGTATTAGAATCTCGAAACAGTCCCATCGCTCGATACAAATTCCGAGCGTCTTACTACAATTCTGGACCTACATGAGGTGTCATGTTTTTTTTTTCCTACCTAAGCTGATAGCCTTGAGAGGCTATATCAGCGTCGCCTTAACTAGTAGGTGAGCTCACGGGGCTCAAACCTGATGACCGGTAGCATGAGGACTGAGCTCACCATATAAGGAGCGTTGGTTCCTCCAGGCGCGTAGAAGAACACGGTGACGGGCAGCCTCCGGTGCGGCGGACACCACGACCCGGACGCGCCCAGCTCGGCGGTGAAACCCTGGACGGTCGCGACGGGCTCCAGTCGACCCTTCAGAGCCGACTCCTCGAAGCTGCCTGGCGATTACCACGGATACGTTTAAAGACATGTAACGTGGATCACGCTGACGGCTTGGCTTATAGGAGCGCTTAGTTTCAGAACCCTGGAGCTTACAATGGATTTAGATTTGACTGCTCTGTGATATAAATGGGCTACGCCAACCCGTATCAATCAATTATTAGGATTGGAATAAGACACGAATCTGTTAGTGGATAAGACTTTTGTTGAAATTTATATCTAAATAATTAACATTAAATACTGCTACCGACATCTGTTGTTGCTAATGTGAAACTAACCTATATTAGTATTTGTATGTTTTATCTTAATATATATAAATCTCGTGTCACAATGTTTGTCCTCAATGGACTCCTAAACCACTTAACCGATTATAATAAAATTCGCACACCATGTGCAGTTCGATCCAACTTGAGAGATAGGATGGTTTTTATTTCGATGAATGGTCGCAATATTTATTAATTAACAATTAAATGATTTCTTATGTTGATTTTTGTTATTAATTGTAAGTTTCATAAGTCTAAAACAGATGGCGCCTTAAATCAGTTTTTACAGACAATTGTTATACTGTGACTTTAATATCTCATAGATGGCGCTGTGCTAAAAATACCAACGTTTCACATAAGCTACAATTTAATGGCATAAGCACCACGTGTTTCTGAGGCTAAAGTATAAGTGAAATTTATTTCGTAGTAAACGCAATACAGTGAAATCCAATTGTTCTTACGTTGTCAATTTTTGGTATTAGCATAGGCGGCCGCGAGTTATTTAGAAACAAAAACCTAAGCCACAGCCACAGCAACGTGTGGCCGGGTCCGCTAGTCTGTATATAATTTTTGAATGAATAGAAACCAGTTCTCACTTGAATCTCAACGTTCTTGTTTTATTAGAACTTTGAATTCGAGACCAAAAATCTGGTTCACCTATACACACCCATCTGTTACAGGGACAAATAATCCTTCGAGAGTTAATGCTCCGTCTACACGTACCGTCTTGACTGATTGTTTAAAAACGCAATTTGTGATAAAAAGAATCATAGAACGGCTCTTCCTCACAAGCAGATCAATACGAGACTCTTTTTATTTATTTATAGTCTAGATCAACGAGCTAACGGTCCATCCGCTGTAAAAGGGCTACCGAAAGCTCATAGCACCAAAACTTGAAAGTGCATCTTCAGACATGAGTTTGAAGTCTCTTTTTCTCTACCTGTTCGCTGGTAGGAACTTAATTTTTCAAGTCGTGAGAGAGCACGGAATAGATAAATAAGGTTGGAAAGGCCTTTGCTCTTTACATTAGAACCAGTGTCGCCGCTTCATCCCCACTATTTTAATTTCTACACATACACATACTGTGATTACAAGTATTTCGCACACAACAAAAACACCCACACATAAATCTCAGGACAGATATTCGTTCGCAAACTAGCACAAAACACCCGTAGGCATACACACTCACACACGCAAAAAGGCAATAAAAATGTTCATACACGCTAGTCATGTCACGCATTAGCCATGTCAAATGTAAATATAGTCGAGAACTCTGTCGATGATTTTATTTCACCACATGGTCACCTCACTATCGACAACTGCACCACGGCCAATCAGGGCAAAGGCCGAAATTTCAAAGATTGAAGTGTAGAGAACGCAATGCATGTAGTACATTGGAAGCTGACTTGGTCATTGCGTTCATTGGGCGAGTACACATCGCGCAATGTATGCTCTTTATAACTTGCTGCAATAATATTGTTAATGTTTGGAATTTCATAATGCTCAGTATATTTTTATGTTTTAGACAAATAATATTGTAATTAAATGGTAATTTCGACTTACCGATCGAAAGATATACCTCCTTACTCTATGCTTGAGGTCTGATTTTTTGTTTTACAAGTTATAATTGCACAACACGGCACTATAAAGCGGAGATCTGTTCGCCCAAGTAGTCCGAAGCGCACTAAATGCGGTGAATGAAAGAATCGGTCGAGTTATGATTGTAGAGTCATAACTGTGGCACGCTTGCCCCGCCTACATTACCATTCCAACCTTATTTATCTATTCCGTGTGAGAGAGTATTGCTAGTGTTTAACTCACCCAAGAGTCCCCGGCTGGGTCCGATCCTGAGCTTGGCCGGGGCCGCGCCCGGGGTTCGGGCGGGGGGAGTGGGGGGGAGTGGACGGGGCGGGGGGGAGGCGGTGCCCGGGGGGGTCGGCGAGCGCGGCGCGATGCGGTGGAACAGAGCACTGGAACACACACGCGCGACGAATTAATAATAACAGTTTTGATACAAAATAATACGATTTGGAAGTCATCGTGGCCTAAACGATAAGACGTCCGGTGCATTCGTATCCAGCGATGCACCGGTGTTCGAATCCCACAGGCGGGTACCAATTTTTCTAATGAAATACGTACTCAACAAATGTTCACGACTGACTTTCCACGGTGAAGGAATAACATCGTGTAATAAAAATCAAACCCACGAAATTACAATTTGCGTAATCACTGGTGGTAGGACCTCTTGTGAGTCCGCACGGGTAGGTACCACCACTCCGCCTATTTCTGCCGTGAAGCTGTAATGCGTTTCGGTTTGAAGGGTGGGGCAGCCGTTGTAACTATACTTGAGACGTTAGAACTTATATCTCAAGGCGCATGGCGGCATTTACGTTGTAGATGTCTATGGTCTCCAGTAACCACTTAACACCAGGTGGACTGTAAGCTCGTTCTTTCGTCTAAGCAATAAAAAAAAAGACCAGGCTTCGCGGCAAACATGGCCAAAATGGCTACCGTCATTGACCCCCTACGAATCCCAGGAACATACCTTTTAATTCCGGAAACACCATTAATCGTGTCGTCGAAGTCGAAGCAGTTGGTTCCCCTTCTGAGCGGCGCCGGACTGGAGGTGAGCGGCAGGCCGGTCTTCGTGTGGAACACCATAGACGCGGCCGAGTCCAGGCGCCACTTGAACTTGTCGACGTCAGACGGGCTCGGGACGGGGGAGCCCCCTGCCACCCCCTCCGCCCCCGCCTCCCCCTCACACCGGTCGATGGTCCCGTACTCACACCTCTCGTAAAGAACGAACCCATCGTCGCTGACCGAATACGTCTTCTGCCTCTTGTCCCGCGGGCTACAGAACACCGTATCGTCCTTGTTCAGGTTCAATTCCGCGATGTCCTTCCGCTGCCTGTCCGTTATCACCTCCTCGATCCTGTCCGTGACCGGCAGCAGCCTCCGCAGCTTCGGTCTTCTAATTATACTATCACAATTAACATCACATTTGTGCTTCTTGCTGTTCTCGTCTTGGTAGACGGCCAGGTTGTAGGTCCCTTCTGAGCGCACGAGACGGCAACCCTCGCACTTCAGGCTCACCATCGTGCCGCACTGGCAGAAGGGCTCGTCGGTCTGCGTGGAAACCGTACTGGTCTTCTTGACTTCGATCTGCACGCAATCGGTCTCCGCGAAGGGAGATCTCGTCTCAATCCTGCTGGCTGGCAAGGTCAGGTACGTCTGATTCCTGTAGCATCCTATAGCTCTGAACCTGTCGAATCTGGCGGCCTGTAGTATCGGTATCGACGTGGTCTCTCTGTTCTTCTCCTCGTCTTGTTTCTTGGTTCTGCTCTCTTTCCTCAACCGCCTTTTGCATTTGGCTATCTCCTTCAGTCTCCTCTCGTCTAATCTCTTGGTCTTCTCTTTCTCGTCTAGTTCATCATCACAACTGCACTTGTGTTTTCCGTTTTCGCTGCACGGAGTCAGCATTCTATCATCTAAGACATTCTTTTCTATAAATACGTATTCGTTTTGGCTCTGGTGCGAAGCGGTCGGTCTCTTGACGTTGGCTGCATCGCATTTCGAGCCTAAGTTGAGATCATTCAGTTTCCCGACCAAATCTTCGTTCAGATTCTGGGGGATTTCTATGTTGAGCTGTCGTTTTTGGCAGGTACACTTGACGTTTGGTATATCTTCGATCCTGGGGAGGCTCTCGAGTACTACTTTCAAGTAGACGTTGTTACCGATGTCGGTCACGGGGAAATGGTGGTCTGTAGGGGGCTTAGAGAACTCGGTCGTGTTGTAATTCTCGCCAGGTATTTTAACGGAGTAGACGACGTTCAGTTTCCTCTGCTGTTCGTCGGGGAGGTCCTCCACGTCGCAGTTCGATTCGAGCTTTTTGTAATTGCACTTTTCGCGGCTGAGCTTTCTCCTGTTGACAATCGAGATTCGATGATTTAGTGGATTTAGTGCAGCGGTCGGGGAATCGGGGTAAATTACACCAAATAGGGGTAAAATGAAATAAACTTTTGTGAGTAAAAAGTATATATTGAAGCGAAACTTCTTTAGAATCGTGATTTCAAATTATCATGGGGGCTATAATATTATGAAAGATGCTAAAAAGAAGCGATTTCGTTTTTTTTTGTTCTTCGCCATGGCGTAATATCAACTTACACAAAAATATTTTGGGGTAATAATTAAAAAAGTTCCCCGACCGCTGATTTAATGTGACTGCTTCAGGGAATTTACTCCACTGGCGTGTCCTGCGAAATCCTACCTTCGTTCAGTGGGATTATCATCGGCTCCCGTCTCCTTGAGCCGGGCCAACCACGCCCCGAGCTGGGAGAAGTGCAGCTGTGATCGGATCGCGTTGAGCAGCCACTGCGACGTCGTGAAAGTTGGAGACTCGTGATTTCTGTAAAGAGAACGAATCCCTTAAAAACTTCCGGTTACGAAGAAAACTATTCACATCAAGAGTCATGACTTCATCGACTCGCCATTAATAAATATTTAGTCTTTCTAAATTTTCTTATCGCCTTCGTATGCGTTGGAGCATATAGCCAACCCGATGGTAACGGATGTTTGTTCACGCAAATTCACTTGTAATTATTACTCTGTAGAAACGAAATTGTTTATCTGTATTAGATCAGTACGAAGCCGTAATAATCTATGCTAATGTTCAGTTTTGTCATTCAACTACTCTGTTCGCTCTCTGCCCAAGCGCCTCTCACGCGAACGAACGCGTCTTCAGTACTCTTCAATCAGACTTGAATATAATTAAATGTTGTAATTCAGACAAAATACAATTGTTCATAGGAAGTCAGTGCTTTTATTACTCAGACTATCAGTACGTACGCTGCATGCGATCCAGCCGAGCCCGTCTGGTGGCCCATGAAAATCAGTAACCACGCTCATTCGACCGCCATATTCAACAGATGTTCATGGGTCATATACATTGATACATCAATGCAATTGACATTGATTGATTCTATGCCCCAAATGATTTGTTGTCTATGGGATCAGATAGGGCAATTACTACGTGAAGCTTTTAACACGTGTCAGTGTTGTCTTCTAACGTAGAGATGTATTCACAGTATTCACTGAGGACACAAATAAAACGATTCAGTGTTTTTTTTATTGCTTAGATGGGTGGACGAGCTCACAGCCCACCTGCTGTTAAGTGGTTACTGGAGCCCATAGACATTTACAACGCAAATGCGCCACCCACCTTCAGATATAAGTTTAAGGTCTCAGTATAGTTACAACGGCTGCCCCGCCCTTCAAGCCGAAACGCATTACTGCTTCACGGCAGAAATAGGCAGGGTGGTGGTACCTACCCGTGCGGACTCACATGAAGTCCTACCACCAGTAAATCTATGGATGAAGGACAACCATCAAATGATGTTGAAGCACCTCACCTAGACAACAGGCTTCTTTGACAACCCTTCCCTCACATCACACATCCACTGCTCAAACTGACCTCTGATTGGCTACAGAACCGACAAATTGTTCGATATTTACTTGTTGATAAGCGCTTGCATTGTCCACCTTTCGAGCAGCAAACCCCTGGGCTGTGAGTGCAGCTTATTGTACGAGGCTTCTTCGTCATCTCGATTTAGTGACATGAAGCATTCCCGGCAGTCTGGAGCCAGGAGTACCTGGAATATAGAAGCCAGGAGTTGATGAATGTCAACATCTGTGCTCATGATTGCTGACAATGAAAACTGTCGGTACAGAAGAAGTTAGAAGTCGTCGTGGCCTAAAGGATAAGACGTCCGGTGCATTCGTATGTAGCGATGCACCGGTGTTCGAATCCTGCAGGCGGGTACCAATTTTTCAAATGAAATACGTACTTGACAAATGTTCACGATTGACTTCCACGGTGAAGGAATAGCATCGTATAAAAAAATCAAACCCGTAAAATTATAATTTGCGTAATTACTGATGGTAGGAACTCTTGAGTCCGCACGGGTAGGTACCACCACCCCGCCTATTTCTGCCGTGAAGCAGTAATGCGTTTCGGTTTGGAGGGTGGAGCAGCCGTTGTAATTACTATACTGAGATCTTATAACTTATATCTCAAGGTGGGTGGCGCATTTACGTTGTAGATGTCTATGGACTCTGGTAACCACTTAACACCAGATTTGCTGTCGTCGTCCACCCATCTAAGCAATAAAAAAACAAGACTTTTTACACAGTTTCTTCTCTTTCTTCATTCTTGCCGTAATAGTAGATTGGCGGCGAGGAATGAGGACCAGACCAGGTTTATTATTAGTTAAACATGGTTAACATAATTAGTTACCATGAAACCTCTCACTCTGAGTCTGACGAAATATTATGAATTATCCTGACGTATCTGATGATCATTCAACAGCATCTACCTTCCAAATTGCTTACCACTGAACTTAATCCGCACGTATGAAGCTAATTTTACGGGTTTGGTCAGCTATCGGGGTGGAAAGAGAGTGTGTTATGTGTGATCCTCACCTCGATGCAAACCGGTATCTGTTCGTTCCATAGGGCGTGGACGTGACTACTGAGCTGGGCCTCTACATTCCTTTTGGGCTTGTCTGTCTCTGGTTTCGGCTGTGTTTGTACCTGCAATGTGTTTGCAGAAGAGTGAGATTTTTATTTTTAGATTTTACCTACCCGTGCGGACTCACAAGAGGTCCTACCACCAGTGACTAAAATCAGTAGCTAAAACACTGTTTACAAAGTTATTTTATAAAAAAGCGTCGGCGTGCAAATATCATTCAAAATGATTTACATTAAATGCAGTCACTAAATATGTTAATTAATTAAAATATCAAACAACAAAATGTATTAATTGAATAAGAATTAGTTATTTATATCATTAAACTAAAACAAAGAACAGAAAGAAGCTAATTTCAAAATAACTTAATGATTTATCATTTAAAAAATCGTTAACTGTATAACATCTTAAGGTTAATAATTTTTTCAAGTTCTTTTTAAATAAAAATAATTTGTCTTTTTTTTAAGGCATCAGGTAGCTTATAGCTATATACTTAAGGTGCCATACACAATGTACTTTTTTGCATAAGAGTTGTATTAGCACTGTGCGCAGAGAATAATTTATTTTGGTCGCGTCGGTTACGTTGCGAAACTACACCTATGGGTTTTAAACAATTTCATGAAGTACTTTCATGTAGATTTTAAGTCAGCATACTGATCAGTGGTCGGGTAACAGGAACGCATGTCGATGTGGAGCTTCTAAATATAGGCACGCGGTCGCGATATTTCGAGCATGTTGCGGGAAAATCGAAGCGGGCCACTAAAGATCATTCAAAAAATTACCAGGAGCACATATCCCTGTAGAAGGTCAAAATTGCCAACACAAAGAAGGAAATTATTATGCATGTTGAGGGAAAACGGGAGACGGGCCACTAAAGATCATTCAAAAAATTACCAGGAGCACATATCCCTGTGGAAGGTCAAAATTGCCAAAACAAAGAAGGAGGAAATTTATTATCCATGTTGTGGGAAAACCGAGACGGGCCACTAAAGATCATTCAAAAAATTACCAGGAGCACATATCCCTGTAGAAGGTCAAAATTGCCAAAACAAAGAAGGAGGAAATTTATTATCCATGTTGTGGGAAAACCGAGACGGGCCACTAAAGATCATTCAAAAAATTACCAGGAGCACATATCCCTGTAGAAGATCAAAATTGCCAAAACAAAGAAGGAAATATTAATTATCCATGTTGTGGGAAAATCGAGACGGGCCACTAAAGTTCATTCAAAAAAATTACCAGGAGCACATATCCCTGTAGAAGGTCAAAATTGCCAAAACAAAGAAGGAAATTAATTATGCATGTTGAGGGAAAATCGAGACGGGCCACTAAAGATCATTCAAAAAATTACCAGGAGCACATATCCCTGTAGAAGGTCAAAATTGCCAAAACAAAGAAGGAAATTTATTATCCATGTTGTGGGAAAATCGAGACGGGCCACTAAAGATCATTCAAAAAATTACCAGGAGCACATATCACTGTAGAAGGTCAAAATTGCCAAAACAAAGAAGGAAATTAATTATGCATGTTGAGGGAAAATTGAGACGGGCCACTAAAGATCATTCAAAAAATTACCAGGAGCACATATCCCTGTAGAAGGTCAAAATTGCCAAAACAAAGAAGGAAATTAATTATGCATGTTGAGGGAAAATTGAGACGGGCCACTAAAGATCATTCAAAAAATTACCAGGAGCACATATCCCTGTAGAAGGTCAAAATTGCCAAAACGAAGAAGGAAATTATTTTGCATGTTGTGGGAAAATCGAGACGGCCACTAAAGATCATTCAAAAAATTACCAGGAGCACATATCCCTGTAGAAGGTCAAAATTGCCAAAACAAAGAAGAAAATTATGCATGTTGAGGGAAAATCGAGACGGGCCACTAAAGATCATTCACTGATTACTGGTGGTAAGACCTCTTGTGAGTCCGCGCGGTTGGGTACCACTGCCCTGCCTATTTCTGCCGTGAAGCAGTAATGCGTTTCGGTTTGAAGGGTGGGGCAGTCGTTGTAACTATACTGAGACCTTAGAACTTATATCTCAAGGTGGGTCTCATTCCATAGCCGGATGGTACGTGGCAAAAAAGACCTCTGGAAACGCACTGTGGATGACCGCAGTGGCTCCAGGTAGTATGGATGAACTCTACTCCGGTGGCGGGCGGTGCGATAGTAAAAACGAGATGCCGCTATCATCTCGAACAATTCCTCAGAGCACTCCCCATGGAACATACGGTACAAAATACAGAGGGAACCGAAGTCCCTCCGCAGACCCAGAGGTTCCAAACGTACCAGGATAGCATACCTGTGTAGAGGTAGAAGGCTTCGCAGCGAGCAGTTTAGCGTGTAGCAGACGGTCACGGGTGGCAGCGGGGGCGCGGGAGGCGGGGCTGGTGCTTCTAGCTCTGATGATGAGACGTCCGAGCTGCAGAAGCAGGTTCGGTCCCGACGCCGGCTGGGCTGGCAGAGTCTCGCAACTGTGCATCTGGAATAAATAAATAAAATACCTGCAATTAAGATCCACTTACTACACACTAGTAAACGCTAGTAATTAAGCAGTAATTTTGAAGTCGTCGTGGCCTAAAGGATAAGACGTCCGGTGCATACGTGTTGAGCGATGCACCGGTGTTCGAATCTCAGACGGGTATCAATTTTTCTAATGAAATACGTACTCAACAAATGTTCACGATTGACTTCCACGGTTAAGGAATAACATCGTGTAATAAAAATCAAACCCGCAAAATTATGATTTGCGTAATTACTGGTGGTAGGACCTCTTGTGAGTCCGCACGGGTAGGTACCACCACCCTGCCTATTTCTGCCGTGAAGCAGTAATGCGTTTCGGTTTGAAGGGTAGGGCAGCCGTTGTAACTATACTTGAGACTTTAGAACTTATATCTCAAGGTGGGTGGGGCATTTACGTTGTAGATGTCTATGGGCTCCAGTAACCACTTGATACCAGGTGAGCTGTGAACTCGTCGACCCATCTAAAGAATAAAAAAGGTGGTATCCAACCATGCGCCTTTAGTGCACCATCCTGCCATAAAATCCCGGTGTGCGATCGCATTATAGTGAGGAAAGAACTCTACAATCCTTTCTCGGGAAATATCCTTACGATGCATTTCATTTTACGACATCCACGGAGAAAGATGATCGTTATATTCTAGACTATAACGCAAGTACGCAAGTGGACGAGTCACAGACCACCTGGTATTAAAGGGTATTTCGAGGATATCCCACACCGAATACTTCAAGTTGGCTCGCAGAATCCACTTTGCAGATAGAGGTGGACTCATCTCTTCCGTTATAGCAATAAAACAAACCCTCTTAACAGACAACAAAACCAGTTTTTTCGAAGGCTTTGTTCCGGAAATATACCACGATCTTCTTGAAAGACACAGATCCAAAATAGGTCATGCATCGGCGTCGCATTTTTGTCCCGTTCAGTTACAACGACGGGGTCAGCCCTTGACCCGATTCCGGGCACCCCGACCCAGCGACCCAGGAAACCGGGTCAAACGTGACGGGACGTGACGTAACGATCATTGTGGGACCGCTTTAGGAAGAGCTGTTTCGTGATTTTCATGAATCTCGTGAATAAATCTACATGGCTATATATGTCAATTATGAACGTGGTAGCCCTGGGTGATTGGCACAGATTGAGAGGAACGAAAGCGTTCGTGTCCTACTGAGCAAAACGCCCGTTATATTCCTGACAAGTGTTACAAATTCAAAAGTACCAAATTGTTGAAATCTATAATATAAATAAAAATGAATTGCTGTTCGTTAGTTCCACTAAAGCTCGAGAACGGCTGGACCTCATAACAAAACTTGCTTAAAAAAATAAACTTAGTACCATTACGAACTTTTTATTTATTGCTTAGATGGGTGGACGAGATCACGGTCCACCTGGTGTTAATAATGGGCTCCGGCAACTACTTAACACTAGGTGGGCTGAGAGCTTGTGTCCACTGATCTATGCAAAAAAAAATACAATTCGTTTTAACTCTAAGACACAGGCCACTTAGTTTCTTGTCGAATCTTCTCAGTGGGTCGCGTTTTGCGATCCGGTGGTAGATTCAGCGAAGCACTGCTTTTTCTAGGGCCAGTGTTAGCAAATTCACCAGACTGAACCCGGGTATCCTATTATAGCCCCTAGAAGTTACTATAATAAGTAGGGAAGAAAAAAAAAAATTTTTTTTTTTATTGCTAGGATGGGTGTACGAGCTCACAGCCCACCTGGTGTTAAGTAGTGGCCGGAGCCCATAGACATATATAACGTTAATGCGCCACCCGCCTTGAGATATAAGTTCTAAGGTCTCAGTATAGTTACAACGGCTGCCCCGACCTTCAAACCGAAACGCATTACTGCTTCACGGCAGAAATAGGCGGGGTGGCGGTACCTACCCGTGCGGACTCACAAGAGGTCCTACCACCAGTAAAACCAGTAAACAATTCGCATTTTTAAAAATGCCATGGACGATAGAATCATTTGGTTTAGTTCATACTAGTGGCCCGCTCCGGCTCCGCTCGGGTCTTTAATAAAAATTTTAACGATATTTGACGTTGTTTTATTTTTTTTTAATAAAAGAACACTCATTGCGGCACAACTATAACAGTTAGACATATGCTGTCGCGACATTTTTTGTAAATAATAATGTGTTCTACAAAGTCGTTGTACATTATTTTATTCTATCATCAATAGTTTTCGCAGGGCACGCGATGTAAAGTATATTAAATTTTTGGTAATATTTATACACCTTGGATTACATTATTGGAGTTTTAGTAAAGATCCCCAATTTTTTTCAACAAAGATTATAGTCTATGTCACTCGGGAATAGTGTAGCTTCCAAACAGTGAAAGAATTATTCAAATCGGTTCAGTAGTTTCGGAGCCTATTCAATACAAACAAACAAATCTTTTCCCTTTATATTATTAAGTATAGATACGATTGGCCAAGCGTTGGCGGCCGTCCAGAGATGTCTTAACATGTCGTTTATCTCGCTTATAAGTATGTTAACGAACGCGGAAATAACAGAAATCAAATCTGAATCTTTCACCGAGACCGGGCGATCGGTTACGAGTTAAATATAGTTCATCTTGAAGGCATTCGGCGGCTTGACGCAATCTTTCGACAGCGCTATGGCTCCGAAATTATATATTTAACATTATTAATGCCATCATACCCGATCCTGTAGACCGACTGGTAAACAGTCGACGTCGCCCAAAACATGTCATTACGGATCCTCCCGATCTATAAACAGTGCTTTTAGGTACCTCACACACCGGTCACCGTCCTCGCCGAACCCGTCGCGTCGCTTCCGACGTAGGGCTTGACGAGCGAATTAACCCATAGACACAGCCCATAGAGGTTCTCGCCGGGTCTTCTCAGTGGGTCGCGTTTCCGATCCGGTGGTAGATTCTGCGAAGCACTGCTCTTGCTAGGGCCAGTGTTAGCAACACTCCGGTTTGAGCCCCGTGAGCTCACCTACACGTAAGGGTGAAGCTGAAATAGCCTCTCAAGGCTATCAGCATAGGTAGGAAAAACAAAAAAATTAATGCGACAAAAAAAAACAAAAAAAAACGTGAAAGCCCTACTTATCGCCTGACGAAAATACAATAAAAACCATGTCTGGTTTGATAAGAGCAGACCTTGCTATTACTATTACCGATAAGAGTTTATGATAAGTCATTCCTTATCATTTGCGGGTTCGCTATTTGGGTTTTGAGGTTAGTCTGGTAACGTAGCGGTCACCCATCCCAGTGATAGCAAGATTGTGCGACGCTTCACTTGGATCGCGAATCACCTGCAGTTTTAAAGACCCATTTAGGACTGATTTTAAAGACTCATTTAGGTAGAAGGGGGATATGATTTTGATGCTACATTCGATTACGGACAGGCCATTGATACCGGTCACCGAATTCAAATCCGGTTGTAGTTCCTTCTATCGAAACGGATATGCTGTGAAACCTTACCCGGTTAGTCAGAACGATTCTAAATGTGTTTTGAGCTATCAGCCTCGTCAAAAAGTTCCGATTGCGACAGATACTTAGTGCATTCAAATTTAAAAAAAAAACTAAAATCTATAAACATTTTTTTTGGTCTAGTAACATTGTTTTTTACTTTTTACGTTTTGTGCTCATTACGAGTCAACAGTGAGCGTATTTAAACCGACTAGAAAAAAGGAATAGGTTCCCAATTCGACTATAATTTTTATGTTTTTTACCTATGGATTATTTTCTTGGTGAACTGATTTGATGATTTCTTTTTAATTTGCAAATTTGTGCTTCTCATGTGGTTCCCATCTATCAAGATCTGACCGTTAGTTTTAGAGCTATCCTTAGTATCGTATATTTAATTGACTTGTCGATATTAATGATATTCTCTTTCCATTTTGTTTGTGTTTTTTTTGTACTTTTTTACTATAGCAACACACACGATTTTCACGTCCGCCAATGAAACGCCCGCGCGCCATTCTCATCGCGCGGGCTCCCTAGACCAACTAAAAACAACATGGCGTCCGGTGGCATCTCAAAAATACAATTTACTTCATTTTGTTTTCACGAATGCTCTCGATAATGAGCTCATCGTTAAATACACGAAAATATAAACTTATCTCTTTCATTATCGATGATATAGGACGGAACAAATCACGGGACTCTTCAGTTTATTTTCTAAACGTCAAAATATCAGCGAGCGACGTCCGCCATGACACTCTTTTTCTTTCAAATCAAGCCGCCAAGAGCGACGCATCGATTTTTATACATATTTTAAGTCTTTAATTTATCATATAAAAACAAATAAATATCTCAAAACAATAAATACAGTCCACGCTCATTTACCATAACGCAATAGGACCATTTTATATGAAGCGGTTACTGTCGCCCATAGATATAATATAATGCAAATTCCGCGCGACTTTTGCGACATGACTTCAAAGCATCAAATGTATGACGGACGTTGCATCGTTGTTATGGCTGCCCCCGGTCACCGTCCTCGCCGAACCCGTCGCTTGCCACGAAGGGCTTGACGAGTAATTTAACCCATACACAGCCCGCTGAGTTTCTCGCCGGATCTTCTCAGTGGGTCGCGATTCCGATCCGGTGGTATATTCTGCAAAGCACTGCTCATGCTAGGGCCAGTATTAGCAATACTCCCGGTTTGAGCCCCGTGAGCTCACCTACACGTCAAGGGGAAGCTGAAATAGCCTCTCAAGGCTATCAGCATAAGTAGGGGTGCCTTACGGCTGAAATTCACAGGATGCTGGTACTGCCTGAGCTTACTTTACCATCAGTAAATGCGTATTAACGTATTCCCCGGTGACTCCTTTTGCTCCAGTGCTCACCGCGCAGACGTGGTTTTTACTGGTGGTAGGACCACTTGTGAGTCCGCACGGGTAGGTACCACCACCCTGCCTATTTCTGCCGTGAAGCAGTAATGCGTTTCGGCTTGAAGGGTGGGGCAGCCGATGTAACTATACTGAGACTTTAGAACTTATATCTCAAGGTGGGTGGCGCATTTACGTTGTAGATGTCGATGGCTCCAGTAACCACTTAACACCAGGTGGGCTGTGAGCTAGTCCACCCATCTAAGCAATAAAAACGTTAATTTATTTAAGCGCAAAAAAATTATAATTTAAAAACGAACCAAACAACTGGTTACACACAGGCGGATGTTTATCAACATTGAAACACGCGAATGCTAAATTTAGAAGCGGCCGCGTGTCTTCC
This sequence comes from Bombyx mori, assembly GCF_030269925.1. NCBI lineage: Eukaryota > Metazoa > Arthropoda > Insecta > Lepidoptera > Bombycidae > Bombyx > Bombyx mori. The sequence goes on along the minus strand of NC_085108.1, from coordinate 638,022 downwards.
GCGCTTCAATAGGCCATTGATAACAGCAGACGTTACAATTTTGCGCGAGTTAATTAGTTGTAGGTAGTTTCTGAGGGCGCACTTAGCGTTTTTCGGACGGTCGTCGTATTCATCGTAGTCACACTTACCGCTTTACACAATAACAGCTGTTACGCGCGACTTCAACTGCGCGATGAAGGAATAATGTCAATTTAGTTTTCTAAGGTTTCATGTAACACTTTCCCGTGAGATTCACATGCTTTTTCGGGGCCAAAGATAGCTTAAGTCACGCCTTTTTTTTTCGGGCCGGGTGCCTAACCTCCTACGAGGTAGCTTAAGTCACTCCTGATTTAACGTTGTCACTTTTTTTTTTAAAAATTATAACAATTCATTACTTAATTTCAACGCGAAAGAATGATATGACACCTATAAGATCACAACATCACTCATGTGCACAATTCAACTTACAATCACTGCTAATAATGTTGCACTTATTATATTTTTTTAAATTAGGAGATTCTCAATTCGACTATATTTTTGTTAATTTATATTTTATACCTTTGTACTTTTTTTATTATTTCTCCTGCGTAAGAACTAACCAGTGATTTTAATGACAATAGCGTGCGTAATGTGCACTTCGAAACAATTATTAGTTCAGATTTCATTCTTTTATCGTTCGTAAACATTGAGATCATTACATACATACATAGTTACATAATTACGTGTGCTATTATCTGAGCGACAACTCAACGACAACAAAGATGAATGCGCTGAACGACTCACCAACAACGCGTTGCTACGGACGTTTTAAAAGGCAATTAGGTTTTTTCGTCAATTGGCCAATGAGGTACACGACCCGCCCGTTGCGCCGTCCGCTAAATGGCCCAGAAAAATCTATCTTATTTTATTGTTGAACAGTGCGCTACGATTTTTTTAATGATTGATAGAGTCTTAGTGGCCCAGAGGCTTTTCTAGTTTCAGTAGGGCAGGTGGGCGAGCAAAGGCACAGCCAGGAGGGGTGGAATACTGGTGGTAGGACCTCTTGTGAGTTCGCGCGAGTAGGTACCACCACTCTGCCGTGAAGCAGTAATGCGTTTCGGTTTGAAGGGCGGGGCAGCCGTTGTAACTATACTTGAGACCTTAGAACTGATATCTCAAGGTGGGTGGCGCATTTACGTCGTAAGTGTCTATGGGCTCCAGTTACCATTTAACACCAGGTGGGCTGTGAGCTCGTCCATCCACCTAAGCAATAAAAAAAAACTGCTGACAGCTACTCGAGCGCCTCCAAAGGAAACCTCAAAACTCAAAAGTAGCGGCTTCGCGAATGAATCTACTACCGGATCGGAATCGCGACCCGCTGAGAAGATCCGGCAAGAAACTCAGCGGGCTGATGTTTAGGTTAGGTTGCACGTCGACCTCTTTGTCGACTTCGACGAGTACGGTTACCAGGGTCCCTACTCCTAGTGCTAGAGCCTAATGTAAGGGTTATTGGATCTGATGGATCTTTAAGGACGTGTCTAGGGCGTCGACGGTGACTGGCTCCTGCGTGATCAGGATTCGGGGAGACGCGCAACGACCGCATCTATAAAATGTATGAGAAGCGAGCCATTAGTTCGAAGTAAAGCCTTCGTCAAACAGAACGCGTAATTAGCGCGCGTCAGAGCACTAAACTGACGCCGCGCTATGACGCCGAGATGTGCTGTACTACTACGGTAACATACCGTCAAACAGAGCCCCAGCGCTATAAGTACGCAGCGCTCTATCGCGGCGTTAGGACGCTTTGACGTCAGGCGTTGTAATTTTTTACAAATTTTATTTTAGCGTCCGAGTGAATGTGTATTAAAATACTAGATAATGCCCGAAAAAATTATATAAATAGTTAGAAAATACCCATGCTTATACAATGCCACATCTGAATCACTCGATTTCTTAATACTTTTAAATTTTCACACTGCTATCGAAAGGCATTATGATTTGGCGAATGCGTTGCGTCAAGGAGCGTTGGACTCATCTAGTCAATTTGAAGAGCGCGACGTTAAGTACGCGGCGCTAAGTACGCGTTCTGTTTGACGAAGGCTTAAGAGTTTGTTTATGGTACGATCGATTTGTAGAGCGTTTCTAAACGTTGACGTCATTGTGCAAATACCGGCAGGTTCTAGGGTAGAGTGAAATTCAAACACCACAATATATTTTTTAATGCTTATATGTGTGGACCAGCTCACAGCCCACCTGGTGTTAAATGGTTACTGGAGCCCATAGACATCTACGACTTAAATGCGCCACCCACCTTGAGATATAAGTTCTAAGGTCTCAGTATAGTTACGACGGCTGCCCCACCCTTCAAACCGAAACGCATTACTGCTTCACGGCAGAAATAGGCGGGGTGGTGGGACCTACCCGTGCGGACTCACAAGAGGTCCTACCACCAGTATACCACCCCTAACTTCATTGTTCCTGTAACTTCTACTAACACTAAAGACTTAAGTAACTTAACACTGAAGAGAGAGACAACCGAATATGTATTTAGGATTTAGTCTGCAAAAGAATGAGATAGAACATTTCTAAAGGTTCCTACTTGTAACGTACCCAAATTGTCACGTATCTTTTTCATTGTTTGCATTATGAACTTATAATTATTTTTTTAATTAGATAAACTAACGAAGGTCGGTTATTCGTATTTCGTAATGGTGTTTGGCAAATCAATAAGCACGTAAACCCTTAAAATCCAATATCAATAAATTACTGAGCTAAAAAAAAACAAAATGTGTGCAATTCACACGTGGTAGAAGTGAAACCTTCCAAAATTAAAATACAATTATCCTAAACGTCTTAAGTATATGTAAAATTTTGTCATTAGTAAATAATTGTAAGGTAGCGCCCTCTGTGAATTGATATTTTAATTTCACGTATAATCCTAAATTAAAATTCACTACAAGAGCTTTCATACACACGTTAGTATTAAAAAATCTCACAGATGGCGCTGTATTAAATAGTATGTATATTTCTGTCTCATTCTTTGCTGGCTTCATCCTACACATTTTTGTATTTGTGTCTCTTACCTGTCGTTTTTTCCGTTGCATCCGGTTTGAAATCACAACGATTCTAAAGAAGTTTTCACTTCAAAAACCTTTTCTACTGAGAATTAATTGTGAATTAGGATAATAAGGACGTAAATAACAGTTAGTAATAACAAAAAAATTGTAATAGATTGCCACCGCGTGAGAGCGGGATAGCGAGATGTTCCCACCACGCACACGCTCTTTCTAATGACCAAACATTAATTGACTAATTGTTGACGTAATTTTCCACACACAAAGGCAAAATTTTTCAATTAAGCTTCGTTGTACAAAGTAATGAAAATAATAAATGTATACGGAAAATAATTGAATATGCAATTTCGAAAAGGGCACATGTCGCATATTTTGTGAAATACGTTTTTTTCATATATGTACATGTAGTTTTGAGGCTTACCTACAACCATTTTATAATAATTCCAATAATTTTCAATTGCTAATTAACACTAACATATATCTCAAAAGTTAATATTTTAAATTTTACACTGCTTTAGAAAATAATCAGTTTTTTTTATTTCCTGAACATTTTACATTTTCAGAAATGTGCCCTTTTCGAAGTTGCATATTCAATTATAATTGTTGATTTTTATTTATCTCCTAATTACATTACAGCACCAGTTAACAAAACTGCGCATCGCAGTTGTACTAGGATATCATGGATAGCACAGAGCTCTTAAGAGTTTTTCTTGAATTATTATTCTACGCTAGTTTAGATCGCAAAACGTAGGTGACGCAATATGTTTTAAGACAAAGACCTTTGTCTTTACATAATATTATAATACGTCCTATGATTCGTGTTGTGAATTAGTGAAATAAGTGTTTTTGAAGTGAAAACTTCTTTAGCATCGTCGTGATTGGAAAGTCGATGAAACACGACACCTAAATTCATAAGATTTAACATGGGAGAAAATGAGATAGCAGATATTTAAAAGGTTTTCATAAATTCGTGGTTCTCTTTGTGCTCTGCGTCGCGTCGTACCTAATATTCGTACATAATAAATTCTGAATAAATCTATGTAATATATACGAATAAAATGTAAAATAATAATTATCAAACCTATGATCATTACTAAAACCTACAATTAAAAAATCCTCTTCACGAAATTTTATATTCGTCTCATTATTATCTTGAAGCCAAAATTTTTGAAGGTTTCACTTCTCCCACGTGTGTATTGCACACATGTTTTTTTAACATGTTTTTTTTTATGATTAACTAATTGTTTATTTTTATTATTTTTCTATGCTTAGGCTATGTTCAGTGTACCTCAGTATGCTGAAAGATAGAAGATATATTTTATATATATTTTTTACATTCAGCATTATAAAGCAACAAGAGTACCAGGCTGACATAACATTAAAGAAGAGTTTTATATGTTAATGCCATGAAGACCTTCACGGTACGCCAATGTTTTCCGACCATTAATAAACGAAATTAACATTCACTTCTACGACTTAAGGCTCAATATAAAATTAAAGCGGTTACGACCTTGTGAATACGATCGAACACGTTGATTTAATCCGAGCGAATGAAATAATCGAATTTAAACTTTAAATCGAACGAGCGGTAGGTTGTTTTTCTATTGGGGCGCGTATGTGTTCGAATTTGGAACTGTATTCGAATGCAGCGTGACGTCACGCGACCTCTCCCCGAGCCCTTCTGACCTAGATCGGCTGTCGTCAAGCGGAAAATACTTCAAGCGAACGCTTTAAATCTATTAACGTCCATCGTATTAAATTATTAAAGCGCTTCAATCGCTAGGCGTCTCTCGGTCTAGACTGGTTCTGTGTTGCTTTTACGTAACAAAATAAACCTTGGCGCGTATTAACTAAAGTTCTAACACATTACTAGTGGTCGATGGTCGATGGTCGTGGTCGAAATTCGAACCTAATTAATTTAAATTATAATTTTTAACATTATTACGGTTCTATTTTCAAATACTATACTTCTATAATCACTGGTTTCGCCAAGGCTACACAATAGACTAACTAATAATCTATTCTCAATTTGACGACAGACTTTAACAATAAGCAAAAGAGTATTTATGTGTGTAGTATCAAATACATGGCAGCGTGTAATGTTTTTCTTATCGATTTAATGTATTTTTAATGCATATTTTAAAATAAATATTGGCATGCTGCACTCCTTCTCTATATTCTCTATAAGTGTGGAAAATTTCATACTCCTCCGTCCGCGCAATTTTAGTAAAAAGGGATACAAAGTTTTTGCTTCACGTATAGATACTAGTGGTCCCGCAGTAGTCGAAATTCGACTATAATTAATTGAAATTATAAGTTTCAACATTATTATGGTCCTATTGTTACAGATTTCGCCAAGACTACACTATAGACAAATACTCGTAATATTAAATATAAACAATACTAACCTATTCTCAATTTGATTCTCAATTTAAGCAATAACAAAAGTTTGACAATAAACAAAGAGTATATGTGTGTGTCAAATACATGGTATGTAGTGTGTGTAATGTTTACTTTATTGATTTAATGTATCTTTTATGCATTATTTTAAAAAAATATTAGCATTGTGCACTTCTTCTCTCTTCTCTATAAGTGTGGAAAATTTCATACTCCTCCGTCCGCGCAATTTTCGTAAAAAGGGATACAAAGTTTTTGCTTCACGTATTAATATATAGATAATACATAGATAAAGAATCACGTTGCCGGGTTCGCATTGAATTAGGGAACGTTTAAAATATCAACCCGCGTTGAGGTTAATTAGAACGAATGACGTCACACCTCCACGCAATCATGCAGCTCTGGTACTTGGAACTTTTGTTTAATTGGATTCCGTTTATCTAATCGCGGCGACTGGACATCATATTATAACAAAGATGGCGATCAGCTAACGTGTTGAACGGTGTCAATAATTCTGTCAACGTTTTCTGACGTGACAAAGTTATCTTTTCGATTTTTTTCTATATTTAGTGGATCTTGCATCGCATAGTAACATAATCTCTTCAGATAACTCATATAAGCTATAACTTAAAAGATGCTGCGTGCAAGATGATAACAGGAGATTATTGGCACCCGCAGAAGCCCACGTGCAGCCGAACCAAGATATGGAGGGATTGTCATCAGAATCAGTCTTGATGCAATTGTCTGCTGCAAAGCATTCCTATGCTTTTTTTTGGGATGTGGATATGGGAGCCCATAGAGGACGAGAACCCCGCACTATCGATCTTGAGACTCTATTACCTTGTACAACGGCTGCCCCACCCTTCAAACCGAAACGAATTACTGCTTCAAAGCAGAAATAGGCAGGGCGGTGGTACCTACCCGTGCATTCCACAAGGACAGTGTCTAAAGGACATCCTGAGATCATCACCTTACGTGTCAAAACGGGTAAAAATTTGGCCAGTCGCACTGTGAACTGAGTGTCTAATAAAAATACATTTGTAATGAAATCTGTTGGCTAATGCGTTTGCTAATGCGATAGACGCGTTGAGAAACTAGTGACCTTGGACTGTATCACCAGTTGAAGACTGGGATTCCTATATTCGACATAAGTGTACAGCCAACTTGTGAGTTTTCGGTGATGATAACTCAGAAGAAAACCAAATTAATGGAACACCAGATTCAGTTCAACACGTAACAGACAGTGTTGCAATACGCAATGCCCCATAGCGGTGACGTTGGCAACACCAGAATTCACCGTTCACCGTCCGCCGACGACAAACAACACTCTTCGGCCTCTAAAAGCGGAATCCAAGCTTAACTTTCACTTTTGCACGCCGCCAATTCCTTTGGTTTTAGAAACATCACGCGCTTAATAAGCAGTTGAGAGAGTAGCTAATTTACGCCAGCATGGCTACACCTTTTTTTTTATCGCTTAGATGGGTGGATGAGCTCACAGCCCAATGCGCCACCCACCTTGAGATATAAGCTCTAAGGACTCAGTATAGTTACAACGGCTGCCCCACCCTTCAAACCCAAACGCATTACTGCTTCACGGCAGAAATAGGCGGGGTGGTGGTACCTACCCGCGCGGACTCACAGGAGATCCTACCAACAGTCACCTTTTTCCCTACTTATTCGCTGGTAAGTAGGGAGCCTATGGGGCTATTCCAGCCCTAAAGGTTAGGTGAGCTCACGGGCCTCAAGCCGGGAGCGTTGCTAACACTGGCCCTCTTGCTGAGCAGTGCTTCGCTAAATCTACCACCGGATCGGAATCGCGACCCACTGAGAGGATCGTCGTTCGCTCGTCGAAGGACGGTGACCGGTGCTTGAGGGACCTAAAAGCACTGAGAGGTCTCTTACCTAAAAGCTCGGGGGGGTTCGACAAGACATGTTTCGGGCGATGGCGACTTTGCGATGCCCCTCGCCTGGGTGGCATATGAAATTGCCCCAACACGAAGGTAATATTTTCGGGACACATGTGACTCTTTGTATTATACCTTTTAAACACGTCTGTAGCGGGTAGCTATCACAGTGTGCTTGGTGCGAGTTTTTTTTAACGTTCACGATAGCGTAAAAGTTAACTAAAATTTTGTATGGAGTTGGAACGTTTGCCTACTTTTGCCGCTATGCTATTTGCCTGATTCACGCTAACGATATTTTCAAAATTGCATATCGAGGTTAGAAAGGCTATTGTAAGGCTTAAGCGATATTTCGTATAACACGCGACATTTATCATTGTAATGAAATGTCAGTTTTATTTGATACTAGCGGCTCGCTCCGGCTCCGCTCGGGTCTTTAACAAAAATTTCAACGATATTTAACGTTGTTTTATTTTTTTAAATAAAAGAACACTTATTAAGACATAACTACAATAGTTAGACATATGCTGTCGCAACACTTTTTGTAAATAATAATGTGTTCTACAAAGTTGTAGTACATTATTTTATTCCATCATCAATAGTTTTCGCAGGGCACGCGATGTAAAGAATGTTTTAGGTAATTTTTTTACACCTTGGGTTACATTATTGGCGTTTTAGTAAGGATCCCTAATTTTTTTCAAAAAAGATTATAGCCTATGCCACTCGGGAATAGTGTAGCTTCCAAACAAATGTGACACAAATTTCACAAAGTGAAATATTTTTTCAAATCGATTCAGTAGTTTCAGAGCCTATTCAATACAAACAAACAAACATAAGTTTCCTCTTTATAATATTATTACTAGCTGTACCCGTCCGCTTCGCTGGGCATTTAAAATTAACATTATTATTTGTCATTCTCACAAAGATTCTCATCATTAACGCAACTGGTGTAGGGAGTCCAACATTAATATAAATATTAGCCTATCCATTAAGTACATGTATTTTCTACATGGATACCAAGTTTCAAGTCGATCGGATGCATGGTTCAGTAGTTATAACGGAACATCCGTAAAAACCACTGTAGATTTATATATTAGTATAGATATTATAGTAATAGTATTATTAGCATCAATAAATCGATGTTTTAAATTCAACATCAATATTCGTTTTTTCAACACTTTAAATGGCCCTCCTGTGGGCATTGCTGAAGTCCATGGGCGACGGCAACCACTCACCATCGGGTGGTATGCTCTCGTCTGCCTAAAAGGGCAAAAAAATATGTGAAACTCCACCCGCTCGGTGGAAGATCTTCCCTTTGTTATTACCCCCAAACCTGATTTAAAAAAGTACTGGATACCGTTCGAATCTTTACTTCACGCCAAGCGACACTGACTATATTTATTTATATTTACTATAAATACACTATCGATAACTATTATCGACAACAATAATGCGCATCACTATGCCCGTCCATAAGGCTCGTGAGTGGAAGAGAGAGCGAAATATTCGCTTCACCACTCCGACTGTTTATGACCCAAACTGCAGCGACAAAATAACTCTACTATAGTCGAGAATCGCGTTTTTATTACTTTCTTTCAATGGTTCATGTTTCATAGCTTACCGCGACCTATCAAGTGTTAGTAACGGGTTTCAGTCGAAGTCGGAATGGGAACATGCGACATTGAAGTCGTCGTGGCCTAAAGGATAAGACGTCCGGTGCATTCGTATGTAGCGATGCAACGGTGTTCGAATCCCGCAGGCGGGTACCAATTTTTCTAATGAAATACGTACTTAGCAAATGTTCACGATTGACTTCCACGGTGAAGGAATAACTTCGTGTAATAAAAATCAAACCCGCAAGATTATAATTTGCGTAATTACTGGTGGTTGGACCTCTTGTGACTCCGCACGGGTAGGTCTATTTCTGCCGTGAGCAGTAATGCGTTTCGGTTTGAAGGGTGGGGCAGCCGTTGTAACTATACCTGAGACCTTAGAACTTATATCTCATGGTCGGTGGTGCATTTACGTTGTAGTTGTCTATGGGTTCCAGTAACCACTTAACACCAGGTGGGCTGTGAGCTCGTCCACCCATCTAAGCAATAAAAAATGCGTATAAAAAATTGTTTTGAACATACATTTTCCTTTTCACCATTGCAGATAGCGTTGAGAACGTTTGTACACTCACCTGTAACAATGAAAATAATATATGATTTATTAACAAGTAAAATACATATAGCTAATCGGACTGCAAATAAATATTTGTTTATCCTGGTTGACCTGGTCACGATAGGGCAATGTAATGAATGTAATTATTGCATTGTCATCACTCGTTGACACGTGTAAGAAGTTTCAAGTCAATTAAAGGTCTTAAAAAGCACGTTCAAAGATTCCCTTAAATGGATTTTTTCCCTACCTAGGCTGATAGCCTTGAGAGGCTATCTCAGCTTGTAGGTGAGCTCACGGGGCCCAAACCGGAGTGTTGCTAACACTGGCCATAGCAAGAGCAGTGTTTCGCAGAATCTACCACCGGATCGGAAACGCGACCCACTGAGAAAATCCGGCGAGAAACTCAGTGGGCTGTGTCTATGGGTTAATTCACTCGTCGAGCCCTTTGTCGCAAGTGACGGGCTCGGCGAGGACGGTGACTGGAGAAAAAATCTAATTAAGTGTTTTGGGGATAAACGACGGAAGGGAAGATCTTCCACCGAGCGGATGATGTTGCTCGGTAGACCGACGGTCCGAATGTTGTTATTCGGAACTTGTATATATGCAAGCTTATCTTGAACATGTTGTAAGCGAGATTCAGGCATCTGTCAATAATCCTGCGTTGTATGATGGCTACCCGCCACAGTATATATCGAACTTCCGAGCCCTTATCAATAAACCGCTATTGGAATTACAACTCATAAAAGCCGTACACTATATTGAAAAAAAAAGTTAAAATTTTTTTGATCGTAATTTGAACCCATAATTCTTCCTCCCCGAATCAGGCAGTCTAGATTCAGTCTAGACGTCTCAATCCCAGGTCAACGTTCAGACTACAAAGAAATCGTACCCTCACCTATATTATTTACCTTCGCCTTATATTATTATCAGTCTATTTCCTACCCTTTGCTGAACAGTATAGACGTTAAAACTAAATTCGTTAATAATTGGATTATTTACCGCTAAACATGCTGATTAATATACAAATATATTATATTTTAAACAAATATATTCCTTGGAAAAAAAAACCCTGAGTTCCTGTTTGAATTTTTTTAGCGCTGAAAATTCATATATACAGTATTTCAGAGATATACATATGTGAGTCGTCTATTATCAAAGGTGGCAATCTGTGCATTTGGACAAAAAAATGTTATTGATATGTCAATACAGATTGATTTGAATATAATCGTCTCCTTCAAAGAATACGGTTCAAAACCTGCATTAAATAAAGTTTAATAGTTAACCTGTTATTTATCTAAGATGTCGTTCAGAAGGGTTTTGTGACTGCTAATGGAATACAAAGTCAATAATTCGTTTTTCTGATTTACCAATAATTGTCCAAAAGTCACATTGCCGGCTTTGATAATAGTCGACTCATTTATTAGGCATTGTTTTTCCTTGCTTTCTTCTTTCAGTTGGCGTTTTTAACGCAGTCAGATTTATTTATTTATTTTTGAGATGTCTGAACGAGCTCACAGCCCACCTGGTTTTTTTATTTATTTTTTATTGCCGTTGTAGGCAGACGAGCATACGGCCCACCTGATAGTGAGTGGTTACCGTCGCCCATGGACTTCAGCAATGACAGGAGCAGAGCCAAGCCGCTGCCTACTGCTTAATACTCTCCACAAGCCTCGTTTGAAGAAGGACATGTCATAGCGCTCGAGAAACACCGTGGAGGGGAGCTCATTCCTTAACCGAATGGTACGTGGCAAAAAAGGCCTCTGGAAACGCACTGTCGATGAACGCAGCGGTTCCAGATAATATGGATGAACTCTACTCCGATGGCGGGAGGCGTGATGGTAAAAACGTTCTGTTAAAAACGTCGATTTCTGGAGACATGCCTTTATTACTATTATGATGTCGCCAGGAATATTAATCCCTCTCCAGACCCAGACCAAATCTATTCCGATCAGGGTCTTATCAATGAGCAGGTGTGTCCGTATCTAGAGATGCAACTACACCGGGCTCCAAATCTCATGACGGATGCTTCTTTTACTAAACCAAAATATCTAAGATATGTTCCCGAGTCACCACCCTGCGTATTCTGCCGAAAAGCAATCCTTCGTCCAAGTCCAAAAAGCTCGCATTGTCAACATGACGGATTCAAATTCGAAATCGACAAAACTTTGTTATCTTGCAGCGAAATTTAATCTTGTTGCTCCTGACATTTAAAAAAAAAGCTTGTAACTAATTTGTCACACGAGACGTGGATATAACGGATTTCAAATTTGCCATTAATTTATTGCTACCGTTTTGAATAGTTAATATTTCATTTAAAAATATAAAAGAATAAGAGTTTTAGTCAAATACTTTGTTTTTTTTTTTTAGTTTTTATGTTCAGCAACTATAAAAAAAAACCTAGATTTTTATATTCGTTTAAATATAAAATTGTCAGTAGCCAGCCGAATGTATATAGGTCTGTTTTTAAATTTCGCCTCGTGTCCCGGGCGAGGTAAATTAAGGTTACATCTGTTCTTACAATGAGAGACACAGTTTTTTATTTATTTCCCTACCTATTCCCTGCTAGCTTAACAGGTTATTTCAGTTAGATCCGGACGAGTAGGTGAGGTCACGGGCTCAACCTGAGAAAATTTGCTAACACTAGCCCTAGCGAGAGCAGATCTGGCGAGAAACACAGTCAAATTCAAAACTCGCCTCCTATGAGTTAATTCACTCATCGAGCCCTTAGTCGCAAGCGTCGGGTTCGACGATTTTTTTTTTTATTGTTTGGATGGGTGGACGAGCACACAGCCCACTGGTTTTAAGTGGTTACTGGAGCCCATAGACATCCACAACGTAAATGCGCCACCCACCTTGAGATGTAAATTCTAAGGTCTCAGTATAGTTACAACGGCTGCCCCGGCCTTTAAACCGAAACGCATTACTGCTTCACGGCAGAAATAGGTAGGGCGGTGGTACCCACCCCCGCGGACTCACAAGAGATCCTACCACCAGTAAAAGAAGAGTACGAGGACGGTGACAGGAGAAAAAATCTAACTATAAATGAGGCTCTCAGCGCAAAAGTGGTTCAAATATAAAAGACCAGAAAGAAAACTAGAAAGCGGGAGGTCATCGCATCTTATCCAGCGCAAAACACTGCTGTGTGCCACCAAAATAAGTAGGACAGTTAGCATTTAAATCGCAAACACAACATCGCCCTGCAATATTGTAACAGATGTTTCTGGAAGGTCGACGCGAACCGCTCAATTGTTCCGAAAGTCAACAGACGTACTCTTTGCATTTTAAATCAGACAATAATAGGTTTCGCAGCACACAAACCACTGAGGTTCTCACCGGATACATTCAGTGGGTCGCGATTCCGATCCGGTGGTTGACTCAGCGAAGTACTGCTCTTGCTAGGGCCAGTGTTAGCAAATGGTCTCAGGGTGAGGGCGTGAGTTCACCTAAAAGTCCAACCGTAACTAGAGTAACTCCTTGGGATACCAAACATTAGATAGGGAAGAAATGTTAGTGAGAATCCAGGGGTCATGAGGGCTCCGGTAGCCACCAGTTATAACTTAATCCTGGTAGACAAAGAGCTCGGGATAATTCTTGTGGATAGTCCTTCCAACAACATAATTTCTCTATCCAAATCCTCCTCCTCCTTCAGTCGATCGCTCATTGCTGAGCATCGTGATGCGCCCGCCTGTGACCTTTTTTTTTGTAATTTGTAGTCACTTTTGTCGCTCAGTGGCACAGTGAAGTGCTTGGCTCAGTGTCATGTCCAGACACTCGGATACTTGGTCACTCCTTTTCGGCTCTAACCTCTGGATCGTCTTCCATCCACTTTACCCGTCACTATGAGTCTCTCTCATCCAAATAAAAACCATTAAATTAAAAGTTTTTATCGCGGATACTCAATTGGCTGTGTCTGAGAAGGTAGCGAATGTTGAAATAAAAGTTGCCATAAACAATTTAAGTGTATTTAAAAAAAACACTATGTAGCCAGTGCATTAAAAGACTGACTAAATTGAGCAAGTCATTAGTATAGATTAAGTGACATATGACTTACATATAGGGCATTTCTTGTATTGCCGTAGTTGGCAGACCAGAATATGGTCTTCCTGATAGGAGTTACCGTCGATCATGGACACCGGCAATGTAAAAAGTACAGCAAAGACGCTGCCTGCTTCTGAGGACTCTTCTCAAACCTCGTTTGGAAAAGGACTTGTTATGGCGCTCGGAAAACACCTTGAAGGGTAGTTCACAGAGCCGGATAAAGAAGGCTAAAAGGATTATTGGATTATTTTACTGGTGGTAGGATCTCTTGTGAGTCCGCGCGGGTAGGTACCATCACCCCGCCTATTTTTGCCGGGAAACAGTAATGCGTTTCGGTTTGAAGGGTGGGGCAGCCGTTGTATTTACACTTGAGACCTTAGAACTTATATCTCAAGGTGGGTGGCGCATTTACGTTGCAGATGTCTATTGGCTCCAGTAACCACTTAACACCAGGTGGGCTGTGAGCTCGTCAACCTACCTAAGCAATAAAAAATAAAAATAAAAACGTTCGTGAACGCAGTGACTCCACACGGTATGGATATACTCTGCTCGGGATTACCTACTGGATACAGTATGAAAAGCAAAGATAACCGAAGCCACCCGTGTAGACATAGAAGTTCCAAATGAGAACTGGATTATCAACGGTCCAAACGAACCTCGTCTCTATAGGATTTAATGGAAGTAGCTGGTATTTGAGGGATCCACTCCACTCCACTCTAAGGCCATTCATGAAAATATCTAATCGACTTTACAAAACTTGCATAAGGCCCGTCATGACTTACGCGAGTGTGGTGTTCGCTCACGCGGCCCGCACACACAAAGACACCCTCCAATCCCTACAATCCCGCTTTTGCAGGTTAGCCGTCGGGGCTCCGTGGTTCGTGAGGAACGTCGACCTACACGATGACCTGGGCCTCGAATAAATCCGGAAATACATGAAGTCAGCGTCGGAACGGTACTTCGATAAAGCGATGCGTCACGATAATCGCCTTATCGTTGCCGCCGCTGACTACTCCCCGAATCCTGATCATGCAGGAGCCAGTCACCGTCGACGCCCTAGACACGTCCTTACGGATCCATCAGATCCAATAACCTTTGCATTAGACGCCTTCAGCTCTAACACTAGGAAGGAGTAGGCTTAGGTACCCCGGTAACCGTACTCGTCGAACTCGACAAAGACATCGACGTGCAACCTAACCCATACATCAGCCCGCTGAGTTTCTCGACGGATTTTCTTAGCGGGTCGCGATTCCGATCCGATAGTAGATTCATTCGCGAAGCAATTGCTCTTGAGTTGTTAGGTCTCCTTCGGAGGCGCTCGGGCAGTTGTTAGCAAATCTCACATCTCTTGGCTGAGCATTTGCTTGCCCACTTGTCCTGGTGAAATTGGAAAGGCCTTCGGGCCAATAGTAATCTTTAAATAAAAAGAAATCTAATCGAAATCCTTAGAAAACGATAATTAAATGTTTTAAACAATATTTATTATCAACCATTGCAAGGCGCTACGAAGCGAATTGTTTTCCCATAACAAATAAAATTAAAATATATTATACATATATATCAACAACATGAGTAATATTGAACAGAATATTCGGTTAAATTTATCAAAAACAATTTCAAATATAATCATTGCACGATGCGACTACGCCGGCATTCTAATCCCGAGGGCACGTATCAATCCTTCTAATGTATCTATTACGTACTTAACAAATGCTCACGAGTGACTTCTACGGTAAAGGTGATTGTTTAATAAAAATCAGACCCTGAATCTTGTAATTACTGACGGCAGAGCATACAGATCCGCGCGGGTGGGCAGTGCCAGGATGCCTGCTTCGCAGTACTGCATTTCGGTTTGTAGGGCAGCTGCTATACTATCTATATAAGTGGGCTCCGGTAAGCAACGAAGACCAGATCAACCGTGAGCCAGTTCACAAGTCTAGACTTGGCAATGCATAGGAAAAGTCAATTTAAATATAAATCTATAAATACTTACTAGCTCCAAAAAAACAGAACATCATTACTGATTAAACTTAAAATACATCACAGAAAATTTGTATAAAAGGTAAAAAAAGTACAAGAATGTCCGCGATTGACGTGCGTTCGCTTCCGCGTTCGCGATTGAAGTGGCCCGCGCAACGTGGTACAAGCAACAGGTGGACGTCGCCTACCTACCTGCCGTCTAGACGGGGGGTGGGGAGCCGGCGGTGCATTGCTTTTATCTTTTGTTCTCACGTATTGCAAGGACGAAAGTTCATGACATTTTAAGATATAAATATAGAATCGACTATATTTTTTTTTAAATACGTCTTTTTTCCTAGTCCAATTAGCAATATTTTAAAAACTTCAATTTCGGTCTTTTTCGAAATCTTTGAACAGAGCTTGCATTATGGATTCATAAAAGATATCAGTTCCAATTATATTATTATGCTATTGACCTTTTAGTCTTGAATTTTCGAGGATTTTTGCCCAGAGATCCTCAACGCAATGGAAATGTCCTTCTAAAAACAAGGAAGGAGTCCTTACCGAATATACAACCAGTTTGCATTGACCCCAGTATTATTTGTGTAATTTTCAAAGAAAAAAACAACCAGTCGTCGAAGCACTTACACGGAATTTTACAACCTTGATGGCAAAACACGATGAACAGAGTAAGTAGATTGTAGCTAAAGAAAAAAAAACCATGCGTATAGCGTTTTCATTTGCGTCACAAAGAAGCTAGAAATCATTACGTTCAACAATGACTATACATACAGAAGCGCATAAGCTTTATAAGTTTTACACCAGAAAAAAGGAAGCACTGTTGAATTATGACGTCATTATTCACGTACATAAATTGTCCTTTTTTTTTTTATTGCTTAGATGGGTGAATTAGCTCACAGCCCACCTGGTGCTAAGTGGTTGCTGGAGCCGATAGACATCTACAACGTAAATGCGCCACCCACCTTGAGATATAAGTTCTAAGGTCTCAGTATAGTTACAACGGCTGCCCCACCCTTCAAACCGAAACGCATTACTGCTTCACGGCAGAAATAGGCAGGCACAAGAGTTTTTTTAACCTTTGGCGTCCCGGTAATATTATCTATACATTAATAAGTGTAGCAAAAACTTTGTACCCCTTTTTACGAAAATTGCGCAGACGGAGGAGTATGAAATTTCCCACACTTATAGAGAATTTAGAAGAGGGCAAAATCTTAATTTTTTTTAACTATGCATAAAAAATACATTAAATCAATTAAAAACAAAACACTACACACACTACCATGTATTTGACACACACGCATATTACTCTTTTATTTATTGTTAAAGTCTGTCGTCATATTGAGAATAGATTAATATTATATATCTATAGTGTAGCCTTGGCGAAACCTGTGATTATAGAAGTATAGTATTTGGAAATAGAACCGTAATAATGTTCAAAGTTATACTTTAAATTTATAATTACTAGAGGACCCGCAGTAGTCGAAATTCGACTATAATTAATTGTAATTGTAAGTTTTTACACTATTATGATTGTATTTTATACTTCCATAATCATTTCCATTAATGTACCTTTTATGCATTATTTAAAAAAAAATATTAACATTGTGCACTTCTTCTCTATATTCTCTATAAGTGTGGGAAATTTCATACTCGTCCGACCGCGCAATTTTCGTAAAAAGGGATACAAAGTTTTTGCTTCACGTATTAATATATAGATACTTATAGTCGAATCTCGATCACAGGGCGACCACTAGTTTTTGTAATTACAAGTGTGCTTCACACCTGAACGCGTGACGGCTTTTTTGGGAGGTACACACAAAAAAAACCGTAGGAGTGCCAACATACTTTGAGAAAAAAAAGGCAAGGTCAAACACTGAGTTGAACTAAATCGGTATCGTCTATACATAAATATAACAAGGTGGTTATGTTTAGATGATTGTTTGTTGGTGTTTTTGGCTGTAATAGGAAGACACGCCAACGGCCCACGTGGTATTAAGCTCAGACACTACAGTTTCAATTTTTTTTTGTCTTTGCTGATAGCCTTGAGATGCTATTTCAGCTTCTCTTTGACGTGTAGGTGAGCTCACGGGGCTCAAGTCGGGAGCGTTGCTAACACTGGCCCTAGCAAGAGCAGTGCTTCGCAGAATCTACCACCGGATCGGAAACGCGACCCACTAAAATCCGGCGAGAAACTCAGTGGACTGCGTCTATGGGTTAATTCACTCGTCGAGCCCTTCGTCGCAAGTGACAGGTTCGGCGAGGACGGTGACCGGTGCTTGGGGTACCTAAAAGCACTGTTAATGGATCGGGAGGATCCGTAATGACGTATTTAGGCAAGTTTCAATGCACCGGATGCGACGACCGTTGATTTCGCGAACTAATTCCTGAATACCCCACCAGGGTTCTCGCCTCGGGAGGATCGGAAGCTTGGGAGAGTAGGAGAGCTCCCAATATCCGCTGATCATTCAGTCTCCTATGCGTGAGGATCTAGTAAAAGATTCGGCCCCAAGTCCCGAAACAGAAGAACCTTGTTCCTTCCATGATTGGGATTTTTTAATGGTGGTAGGACCTCTTGTGAGTCCGCGCGGGTAGGCACCACCGCCCTGCCTATTTCTGGCATGAAGCAGTAATGCATTTCGGTTTGAAGGGTAGGGCAGCCGTTGTAACTATACTGAGATCTTAGAACTTATATCTCAAAAGGTCGGTGGCGCATTTACGTTGTAATAGTCTATGGGCTCCAGTAACCACTTAACACCAGGTGGGCTGTGAGCTCGTCCACCTATCTAAGCAATAAAAAAAAGAACCAATTAATCTCATCACACGACGTGAACACACAGGACGTCTTCCTCGTATACCACCGACGCTGCCTTAACGTTAGACAACCAAGTTATGAATAATAAGGTACCAGGATCACATAAGAAGGCGAGAAGTCTATCGAACTCACGTGCCTGAAACCGATCTATATAAAACACTCGAGACACGTTAAGGGTGCATTAAACTTTCGACCAAAGACTCTTAAAGTGCGTTCACACGGGCCAGAGCGAATTAAATTGATATCGATGTGTTTTGGCATACGACCCGACAACGAAAACATTTATTCCGCTGAATTCGATGAATTTGATGTAATATTATTTTGAGGATCTGTGTCTTTTGAATCGTATACTTCAAGACAAGAGCAAGGGCTCAGAACAAGCAAGTAACAGGCTTTGGACTAAAACGCGATAAATAATTTGAAATTTAGTGTAATTGTGGTAGTACATGTTCAAAGTCAGACCACACAATACAACTGAGATTTTTATATCGTGTCTGAACATAAAACATCGCGGTTCGCGTTATGTAGCCCAAGGACTCCTGTAACTGCATCGCACAGGTGAGTGGTGAACTCTTTCACTCGAACGTATAATAAAATAATAATTTAAAAAGTCCAACTTATCCTTACATGTGAACCAACCTTGGAAATTGTTGACGCGGAGTACAATGCACTTTCGGATCGGCGCGTCCTTAAAATATTAAAAATACGACGAGAACACGAGTCTGCACTTTCAAAACTATCACGTCCGTGTTCATGAGTAATCATGAACACTCATAATAGCCTCACTTAGAAATTTTAAATGAGAATTTCCAAGACGATATTACCAGGATATCATAATTCGCAGTATATGTCTTTGTATAGTTGGCAGGTGGTTTTCTTTTATATTGCTTTGATTTGTGGATGAGCTCACAGCCCACCAGGTGTTAAGTGGTTACTGGAGCCCATTGACATCTACAACGTAAATGCGCCACCCACCTTGAGACACAAGTTCTAAGGTCTCAGCGCAGTTACAACGGCTGCCCCACCCTTCAAACCTAAACGCATTATTGCTTCACGGCAGAAATAGGTAGGCTGGTGGGACCTACCCGTGCGGACTCACAAGAGGTCCTACCACCAGTAACGCATTGACATTATGCGTCGGAGAAAACCCGGATGTTAGCAGTCACCCCCTTCCAATTACACCCGGAATTGAGAAATGAGAATTTGTCTACATTACGATTCCGATCTGGCGGTAGATACAGCGAAGCACTGCTCTTGTTAGGGCAGATGTTACCAAAGTCTCCTAGGATGAACACGGCGAACTCTCTACACTTTCAGTGAATCTATTAGAACCTGTTCCTAGCACTAGGTAGGAAAATAAACCATTCAGCATTCACAAAAGTTGATAACACAGTTGGTCACTGTTTGGTTGATAGGTGGTTTGGTCAAAAATATGTCACCGGAAACTTATTATGTGGAATGCCGGACAAAGGTGGCAGACAAAGGCGGATTCTTATATTACACTACATGGTAGGACAATTTGACCAAGCACCCGACATTAAGTGGCTACCGGACCATATATCCTATATCCTTATGAGCTCATGTGTCCTATGCCTTTGTTCTTAGGGGCACGCCATATCGGGACACGATTTTATATTTTCAAATTGACAATCTCAAAATTCAAACTGCATTATTCATGCGACCCGTATAAGGGTGAGGTATCTTTGAATGTTTTAACTAAAGATTACGGTCTCTTATTGTGAAGGTTCACGGGTAAGTACCAACAGCCTGCTTGTTGTCAGAAGTTGTTACGGGTCCTGGTTTTTGACCTTATACCGAGGGATGAGAGGTGTTTTAAGGGCATTTTTGCAACTATACAGGAGAGCCATTTAAAGATTAAAATTTGGAAAAAAAAACATAACCAAAAAACAGCAATTTTAATGGAGTAAACTTAATTGAAGTTAAAAAAATCGAATTGTTGATACTAATACTAATATTATAAAGCTGAAGAGTTTGTTTGTTTGAATGCGCTAATCTCAGGAACTACTGGTCCGATTTGAATAATTCTTTCAGTGTTAAATATCCCATTTATTGAGGAAGGCTATAGGCTATATAACATCACGCTGAGACCAATGCAAGCGGAGCACCAATAAAGAATGTTTCAAAATCGGGGTTGTTTTTTTTCCTTTTGAGAGCTTCCGCTGCGTGCGCTGCGGAAACGGTTAAAGTTTCGCTAACATAATGTATGACAGAATTATTCCCCTTTAAAAGATCTAAAAAAAAGTCCGGGACAGCATATGTCTATATGTTAAGGTTGGCTCACTATAACGTTTTTTATGCTAACAAAAGCAAAAGCAAAGGCAAAAGCTAGTATGTAATAAAATGGACCCTTAATTACATAGCTAATTGTCGCGTATTAAGTGAAATGTCGCTTAAACCAAATAGCCTTTCACCTATGTACGGCCGGTATGCAATATTGATGAAGAAGGGGCAGAAAACATATCGCGAATGAGCACAAAGGTTTCAGGGAGTAGATATCTGATATGATCCAGGACCATCGGTTCGATGACACCACGCAGAACATACATTAAAGGCACGATCGCTTCGTAGACCCAGAGATTCCTTTTTCGGAATGGAAGAATCGCAACTGGTCCAGAAGACTTGCCTAGGACTTGGCTAGGACGAATGGGCGAAGACCAGAGATCCCATGGGAATGCACGATTTCTGGACATATATCGACAACAACATAGTAGGTTGGGGAAAAGGTCTTGTAATATGGCTATACTATTTATATCTGGCTGGTGTTGGTATGATTAAAAGTTTAAATTTTAAAGCAGATAATTCCAAATTTAATCATCTTTAACCTACCAGCAAAAATTAAGAGAGCTTGGCTGGGAGGTGTTAATGCATCCGCCGTATAGTCCTGACCTTGCACCTTCAGATTTCCACCTGTTTCGGTCTCTTCAGAATTCTTTAGGCAGTGTCAGATTAACGTCACGAGAGGACTGCCAAAACCAATTGTCGCGGTATTTTGATCAGAAGCCCCAAAATTTATATTACAATGGGATCATGTCCCTACCTACAAAATGGCAAAAAGTTATCGAACAAAATGGTACCGACATACTTTAGTTAAATGTAAATAAACTATATTAAAAAACGGTGTGGATTTTCTTAAAAAATGCGAAGAAACTTTTTCCCCAATCTATTATCTCGCCTATATCAAAGTCCAACAGGTCAGGTCTTTTATATAATTTAAAACCGTCTGTTGTTCTAAATAGAGACTTAATTTCGAGATGTTGAAACGATATTAACTACACTTAACTGTAAAAAATAAAAATAAACAAAGCAATTTCCGTGACATAGTCAAATCCTATGTTGTTGCATTAGACCAGCGATGGCCGTCGGAACGGACGGAAATGTAATATCCGCAAATTATTCTTACCTCCGGAATAATTAAAAATAAAACGGAAAAGCACAATCGAAGATCATACGCGACAAATAAAAAAATTAAATTAAAAAAAAAACCATGACAGCACGAGGTCAAAGACCTTACAGCAGCACTAGTGACGCGAGCATCTTTATCGAAAAAAGGTTAACGTATCGATAATTATTAATCTTACGGGATATTACCAGTTTCATTATGTACAAAGCCAATCTTGTGCCAACGTTATATACTATAATTACTTGTACCGATTGAGTGATTCACCAACTCTGAAACTGAGCCTTTTATTGCAGTTTATGCTTTTTATGTATATTGTAAACATCCACCAAGGACTGATTATTGGAAATCTCACTTCTAACGGGGTAAAACAAATACATGTATATGTGCATAATAAATGTAGTTTAAAAGCTCAAAAAAACACGTCTAATTTTGTTTTATTGCTTATATGTGTGGACGATCTCACAGCCCACCTGGTGTTATGTGGTTACTGGAGCCCAGACACCTACGACGTAAATGCGCCACCCACCTTGAGACATCAGTTCATCAGTCAGTAAGGTCTCGGTATAGTTACAACGACGAACCCACCCTTCAAACCGAAACGCATTACTGCTTCGACGAAACTAAATAGGCAGGGCGGTGGTACCTACCCGTGCGGACTCACAAGAGGTCCTACCACAAGTAAAGAAATCAATATTTGGAGATGTATACGACAAAGGGAAGATCTTCCACCGAGCGGGTGATATTTGCTCGGTAGACCGACGGTCCGAATGTTGTTGTTCGGAACTTGTATATATGCGCTTTATCTTGAAAATGTCGTAAGCGAGATTCAGGCATCTGTCAATTATCTTGCGTTGTATGATGGCTACCCGCCACAAATATTAGAAACACACAATCCTACAAACTTGCTTCTGTATATCGATGATTCTTCTTAAATAATTACGGCTAAAAGGCAGAATTGGGAATTTAAAGTTTATTCATGGTAAATGTATTACGTGTTACATTTGTCCCCTACTATTTTCTAACCTTTTCATCCCATTCTGATTGTATTGTTGCTATCGGCACTATAAGGAAGTTTCCTGTACAATTAACGAACAATAGGTGGATCGCGAGTAGCTTCAAGGGATCTATGTTCTTTATACACTTAGCGACAGAGCCAGCAAAGCGTGACCCGCTTCAATGGTGACGGTAAAATTGCATACGCCTTTGTCAGGGGATCCTATGATAATGGTACCTCCAGATTTTGGTCAAAGGGTATGGACAGGTAATGCGTAGAGAGGAGATGGACTAGGAGATGTATGGAAATGGCAGTGCTAGTTAGAGGGGGAAGAGGTCGACCGAAGAAGACATAGATGGAGTGTGTAAATGACGACATGAGAGAGAGAGAGAGAGAAGTGAGTGTTGAGATGAGGGCTGATTGATGAGAATGGAACAGAAAAATTAGCAGTGCCGACCCCATAAGTGGGATAAGGTGGAGACAAAGATGAAGATGAAAGAGTAAAGGATGTTGATTGACTGACCCCATGGCGAAGTACTTGTTAACACCCCACTACAACATCGATGGTCGTGAGTTCGATTCCCACTATCGGCAAAAATTCATGCGACGAACACTCTTGTTTGTTCAGTGATCAATATGTATATATTCAAACGTATATATGTTTATTAGTCTCTGGTTCCCCCTGACTATTTTCCGTATGTTTATTTAATGTTATTGACGCAATTGAGCTTACTAGAGGTCCCGCAGTAGTCGAAATTCGACTATAATTAATTGGAATTGTAAGTTTGTACACTATTATGATTGTATTTTATACTTCTATAATCACAAATTTCGCCAAGACTACACTATAAAAAGACAAACAATATTTAATCTATTCTCAATTTGACAACAGACGTCAAGAACAAAAGTTTGACAATAAATAGTATGCATGCGTGTGTGCGTCAAATACATGGTATGTAGTGTGTGTAATGTTTTCTTTATTGATTTAATGTATCTTTTATGCATTATTTTTAATAAAATATTAGCATTGTGCACTTCTTCTCTATATTCTCTATAAGTGTGGAAAATTTCATACTCGAATAGGCTCCGAAACTACTGGACCAATTTGAAAAATTCTTTTTCCATTAGAAGCCGACGTTGTCCCTGATGAACATAGGCTACTTTGTTTTAAAAAAAAATTATTTAATTTTTTCGGTTTCATGTGTGTTTTAATGTTTCCGAAGCGAAGCGAGGGCGGGTCGCTAGTTTTCGTAAAAAGGGATACAACGTTTTTGCTTCACGTATTAATATATAGATTTTGTGTTAGGACACGCGAAAGTGGCCGCTAAGTTGTGGTGCTCATGAGCTTAGCATCTCTTCGGCTTATTCCAAGGCCGCATATGGGAGTAAACAGAGTTTAACTATGAACTCTCCTGCTTACTTAACCTAATAACAATAAATGAAACGTTAGCGTTTCGTAGTTTACGACCGGCCCGCTGTTATCGGTCTGTTCGACATGATTAATGACAATGACAGTCACCGGTGGCCACTTACGAGCCGTCGATACTTAATTATGCCCATCCTGTTTATCAATAATTATGTTTGTGCAAACACAATAATGTTTTGCGCTATTTGTCATTCTTAATGAACTATTCGCGAGTGAATCATCATATCCTATAACATGCGTTGCGTATGCGAGGCAATGAGAACAATAACAACTGGCTTCAGATAGAAGAACGTTTGGCATCAATTGTTCGCCAGTCATCGTGGCCTAAAAGTTAAGACGCCCGGTGTACTCATATCGAGCGATGCGACTGGGCCAATGTTCGAATCCCGCAGACGGGTAACCAATTTTTGTAATTAGAAACATGCCTAAACACATGCTAACGAACCTCTTCCGCCGGTAAAGGATGAAATAATTTCGTGCGATAAAAATTAAACTCACAAAAAATAAGGTGTTCCGGGACCGTCTAAACATAAGTCAGGCGACAGTCTGCTAAGCGGAGTTTCAAAATTTAACAGGCGATCTCTGAAAGTTTAGAGGAAGTTTTATTTACGTTATAACGATATTTCCATCGTCACGGTGCAGAGGGAAGCTTTTTCGAACAGGATCGAACCGTTCAAAAAGTTTGTTAACCTCAACATTTTGAAGTACAGCTGTGAACTTGACGAAAACGAGATATGGACAGTCTTGGCGTTGGGTACTGCTAGCTGAACCCCACACCCAATAACTCATAAATAAAAAATGGTAAACTGTTTTTTTAACCTAATCTGCCGGTAGCCTAAAGGGGCTAATGTGGCTTCACCTCATTGGATAAGTGAGCTCACAGGGCTCAGGCTCAGAACATTTCTAGCTCTAGCCAGAGCAGTGATCCAGCGAGAAACTCAGTGGATTTGGTAAACTTTATCACCGGTTCGATCTCTATCCCGAAACTGAAGGCGTTATACCATATTTCTTCGTTAAAAACAACAAAAGGCAACAGCTTCCAACGAGTGAATGATGATGCTCTACAGCTTCTCTTATCTATGCTAATATATAAATCTACAGTGGTTTTTACGGATGTTCCGTTATAACTACTGAACCGTGCATCCGATCGACTTGAAACTTGGTATCCATGTAGAAATAACATGTACTTAATGAATAGGCTAATATTTATATGAGTGTTGGACTCCCTACACCAGCTGCGGGGGCGTTAATGATGATAGTCTTTGTGGGGGTGAGAAATAATAATGTTAATTTTAAATGCCCAGCGAAGCGGACGGGTACCGCTAGTACTAGTATTTAGGGTAAGATTATCTTCAATATGTCGCTGGCACGATACACGGTTTGTACGTATTTCTTCCGTTACATAGCTACAGCTAATTCCTAAAAAAACAATATCGCCAGTTCCACGACTAGTGAAAGTAAGCTTGATACGACCCGCGAAGCTACTAAAACGGAATCATTTCTGTAGTGACGTGTTGCCGTATCTCTACTATCGATAAAACTTAGGACGTTATGGCTCAGCACTAGTTCGCAAAACTGTCCTGTGTGATTTTCGGCCACAAATCACGCATTGCAAAATCGGGACAGAGCGTCGATTCTTATACCATTGGAGCTCCCATAACTATGTTTGCATGTTATACGCCATCAAGAAATACGATAAATGAAAAGTATATATGTACATAAATTTACATTCACATTTTAACGGCCGTCTGGTGTAGTGGTAAGTGACATGGTCACTACACAAGGGGGTCGCGGGTTCGAATCCCGCCAAGGGAAGATATTTGTATGATAAATATAAATGTCTTTTCCAGGGTTATGGATGTATATTAAATATATGCATGTGTATAATAAAAATCTTACATTTATATCCGTTATCTGGTACCTGTAACACAAGTTCTTTACGAACTTATTACGGGACCAGTTAACGTGGCGTGATTAAAAAAAATAAAAAATTTGACTTTTTGTACCTACGTATCTTTTCATAAATCTTTTAGTTGTGCATGATTTTTGTGTGTCACACAAAATGAACTTTATTTCTTTAACCATATGAGTTATAATAGTTTAAAAGAATATTTCTAAAACTCAATAATTCATGTATGAAGGATAAAGCACACTAGTTTGAACGGAAATTGTTAATGTTGTTGTAGGCAGCGGCTTGGCTCTGCCCCTGGCATTGCTGAAGTCCATGGGCGACGGTAACCACTCACCATCAGGTGGGCCGTAAGCGCGTCTGCCTACAAAGGCAATAAAAAAAAATTAAAAAAAAATCGGTTTACTGGTGGTTGGAGGTCTTGTGAGTCCGCGCGGGTAGGTACCACCACCCTGCCTGTTTCTGCCGTGAAGCAGTAATGCGTTTAGGTTTGAAGGGGGCAGTAATGCGTTTAGGTTTGAAGGGGGCAGTAATGCGTTTAGGTTTGAAGGAGGGGCAGTAATGCGTTTAGGTTTGAAGAGGGGGCAGCCGTTGTACTGTACTGAGACCTTTGAACTCTTATCTCAAGATGGGTGGCGGCATTTATGTTGTAGATAGATGTCTATGGGCTCCGGTAACCACTTAGCACAAGGTGGGCTGTGAGCCTCTCTAAAAAAAGGACTAGTTGATTAATAGTGTTTATAATGTATGTTGAATTGGGATCGCGGCGAATAAAATAAAACTATTCCACTTTTGCAGTTTAGTTGTTCTCTTCCAAAATCTTCTAGCATGAAAAATGAATTGCTGTTCGTTAGTCTCGCTAAAACTCGAGAACGGCCTGACCGATTTGGATAATTTGGTCATGAATTATTTGTGGAATTCCAGAGAAGGTTTAAAAGGTAGATAAATATGAAAATGCTCGGAATTAAATAAAAATAAAAATATTCCGGACGGATTCATTTTGTTTGTTTTAAGTTTATTTTATATAAAAGCTTAGGTCTTTTATTTATTGATTGAGGCACTATGAAGTCTGCCGAGTCAGCTAGTAATTAATAAATAGACATGCTTTAACAAAAACCGACTTCAAATAGAAAAATATATATATTCCAAAACAAATTACTTAATATACACTAAAAAAACAATAATCATCGAAATCGATCGGCGTAATATTAAGTCATTGAGTTTATTCATCTATTTGTCGCGCACGTACTTAATGCAAATTTAAGACTTATATGGTTTTCTCATGGATACCATTATCAGAACAGGACTAAATTGAAATGGGACCACAATGGCAGCGTCAGCTTTCTAATAAAAAAAAAAGAATCTTCAAAATCGATTCACCCAGTCAAAAGTTATGAGGTAACAAACATATAAAAATATAGTCGAATTGAGAACCTCCTCTTTTTTTGAAGTCGGCTAAAAATTAACTGACACTTTTTTACGCCTTGCTCGTTCGATCTTCGTCGCCATCTTGCATTTCTCTGTCAATCTCTTTTCTCTTTCTTACCGTATTCTCCTCTCTCACTCACACCTTAACGCTCCGTTCCACACTTTTCATGCGTTCCTTTCTTACCAATCTCAAAAGTATACAGTTGTTTAAAACAAAGCCAATGTCAATTTCTCCCAACTGTTACGAATCATAAAATCAAACTCGCATAATTATAATTTGCGTAATTACTGGTGGTAGGAGCTCTTGAGAGTCCGCGCGGGTAGGTAACACCACCCTGCCTATTTCTACCGTGACGCAGCAATGGGTTTCGGTTTGAAGAGTGAGGCAGCCGTTGTAACTACACATATACTGAGATCTTAGAACTTATATATCAAGGTGGGTGGCGCATTTACGTTGTGGATGAGCTCCAGTAGCCACTTAACACCCACATAAAGAATAAAAAAAACTTCGATAGATGAGGTTTCATTAATTCTCTCCCATCTGTTTCAGTTCTACTGGCGGTAAGACGCGCTTTGAGAGCTGATGCATCCATCCAGCCTATTTCTGCCGCGAGGTAGTGACGCCGCAGTTTCCAGTGCGCTACAGCAGCTACAACTTACAAACAACAATAAATAAATAGCTGTTAACATTTCCTGTTGCCCTTTGTTAATATTCAACTTTATTACTCAGTCAAAAACGTATGCATGCTACATTCGAATCTCATTATTAATTACTTACAATTGTAATTCAATTAACTTTTAATTGCACGAAAATGCGAGCCCCGCAACAATAAAAACTTTATAGAACAATAACGTTACGAGGCGCGACCGAATAAGGACGGGGCGCATGTTATCCGTCGAGCAAGAAATGTGACGCGCGCCGACGCTAATACGCTTTGCACTTGACCCGGCTGTTGGGAGCTTGACGGACCATCCTTTTCTAACGCTCCGTTTAGATGGAGATAGAGAACTACACCAGATGCGATACAGCACTGCGCTCAGACTTTGTGGACACAATACTACCAGTTTCGTAACCAGACAATTAGAATCTCCATCCAACCCCACCCGGGAAGATAAAGATGAGATCGAAACTATTCCGGTTCCGCAAATCCAGTTTCTTCTTTCTTTCTCGTCATAAGACGCGAGCGACCGGGAGTCTACAGTCGATGACGTCACCGACGACACAGATTACACTTGTTCAACGCATCAAAGAATTGGAGCAACTATACTATTCTTCGATTGAAGGTTAGGAAGGCAATGAAACGAACAAATTAGATCCATCTAAATTAATACATTAGTGAAGAGCTTATAATTGACCGAGTGAAAGTGGGGGTGGCCATTCATATGTACCACCGCCCTGCCTATTTCTACCGTGACGCAGTAATGCGTTTCAGTTTGAAGGGCGGGATAGCCGTTGTACTTTAAAACTTAGATTTATTGCGATGTTGATGTCTAGGGGCTTCAGTAATCATTTAACAATAACTGGACCGTGAGCTCATTCAACCATCTAAGCCAGCCTTTCCCAAAGTGGGCGATAACGCCCCCTTGTGGGCGCTGCAGGCCTAAAGAGGGGCGGTAAGAGACCCAGAAAAAAAAGGGGACGTTATGTAGAGGCTTGGGAGGCGATTTGTAATTTTATCTAGGAGGACTCGTAGACAACTACTGAGCTCTCGCCATAGGGGTTTTAAAGTAGGTGAAAAACTAGGGGCGCTAAAAAATAATTTATTCTCAAAGTGGACAGTAGACAAAATAAGTTTGGGAACCCCTGATCTAAGCAATAAAACAAAATCATAACAAATCGATAGCTCTATTCGATTTACTTTACTAGACTTTACCGAGTGACTCATTGGCAGATTATGGTGGTACCTACCGGTGCTCACAATGGCCCCTACCTGTGATAACACAATAAACGATTGCTTTGCGACAGACTAGCTTCACGGTTACTCCAAAGTGGACCGGAAACGCTCCATCTCTATGGAGCGCGAAGGGCCTCTGCCCTTTGCGACCGAGGCATCCACAAACTAAAGATGTCACTTATGATTCGTCAGTAGCAGCATTCTTGATGACTGCCTTGCACGTTTCCAACACTTGGCTACCAGACGATGCAACCGTATACACCAGCATCTTTTTGTTCCCTACCTTTGCTGATAGCCTTTTTTTTAACTTTATTTAAGGAGATTATTCACCTAGTGAAAATGTCACTCCATTGTGCAACAAAAGATAGTAACAAAAAATTATATAAAAAAATAAAAACTGTTATCGTCTCTACTAACACTATTTTATAAAATGCCGGCCATTTCGGATTCCAGAAAGGCTAATACGCAATTTACACCTCCAACTTGTCGAAAATCTGTACATTTTGCAAAGAATTGTTGTCTCAAATCATCGTTCCGCGCACACTCCATAGCTGATGATAGCCTTGAGAGGCTATTTCAGCTTCGCCCTAACATGTAGGTAAGCTCACGGGGCTTAAACCGGAGTGTTGCTAACACTGGCCCTAGCAAGAGCAGTGCTTCGTAGAATCTACCACCGGATCGGAAACGCGACACACTGAGAAGATCCGGCGAGAAACTCAGTGGACAATCGCCAGCATCACTGCTATAGATCCCGAGCAGGACTACTGTTTTTAATTCACAAGTACTCTAAGGACTTGGTTTACTCCTTAATCTCTGATACTCTTAAATATTAGTTGTAGGGTATGTTACTGCACGGGTGAGTGCCGTCATGTCTCTATTCCTGATATCGTTGTTTGAAGAGTTTGGAGCCATTTTATCAAGGCAGTTGACAGTACGATCTTTTGCCTCAATATAGACAGCGAAGTTCACTTAAACTGTCTACGGGTAGCAGAGTAATAGCAACAGTGAAATCTCCAAGCCTCAACTGTCAATTTTAAATCACCATCTTTACGGAAAATTACGATTGTTTAAAAATATCAGCTTATCGTAAATTTTGACACTATTCTGGTGTGTTGTAAACACGATTCTATAATATTATTAATTTTGCTTCCGTATTCATTTAATATGTACCTTTATTACATTAGCATTGTTAACATTACATATTCATAAAAACATGTAACAATAAAAAAGGAATACTAAATGTGTAATTCATAATTATCAAAAATAAATGAAACAAAAATAAGAAATAACCGAACTTTTATTTAATCGACAACGTCATGGCGCAGCCCTATAGACCTGTCCATTCCTGTATTCGGATTCCGTTATTCATTGGAAAACGAAAAAAGAAACTTGGCCGCACATTGAAAGTTCCTTTGCCTTTGTCGATGCAAAAAAAAAACTAATCAACAGCTGATTTTTCATTTTTTAACTAATTATGATGACACTCCGACCACTTTCTCTTCGACAAAATATGGCTGTATTTAAAAGTTTATAATGTTACAAGTAATGTTAATATTTCACGCAGGCTGTTGTGATAATTATTGTGACGGAAATACGAACTTTGATTGTAACACAAATGCGCAATACACACGTATAACTAAACATATGTTAGATGACCAACTTTACTCACCTTTACGAACGGCATACAACTCGTCAAACTCCTAAATAAAACACCTGGGCTATAATATAACACTTCGGTAATAGTTTCTTTTTCTCTTAAAATACATTATTATACTTTTTGACAGCAGTACGGACGCGGAAACGCTGTCCAAGTTATATTTCAGCGTTTTTTTTGGGGTCGCGCGGACGAGCTTACACGGCTCGATCAGTCAAATTACTAAAATGTCAGCTGTGAGAAGTCCGTTCTCATTGGTCGAATCGATTGAAAATCTGTGATGCACACATTTATTTTCGTTGACCTCTCGCTCTCTCATGGTGTTTCTCTTTCTAAGTTTAATGACCTTGATAGGGTTTTTCAGTAATTTTGAATCATATTTCACCATATTTGTATGGAATTATGTATTTTTTTTAGTTTATTCGTGATATAGTCTAGTCTTTGAAGCACTTTAATCGTTAACTTGCTCATATTGAATCATATGGGAAACAAAGCGATGTGTCAACAATATTTGTATGTGTGCGTTAGGGACAAAGAAAACAATCTATTGACATTTGCAAAATACTCTGATTGGTCTAGATTCACAGCTGTTTTTGACAGTCCAGCTTCCAGCTTCAGTTTCCCAATGCATCAAGAGATGGCAGCACACTCTGACTGACATCAACTAATTCCAAATTTTAAGCTTATCTAAATAGTTTTAGAATGTATAAATATTATGTTAAATATTTTTTTAAAGAATACTGACATGTATTACACCTTTTTTAGTAGGCAAAGGTGGTAAAAAAGACTAAAAACGATTTGAATTGATACGATCCTGTACAGTCAACTGACCAACCTAGTCCATGTAGCTATGGCAACGAAATTGTTTGTTGTGATGTTAAACGGCCAAATAAAATTTCGTATACATCGTAGTGAAACATAATAAATAAGGACTTTTCAAATTAGCAGCATACTGCAATGTCTAAATCCAAATGAAATACAGCAACCAATTTCGAAGTGTCGAGAACTGTCTGAATATCGTTCATTATTCTTTAATTAACTTATTTCATAAGCAAAAATGGATTCTATTAATCTACTAGCCCGTGAAGATGAGTTCAAAAAGCTGAATAAACAACTAGAGAAGAAAAGTGAGAGCTTAATGAAACAAATAGAACTAGTACTGGTATGTATGTTTTTTTTTTTTTTTATGATTGAGAGATTACTGGTGGCCCGGAGGCCTTTCCAGCTTCACCAGGACAGGGGTATGTATGTTTAAAGACGTTAGTATTATTATTATATTATATTTAATAAATTATATTACATATTAGTTAGTATTAACAAAACTATTTAGTAATTAGTTAGTATTATATACCCAAATTCAATGTTTTCTTACCCAGTTTTCTTTTGAGATAAAACTTTTCATATGCCTTAAATGAGCAGAGGAAATAATCTAATGTCAATAATATACCAGTGTTTATTAATAAAACGTAAAAGTGGCTTTAATTGTGTTAAGTTTTCTTACCCAGTTTTCTTTTGAGATAAAACTTTTCATATCCCTTATATGAGCAGAGGAAATAATCTAATGTCAATAATAAACCAGTGTTTATTAATAAAAATGGCTTTAATTGTGTTAACGCCTCGCGGTGACTAAAGGGAATACTAAATAAAATGCATCTTGAGGTGTTAGTGATTAAGGTCGAATGTAAAAACACTGGACGATAATTAATTTACATCATATCAATGTATTCTCTTCCTATATCCCAAAAATAGACATTTCTAAAACAAAAACTCAACAATATTTGATGCATTTACATTTTGTTTCAGCAAAAACCGGATTCATATTCAGAGTTCACAACAACAACAAAGAAACATTCGTGTGATATGCAAAAGCAATTAACACAAACACATGCACATAACGAAACAAGAAATGTTAAAAGTAGATCAAAAATATCAAAGTCAATATCTGAACAACAAGTAAGCAGGTTAATGGATGCTGACGGATCGAATAATGACTTGAATAACGGCCCACAACAAATAACTGTTGCTTCGAATAGTGTTAGAACTGTGTGTGACTGCTGCAACGTTAAATCTAATGATATGGAATTCCTATATGCCTTTGTTTGTGTACATGTTAAAGATAAATTACTACCGCAATCGTATGCAAAAGGTGTGTTGTCTATATTGTGATTATGTTCAATAATAATTAAAGAAATTAATACTTATAAATAGTACCGAGTGCAAGGTTTAGTAGTACCATTGTCAGGTTTTTTTTATTTTATTGCTTAGATGGGTGAACGAGCTCACAGCCCACCTGGTGTTAAGTGGTTACTGGAGCCCATAGACATCTACAATGTAAATGCGCCACCCACCTTGAGATATTAGTTCTAAGGCCTCAATATAGTTACAACGGCTACCCCACCCTTCAAACTGAAACGCATTACTGCTTCACGGCAGAAATAGGCGGGGTGGTGGTACCTACCCGTGCGGACTCACAAGAGGTCCTACCACCAGTGAAAAACGGTACCAGGTACGGCAATGGTTATCTAAAACTCTATGCCTACAGGCTATTCCGTACAATAATAATAATGAAATTAATACTTATAAATAGTAACAAATGCAAGATTTAGTAGTACAATTGTCCAGTTCGGCAATCATTATCCAAAACATGATATTTACAGACCACTCCACACCTCACTGGAGATTTGACTGTTTTAGGGAAGACCATAGTATACCTAACCATGGCTTACAATGTGTCCTAACATCATTATTTATCTAGAATTTTCAATCAAATGCTAATTACTATTTTGTAATATTTTAGATTTTGTAATGAAATGTAATTAGTATTTTAAATGAAATTTATACATATTTTTTTGTTGCAGATAACATAACGGTAGAGAAAGTGTGCAAATTTCTGTCCTCAAAAATTAAATTATTGCAAGAGCAAATTGACAAGTTACAAAGCACAATAAGCGGTAAGGTGAGCCTATCGACACTTAATCACTCAAGATGACATTCAAAAACTTATATTTCTGTATTATTTTATGTAATCAGTGTAGAAGCCACAGTTAAGAAGGGGAGGTGGGGGGAGTCTGCCCTCCACAAGATATGAAGTTGTTTGTTCACCTCCACATTACCCATTCAACTTTTCACTGGTGGTAGGACCTCTTGTGAGTCCGCACGGGTGGGTACCACCGCCCCTCCTATTTCCGCCGTGAAGCAGTAATGCGTTTCGGTTCGAAGGGTGGGGTAGCCGTTGTAACTATACTGAGACCTTACAACTTATATCTCGAGGTGGGTGGCGCAATTGGGCTCCAGTAACCACTTAACACTAGGTGGGCTGTGAGCTCGTCCATCCATCCAAGCAATAAAAAAAACTGATTATGATGAAATTATGCAGACACTTTGTCATCTTCAGAAAGGCTACACCAGATCTTTACTGCTACCAGGTGCTTGGTCCAAATTCCGTTGTATAGCGGTTGACCTACCCCTCGAACCGGAATGTCTTTATAAGGGGAATGCGGCGCTGCTCTTTATTTTCACACGCGTTACTGGTTGTGTTATGACCTTAAATAGCACCCCGTCTCGTCCCGTGAGTGTAGTATAAGGAGACTAAGAAATTCACGAGATAATGAACAGGAGTGCTATCTGCCTATTTCTGCCGCAAAGCAGTAATGCGTTTCGGATTGAAGAGTGAGGCAGGCGTTTTGCTTTGAACCTCGTTTCTCAAGATGCGTGACGAGATCCACGTCGTCGTGTTTCATAGGCTGCGACTAATCAATTAACACCAGGTGGCTTCGTTCGTCTATATTTACAAACACACAAATGCCATGGTTTCAGAAAACGCAATGCGAAGCGCACCTAACCAGACTGGCTGATCTGGAAAACGAGAGGATGTCTCTATTGAACAAGAACAGCAACCTGAGGACAGCCTCGCTCGAGATGAAGGCCAAATGTCATTCACTGCAGAACAGACTCGAGGTGGGTCTACGTCAGTTGGGTTAACACGTTGCAGCTGAGACTTGAATATCGAGGCTCTAGGACAGCCTTTCTCAAAGTGGGCGATAACGCCCCCTTGTGGGGGCTGTAGCTCTAAAGGGGGACGGTAAGAAACCTAGATAAAAATGGGGGCGTTGTTGGGGGCTTGGGAGGCGATTTGTAATTTCATCTAGGAGAACCTTTAGACACCGATTGAGCTCGATTGCTTGTATTCTTTTAAATGAAAAATGATATGAAGTGAAATGAGATTGATTTGAGACTTTAATCAATTGAGGTGAAATTAATTTAAAAGAGATGGGATGGGATGAAATGAAGGCTCAGCAAAATAGTGGTTGTGTACTGAGACTTTTTAGTGGACTTTTTGGAAGACCGTATTACTGGTGATAGGACGACTTGTGAGGCCGCACGGGTGGGTACCACCACCCTCCCTATTTCTGCCGTGAAGCAGTAATGTTTTTCGGTTTGAAGGGTTGGACAGCCTTTGTAACTATACGGAGACCTTAGAACTCATATCTCAAGGTGGGCGGCTGCATTTACGTTGTAAGTGTTTATGGGCTCCGGTAATAACAGGTGGGCTGTGAGCTCGTCCGCCTATTTATGCAATAAAAAGCTAGGTTTTTATTATTTATTGCCCTTGTAGGCAGACGAGCATGCGGCTCACCTGATGGTGAGTGGTTACCGTCGCCCATGGACTTCAGTAATACCAGGGGAGAACTAGGCCGCTGCCTACCGCTTAATACTCTCCACAAGCCTCGTTTGAAGAAGGACATGTCATAGCGCTTGGGAAACACCGTGGAGGGGAGCTCATTCCAAAGCCGGATGGCACGTGACAAAAAAGACCTCTGGAAACTCACTGTCGATGAACTGACGAACTGTCGTCCAGCGGCTTTGTTACATTTTCCAAATTTGTGCACCGTCACAGATACTACACGGCTAATAAGCACTTGACACATCAACGATCAACAACACACAGTTTCACTTGTCGCGTTCCCACCAAAAGTCTCCAGAGTGGTGACGTCAACGACCCACCGGGGCCTGCGCTTTACATTGCGCGCTTCAATATTTAAAAGAAATTTCACCATTCGAAGGTTTATTCACTGGCGTGCCGTCTTCTTCGATGGTGTAGTTAGATTAGGGCGCGAACAAATAGTATTGCGTGATCTCTTTGCACTTTGAGAAGGCGGCACGACATGAGAAACCTCTTGTCGTGGCCGCCGGAAACTACATACCCGATCCTGTAGACTGAATGGTAAACAGACGACGTCGCCCAAAACACGTCATTACGGATCCTCCCGATCCATTAACAGTGCTTTTAGGTACCACAAGCATCGGTCACCGTCCTCGTCGAACCCGTCGCTTGCTTTGTTTTAACTGAGTTTGTCGCCGGATCTTCTCAGTGGGTCGCGTTTCCGATCCGG
Organism: Bombyx mori; assembly: GCF_030269925.1. Taxonomy (NCBI): domain Eukaryota; kingdom Metazoa; phylum Arthropoda; class Insecta; order Lepidoptera; family Bombycidae; genus Bombyx; species Bombyx mori. The sequence continues at coordinate 601,579 of NC_085108.1, read as the reverse complement.
TGGTAGATTCTGCGAAGCATTGCTCTTGATTGCGATTTGAGCCCTATGAGCTCACCTACTAGCTAAGGTTACGTTGAAATAGCCTCTCTTAGAAAAAAGAGATCTTTTTGCAGGAGAAAGATAAGCTTTACAAAGAGCAGAGGAGCGTCGCCGACGCAGCCTCCAATGAGCTTAAAAAGTTCAAAACGAAAGTCGTCGGCCTGGAGGCGAGGTGCGCGTCACACGAGGACGTCATCGACAACCTGAAGCAGCAAATTGAGACTTTGAAGATCAACGAAAAGGTTAGTTCGACTCGACTTTTACCTTGTAAATTTCACGTGTGAGGTTGCCATGAACAATTCATGTCTATGGGGTTGCTCAGAAATTATATAGAACAGACAAGGCTGTATGGGCTTAGATTCCCTTGCCTTGCCGAATAAGGAAAATTTGTACCAAAAAAAATGTCCATGCGGAAGAAGTTTGGAGTCTATGGATAACATACATTAACTTTAAATAGGACTTTTTGGCGGGAACGCGAGAAGTTAAGTTGTGTGATTTGTTTTATTTTGTCTATTTAGTGTTTCTTCGGGTTTAAATGT